>NC_090385.1:104283324-104585314 GCF_036365525.1 Heterodontus francisci | reverse complement strand
ATATCTGTACACTGAGTGGTGTCTTTCAGTTCCTGTCTCTCAGGGAGATATCTGTACACTGAATGGTGTCTCTCAGTCCCTCTCTCTCAGGGAGATATCTGTACTCTGACTGGTGTCTCTCAGTCCCTGTCTCTCAGGGAGATATCTGTGCACTGAGTGGTGTCTCTCAGTCCCTCTCTCTCAGGGAGATATCTGTACAATGAGTGGTGTCTCTCAGTCCCTGTCTCTCAGGGAGATATCTGTACAGTGAGTGGTGTCTCTCAGTCCCTCTCTCTCAGGGAGATATCTGTACTCTGACTGGTGTCTCTCAGTCCCTGTCTCTCCGGGAGATATCAGTACACTGAGTGGTGTCTCCCAGTCCCTCTCTCTCAGGGAGATATCTGTACACTGACTGGTGTCTCTCAGTCCCTCTCTCTCAGGGAGATATCTGTACAATGAGTGGTGTCTCTCAGTCCCTGTCTCTCAGGGAGATATCTGTACAGTGAGTGGTGTCTCTCAGTCCCTCTCTCTCAGGGTGGTATCTTTACACTGAGTGGTGTCTCTCAGTCCCTCTCTCTCAGGGAGATATCTGTACAATGAGTGGTGTCTCTCAGTCCCTGTCTCTCAGGAAGATATCTGTACAGTGAGTGGTGTCTCTCAGTCCTTCTCTCTCAGGGAGATATCTGCACACTGACTGGTGTCTCTCAGTCCCTGTCTCTCAGGGAGATATCTGTCCAGTGAGTGGTGTCTCTCAGTCCCTCTCTCTCAGGGAGATATCTGTACACTGACTGGTGTCTCTCAGTCCCTCTCTCTCAGGGAGGTATCTGTACACTGAGTGGTGTCTCTCAGTCCCTCTCTCTCAGGGAGATATCTGTACACTGAGTGGTGTCTCACAGCCCCTGTCTCTCAGGGAGATATCTGTACACTGACTGGTGTCTCTCAGTCCCTGTCTCTCAGGGAGAAATCTGAACACTGAGTGGTGCCTCTCAGTCCCTCTCTCTCAGGGAGATATCTGTACACTGACTGGTGTCTCTCAGTCCCTGTCTCTCAGGGAGATATCTGTACACTGAGTGGTGTCTCACAGTCCCTCTCTCTCAGGGAGATATCTGTACACTGACTGGTGTCTCTTAGTCCCTCTCTCTCAGGGAGATATCTGTACACTGACTGGTGTCTCTCAGTCCCTGTCTCTCAGGGAGATATCTGTACACTGAGTGGTGTCTCTCAGTCCCTCTCTCTCAGGGAGATATCTGTACACTGACTGGTGTCTCTCAGTCCCTGTCTCTCAGGGAGATATCTGTACACTGAGTGGTGTCTCACAGTCCCTCTCTCTCAGGGAGATATCTGTACACTGACTGGTGTCTCTCAGTCCCTCTCTCTCAGGGAGATATCTGTACACTGAGTGGTGTCTCTCAGTCCCTCTCTCGCAGGAGATATATGTACACTGACTGGTGTCTCTCAGTCCCTCTCTCTCAGGGAGGTATCTGTACACTGAGTGGTGTCTCTCAGTCCCTGTCTCTCAGGGAGATATATGTACACTGACTGGTGTCTCTCAGTCCCTGTCTCTCAGGGAGATATCTGTACACTGAGTGGTGTCTCTCAGTCCCTCTCTCTCAGGGAGATATCTGTACAATGAGTGGTGTCTCTCAGTCCCTGTCTCTCAGGGAGATATCTGTACAGTGAGTGGTGTCTCTCAGTCCCTCTCTCTCAGGGAGATATCTGTACACTGACTGGTGTCTCTCAGCCCCTCTCTCTCAGGGAGATATCTGTACACTGACTGGTGTCTCTCAGTCCCTGTCTCTCAGGGAGCTTTATGTACACCGAGTGGTGTCTCTCAGGGAGATATCTGTCCACTGACTGGTGTCTCTCAGTCCCTCTCTCTCAGGGAGATATCTGTACTCTGACTGGTGTCTCTCAGTCCCTGTCTCTGAGGGAGATATCTGTACACTGAGTGGTGTCTCTCAGTCCCTCTCTCTCAGGGAGATATCTATACATTGAGTGGTGTCTCTCAGTCCCTGTCTCTCAGGGAGCTTTATGTACACTGAGTGGTGTCTCACAGTCCCTCTCTCTCAGGGAGATATCTGTACACTGACTGGTGTCTCTCAGTCCTTGTCTCTCAGGGAGATATCTGTACACTGACTGGTGTCTCTCAGTCCCTCTCTCTCCGGGAGATATATGTACACTGACTGGTGTCTCTCAGTCCCTCCCTCTCAGGGAGGTATCTGTACACTGTGTGGTGTCTCTCAGTCCCTGTCTCTCAGGGAGATATATGTACACTGACTGGTGTCTCTCAGTCCCTGTCTCTCAGGGAGATATCTGTACACTGAGTGGTGTCTCTCAGTCCCTCTCTCTCAGGGAGATATCTGTACAATGAGTGGTGTCTCTCAGTCCCTGTCTCTCAGGGAGATATCTGTACAGTGAGTGGTGTCTCTCAGTCCCTCTCTCTCAGGGAGATATCTGTACTCTGACTGGTGTCTCTCAGTCCCTGTCTCTCAGGGAGATATCTGTACACTGAGTGGTGTCTCTCAGTCCCTCACTCTCAGGGAGATATCTGAACACTGACTGGTGTCTCTCAGTCCCTCTCTCTCAGGGAGGTATCTGTACACTGAGTGGTGTCTCTCAGTCCCTGTCTCTCAGGGAGATATCTGTACACTGACTGGTGTCTCTCAGTCCCTGTCTCTCAGTGAGCTTTATGTACACTGAGTGGTGTCTCTCAGGGAGATATCTGTACACTGAGTGGTGTCTCTCAGTCCCTCTCTCTCAGGGAGATATCTGTACACTGACTGGTGTCTCTCAGCCCCTCTCTCTCAGGGAGATATCTGTGCACTGAGTGGTGTCTCACAGTCCCTCTCTCTCAGGGAGGTATCTGTACACTGTGTGGTGTCTCTCAGTCCCTGTCTCTCAGGGAGATATCTGTACAATGAATGGTGTCTCTCAGTCCCTGTCTCTCAGGGAGATGTCTGTGCACTGAGTGGTGTCTCTCAGTCCCTCTCTCTCAGGGAGATATCTGTACACTGACTGGTGTCTCTCAGTCCCTCTCTCTCAGGGAGGTATCTGTACACTGAGTGGTGTCTCTCAGTCCCTGTCTCTCAGGGACATATATGTACACTGACTGGTGTCTCACAGTCCCTCTTTCTCAGGGAGATATCTGTACACTGACTGGTGTCTCTC
Source organism: Heterodontus francisci (assembly GCF_036365525.1). Classification (NCBI taxonomy): domain Eukaryota; kingdom Metazoa; phylum Chordata; class Chondrichthyes; order Heterodontiformes; family Heterodontidae; genus Heterodontus; species Heterodontus francisci. Next base: position 104,582,167 of record NC_090385.1, on the reverse strand, counting down.
AGTCCCTCTCTCTCAGGGAGATATCTGTACACTGAGTGGTGTCTCACAGCCCCTGTCTCTCAGGGAGATATCTGTACACTGTCTGGTGTCTCTCAGTCCCTGTCTGTCAGGGAGATATCTATACACTGAGTGGTGTCTCTCAGTCCCTCTCTCTCAGGGAGATATCTGTACACTGACTGGTGTCTTACAGTCCCTCTCTCTCAGGGAGATATCTGTACACTGACTGGTGTCTCTCAGTCCCTGTCTCTCAGGGAGCTTTATGTCCACTGAGTGGTGTCTCTCAGGGAGATATCTGTACACTGACTGGTGTCTCTCAGTCCCTGTCTCTCAGGGAGCTTTATGTACACTGAGTGGTGTCTCACAGTCCCTCTCTCTCAGGGAGATATCTGTACACTGACTGGTGTCTCTCAGTCCCTGTCTCTCAGGGAGATATCTGTACACTGAGTGGTGTCTCTCAGTCCCTCTCTCTCAGGGAGATATCTGTACACTGACTGGTGTCTCTCAGTCCCTGTCTCTCAGGGAGATATCTGTACACTGAGTGGTGTCTCACAGTCCCTCTCTCTCAGGGAGATATCTGTACACTGACTGGTGTCTCTCAGTCCCTCTCTCTCAGGGAGATATCTGTACACTGAGTGGTGTCTCTCAGTCCCTCTCTCGCAGGAGATATATGTACACTGACTGGTGTCTCTCAGTCCCTCTCTCTCAGGGAGGTATCTGTACACTGAGTGGTGTCTCTCAGTCCCTGTCTCTCAGGGAGATATATGTACACTGACTGGTGTCTCTCAGTCCCTGTCTCTCAGGGAGATATCTGTACACTGAGTGGTGTCTCTCAGTCCCTCTCTCTCAGGGAGATATCTGTACAATGAGTGGTGTCTCTCAGTCCCTGTCTCTCAGGGAGATATCTGTACAGTGAGTGGTGTCTCTCAGTCCCTCTCTCTCAGGGAGATATCTGTACACTGACTGGTGTCTCTCAGCCCCTCTCTCTCAGGGAGATATCTGTACACTGACTGGTGTCTCTCAGTCCCTGTCTCTCAGGGAGCTTTATGTACACCGAGTGGTGTCTCTCAGGGAGATATCTGTCCACTGACTGGTGTCTCTCAGTCCCTCTCTCTCAGGGAGATATCTGTACTCTGACTGGTGTCTCTCAGTCCCTGTCTCTGAGGGAGATATCTGTACACTGAGTGGTGTCTCTCAGTCCCTCTCTCTCAGGGAGATATCTATACATTGAGTGGTGTCTCTCAGTCCCTGTCTCTCAGGGAGCTTTATGTACACTGAGTGGTGTCTCACAGTCCCTCTCTCTCAGGGAGATATCTGTACACTGACTGGTGTCTCTCAGTCCTTGTCTCTCAGGGAGATATCTGTACACTGACTGGTGTCTCTCAGTCCCTCTCTCTCCGGGAGATATATGTACACTGACTGGTGTCTCTCAGTCCCTCCCTCTCAGGGAGGTATCTGTACACTGTGTGGTGTCTCTCAGTCCCTGTCTCTCAGGGAGATATATGTACACTGACTGGTGTCTCTCAGTCCCTGTCTCTCAGGGAGATATCTGTACACTGAGTGGTGTCTCTCAGTCCCTCTCTCTCAGGGAGATATCTGTACAATGAGTGGTGTCTCTCAGTCCCTGTCTCTCAGGGAGATATCTGTACAGTGAGTGGTGTCTCTCAGTCCCTCTCTCTCAGGGAGATATCTGTACTCTGACTGGTGTCTCTCAGTCCCTGTCTCTCAGGGAGATATCTGTACACTGAGTGGTGTCTCTCAGTCCCTCACTCTCAGGGAGATATCTGAACACTGACTGGTGTCTCTCAGTCCCTCTCTCTCAGGGAGGTATCTGTACACTGAGTGGTGTCTCTCAGTCCCTGTCTCTCAGGGAGATATCTGTACACTGACTGGTGTCTCTCAGTCCCTGTCTCTCAGTGAGCTTTATGTACACTGAGTGGTGTCTCTCAGGGAGATATCTGTACACTGAGTGGTGTCTCTCAGTCCCTCTCTCTCAGGGAGATATCTGTACACTGACTGGTGTCTCTCAGCCCCTCTCTCTCAGGGAGATATCTGTGCACTGAGTGGTGTCTCACAGTCCCTCTCTCTCAGGGAGGTATCTGTACACTGTGTGGTGTCTCTCAGTCCCTGTCTCTCAGGGAGATATCTGTACACTGAATGGTGTCTCTCAGTCCCTGTCTCTCAGGGAGATATCTGTGCACTGAGTGGTGTCTCTCAGTCCCTCTCTCTCAGGGAGATATCTGTACACTGACTGGTGTCTCTCAGTCCCTCTCTCTCAGGGAGGTATCTGTACACTGAGTGGTGTCTCTCAGTCCCTGTCTCTCAGGGACATATATGTACACTGACTGGTGTCTCACAGTCCCTCTTTCTCAGGGAGATATCTGTACACTGACTGGTGTCTCTCAGTCCCTCTCTCTCAGGGAGATATGTGTACACTGAGTGGTGTCTCACAGCCCCTGTCTCTCAGGGAGATATCTGTACACTGTCTGGTGTCTCTCAGTCCCTGTCTGTCAGGGAGATATCTATACACTGAGTGGTGTCTCTCAGTCCCTCTCTCTCAGGGAGATATCTGTACACTGACTGGTGTCTTACAGTCCCTCTCTCTCAGGGAGATATCTGTACACTGACTGGTGTCTCTCAGTCCCTGTCTCTCAGGGAGCTTTATGTCCACTGAGTGGTGTCTCTCAGGGAGATATCTGTACACTGACTGGTGTCTCTCAGTCCCTGTCTCTCAGGGAGCTTTATGTACACTGAGTGGTGTCTCACAGTCCCTCTCTCTCAGGGAGATATCTGTACACTGACTGGTGTCTCTCAGTCCCTGTCTCTCAGGGAGATATCTGTACACTGAGTGGTGTCTCTCAGTCCCTCTCTCTCAGGGAGATATCTGTACACTGACTGGTGTCTCTCAGTCCCTGTCTCTCAGGGAGATATCTATACACTGAGTGGTGTCTCTCAGTCCCTGTCTCTCAGGGAGATATCTGTACACTGACTGGTGTCTCTCAGTCCCTCTCTCTCAGGGAGATATCTGTACGCTGACTGGTGTCTCTCAGTCCCTCTCTCTCAGGGAGATATCTGTACACTGAGTGGTGTCTCTCAGTCCCTCTCTCTCAGGGAGATATCTGTACACTGACTGGTGTCTCTCAGTCCCTCTCTCTCAGGGAGATATCTGTACACTGAGTGGTGTCTCTCAGTCCCTCTCTCTCAGGGAGATATCTGTACACTGAGTGGTGTCTCTCAGTCCCTGTCACTCAGGGAGATATATGTACACTGACTGGTGTCTCTCAGTCCCTCTCTCTCAGGGAGATATCTGTACACTGACTGGTGTCTCTCAGTCCCTCTCTCTCAGGGAGATATCTGTACACTGAGTGGTGTCTCACAGCCCCTGTCTCTCAGGGAGATTTCTGGACACTGTCTGGTGTCTCTCAGTCCCTGTCTGTCAGGGAGATATCTATACACTGAGTGGTGTCTCTCAGTCCCTCTCTCTCTGGGAGATATCTGTACACTGACTGGTGTCTCACAGTCCCTCTCTCTCAGGGAGATATCTGTACACTGACTGGTGTCTCTCAGTCCCTGTCTCTCAGGGAGCTTTATGAACACTGACTGGTGTCTCTCAGGGAGATATCTGTACACTGACTGGTGTCTCTCAGTCCCTGTCTCTCAGGGAGCTTTATGTACACTGAGTGGTGTCTCACAGTCCCTCTCTCTCAGGGAGATATCTGTACACTGCCTGGTGTCTCTCAGTCCCTCTCTCTCAGGGAGATATCTGTACACTGAGTGGTGTCTTTCAGTTCCTGTCTCTCAGGGAGATATCTGTACACTGAATGGTGTCTCTCAGTCCCTCTCTCTCAGGGAGATATCTGTACTCTGACTGGTGTCTCTCAGTCCCTGTCTCTCAGGGAGATATCTGTGCACTGAGTGGTGTCTCTCAGTCCCTCTCTCTCAGGGAGATATCTGTACAATGAGTGGTGTCTCTCAGTCCCTGTCTCTCAGGGAGATATCTGTACAGTGAGTGGTGTCTCTCAGTCCCTCTCTCTCAGGGAGATATCTGTACTCTGACTGGTGTCTCTCAGTCCCTGTCTCTCCGGGAGATATCAGTACACTGAGTGGTGTCTCCCAGTCCCTCTCTCTCAGGGAGATATCTGTACACTGACTGGTGTCTCTCAGTCCCTCTCTCTCAGGGAGATATCTGTACAATGAGTGGTGTCTCTCAGTCCCTGTCTCTCAGGGAGATATCTGTACAGTGAGTGGTGTCTCTCAGTCCCTCTCTCTCAGGGTGGTATCTTTACACTGAGTGGTGTCTCTCAGTCCCTCTCTCTCAGGGAGATATCTGTACAATGAGTGGTGTCTCTCAGTCCCTGTCTCTCAGGGAGATATCTGTACAGTGAGTGGTGTCTCTCAGTCCTTCTCTCTCAGGGAGATATCTGCACACTGACTGGTGTCTCTCAGTCCCTGTCTCTCAGGGAGATATCTGTCCACTGAGTGGTGTCTCTCAGTCCCTCTCTCTCAGGGAGATATCTGTACACTGACTGGTGTCTCTCAGTCCCTCTCTCTCAGGGAGGTATCTGTACACTGAGTGGTGTCTCTCAGTCCCTCTCTCTCAGGGAGATATCTGTACACTGAGTGGTGTCTCACAACCCCTGTCTCTCAGGGAGATATCTGTACACTGACTGGTGTCTCTCAGTCCCTGTCTCTCAGGGAGAAATCTGAACACTGAGTGGTGCCTCTCAGTCCCTCTCTCTCAGGGAGATATCTGTACACTGACTGGTGTCTCTCAGTCCCTGTCTCTCAGGGAGATATCTGTACACTGAGTGGTGTCTCACAGTCCCTCTCTCTCAAGGAGATATCTGTACACTGACTGGTGTCTCTTAGTCCCTCTCTCTCAGGGAGATATCTGTACACTGACTGGTGTCTCTCAGTCCCTGTCTCTCAGGGAGATATCTGTACACTGAGTGGTGTCTCTCAGTCCCTCTCTCTCAGGGAGATATCTGTACACTGACTGGTGTCTCTCAGTCCCTGTCTCTCAGGGAGATATCTGTACACTGAGTGGTGTCTCACAGTCCCTCTCTCTCAGGGAGATATCTGTACACTGACTGGTGTCTCTCAGTCCCTCTCTCTCAGGGAGATATCTGTACACTGAGTGGTGTCTCTCAGTCCCTCTCTCGCAGGAGATATATGTACACTGACTGGTGTCTCTCAGTCCCTCTCTCTCAGGGAGGTATCTGTACACTGAGTGGTGTCTCTCAGTCCCTGTCTCTCAGGGAGATATATGTACACTGACTGGTGTCTCTCAGTCCCTGTCTCTCAGGGAGATATCTGTACACTGAGTGGTGTCTCTCAGTCCCCCTCTCTCAGGGAGATATCTGTACAATGAGTGGTGTCTCTCAGTCCCTGTCTCTCAGGGAGATATCTGTACAGTGAGTGGTGTCTCTCAGTCCCTCTCTCTCAGGGAGATATCTGTACTCTGACTGGTGTCTCTCAGTCCCTGTCTCTCAGGGAGATATCAGTACACTGAGTGGTGTCTCTCAGTCCCTCTCTCTCAGGGAGATATCTGTACACTGACTGGTGTCTCTCAGCCCCTCTCTCTCAGGGAGATATCTGTACACTGACTGGTGTCTCTCAGTCCCTGTCTCTCAGGGAGCTTTATGTACACCGAGTGGTGTCTCTCAGGGAGATATCTGTACACTGACTGGTGTCTCTCAGTCCCTCTCTCTCAGGGAGATATCTGTACTCTGACTGGTGTCTCTCAGTCCCTGTCTCTGAGGGAGATATCTATACATTGAGTGGTGTCTCTCAGTCCCTGTCTCTCAGGGAGCTTTATGTACACTGAGTGGTGTCTCACAGTCCCTCTCTCTCAGGGAGATATCTGTACACTGACTGGTGTCTCTCAGTCCTTGTCTCTCAGGGAGATATCTGTACACTGACTGGTGTCTCTCAGTCCCTCTCTCTCCGGGAGATATATGTACACTGACTGGTGTCTCTCAGTCCCTCTCTCTCAGGGAGGTATCTGTACACTGTGTGGTGTCTCTCAGTCCCTGTCTCACAGGGAGATATATGTACACTGACTGGTGTCTCTCAGTCCCTGTCTCTCAGGGAGATATCTGTACACTGAGTGGTGTCTCTCAGTCCCTCTCTCTCAGGGAGATATCTGTACAATGAGTGGTGTCTCTCAGTCCCTGTCTCTCAGGGAGATATCTGTACAGTGAGTGGTGTCTCTCAGTCCCTCTCTCTCAGGGAGATATCTGTACTCTGACTGGTGTCTCAGTCCCTGTCTCTCAGGGAGATATCTGTACACTGAGTGGTGTCTCTCAGTCCCTCACTCTCAGGGAGACATCTGCACACTGACTGGTGTCTCTCAGTCCCTCTCTCTCAGGGAGGTATCTGTACACTGAGTGGTGTCTCTCAGTCCCTGTCTCTCAGGGAGATATCTGTACACTGACTGGTGTCTCTCAGTCCCTGTCTCTCAGTGAGCTTTATGTACACTGAGTGGTGTCTCTCAGGGAGATATCTGTACACTGAGTGGTGTCTCTCAGTCCCTCTCTCTCAGGGAGATATCTGTACACTGAATGGTGTCTCTCAGTCCCTGTCTGTCAGGGAGATATCTATACACTGAGTGGTGTCTCTCAGTCCCTCTCTCTCAGGGAGATATCTGTACACTGACTGGTGTCTTACAGTCCCTCTCTCTCAGGGAGATATCTGTACACTGACTGGTGTATCTCAGTCCCTGTCTCTCAGGGAGCTTTATGTCCACTGAGTGGTGTCTCTCAGGGAGATATCTGTACACTGACTGGTGTCTCTCAGTCCCTGTCTCTCAGGGAGCTTTATGTACACTGAGTGGTGTCTCACAGTCCCTCTCTCTCAGGGAGATATCTGTACACTGACTGGTGTCTCTCAGTCCCTGTCTCTCAGGGAGATATCTGTACACTGAGAGGTGTCTCTCAGTCCCTCTCTCTCAGGGAGATATCTGTACACTGACTGGTGTCTCTCAGTCCTTGTCTCTCAGGGAGATATCTATACACTGAGTGGTGTCTCTCAGTCCCTGTCTCTCAGGGAGATATCTGTACACTGACTGGTGTCTCTCAGTCCCTCTCTCTCAGGGAGATATCTGTACGCTGACTAGTGTCTCTCAGTCCCTCTCTCTCAGGGAGATATCTGTACACTGAGTGGTGTCTCTCAGTCCCTCTCTCTCAGGGAGATATCTGTACACTGACTGGTGTCTCTCAGTCCCTGTCTCTCAGGGAGATATATGTACACTGACTGGTGTCTCTCAGTCCCTCTCTCAGGGAGGTATCTGTACACTGAGTGGTGTCTCTCAGTCCCTGTCTCTCAGGGAGATATATGTACACTGACTGGTGTCTCTCAGTCCTTGTCTCTCAGGGAGATATCTGTACACTGACTGGTGTCTCTTAGTCCCTCTCTCTCAGGGAGATATCTGTACACTGACTGGTGTCTCTCAGTCCCTGTCTCTCAGGGAGATATCTGTACACTGAGTGGTGTCTCTCAGTCCCTCTCTCTCAGGGAGATATCTGTACACAGACTGGTGTCTCTCAGTCCCTGTCTCTCAGGGAGATATCTGTACACTGAGTGGTGTCTCACAGTCCCTCTCTCTCAGGGAGATATCTGTACACTGACTGGTGTCTCTCAGTCCCTCTCTCTCAGGGAGATATCTGTACACTGAGTGGTGTCTCTCAGTCCCTCTCTCGCAGGAGATATATGTACACTGACTGGTGTCTCTCAGTCCCTCTCTCTCAGGGAGGTATCTGTACACTGAGTGGTGTCTCTCAGTCCCTGTCTCTCAGGGAGATATATGTACACTGACTGGTGTCTCTCAGTCCCTGTCTCTCAGGGAGATATCTGTACACTGAGTGGTGTCTCTCAGTCCCTCTCTCTCAGGGAGATATCTGTACAATGAGTGGTGTCTCTCAGTCCCTGTCTCTCAGGGAGATATCTGTACAGTGAGTGGTGTCTCTCAGTCAATCTCTCTGAGGGAGATATCTGTACTCTGACTGGTGTCTCTCAGTCCCTGTCTCTCAGGGAGATATCAGTACACTGAGTGGTGTCTCTCAGTCCCTCTCTCTCAGGGAGATATCTGTACACTGACTGGTGTCTCTCAGCCCCTCTCTCTCAGGGAGATATCTGTACACTGACTGGTGTCTCTCAGTCCCTGTCTCTCAGGGAGCTTTATGTACACCGAGTGGTGTCTCTCAGGGAGATATCTGTACACTGACTGGTGTCTCTCAGTCCCTCTCTCTCAGGGAGATATCTGTACTCTGACTGGTGTCTCTCAGTCCCTGTCTCTGAGGGAGATATCTGTACACTGAGTGGTGTCTCTCAGTCCCTCTCTCTCAGGGAGATATCTATACATTGAGTGGTGTCTCTCAGTCCCAGTCTCTCAGGGAGCTTTATGTACACTGAGTGGTGTCTCACAGTCCCTCTCTCTCAGGGAGATATCTGTACACTGACTGGTGTCTCTCAGTCCTTGTCTCTCAGGGAGATATCTGTACACTGACTGGTGTCTCTCAGTCCCTCTCTCTCCGGGAGATATATGTACACTGACTGGTGTCTCTCAGTCCCTCTCTCTCAGGGAGGTATCTGTACACTGTGTGGTGTCTCTCAGTCCCTGTCTCTCAGGGAGATATATGTACACTGACTGGTGTCTCTCAGTCCCTGTCTCTCAGGGAGATATCTGTACACTGAGTGGTGTCTCTCAGTCCCTCTCTCTCAGGGAGATATCTGTACACTGACTGGTGTCTCTCAGTCCCTCTCTCTCCGGGAGATATATGTACACTGACTGGTGTCTCTCAGTCCCTCTCTCTCAGGGAGGTATCTGTACACTGTGTGGTGTCTCTCAGTCCCTGTCTCTCAGGGAGATATATGTACACTGACTGGTGTCTCTCAGTCCCTGTCTCTCAGGGAGATATCTGTACACTGAGTGGTGTCTCTCAGTCCCTCTCTCTCAGGGAGATATCTGTACAATGAGTGGTGTCTCTCAGTCCCTGTCTCTCAGGGAGATATCTGTACAGTGAGTGGTGTCTCTCAGTCCCTCTCTCTCAGGGAGATATCTGTACTCTGACTGGTGTCTCTCAGTCCCTGTCTCTCAGGGAGATATCTGTACACTGAGTGGTGTCTCTCAGTCCCTCACTCTCAGGGAGATATCTGCACACTGACTGGTGTCTCTCAGTCCCTGTCTCTCAGGGAGATATCTGTACACTGACTGGTGTCTCTCAGTCCCTGTCTCTCAGTGAGCTTTATGTACACAGAGTGGTGTCTCTCAGGGAGATATCTGTACACTGAGTGGTGTCTCTCAGTCCCTCTCTCTCAGGGAGATATCTGTACACTGACTGGTGTCTCTCAGCCCCTCTCTCTCAGGGAGATATCTGTGCACTGAGTGGTGTCTCACAGTCCCTCTCTCTCAGGGAGGTATCTGTACACTGTGTGGTGTCTCTCAGTCCCTGTCTCTCAGGGAGATATCTGTACACTGAATGGTGTCTCTCAGTCCCTGTCTCTCAGGGAGATATCTGTGCACTGAGTGGTGTCTCTCAGTCCCTCTCTCTCAGGGAGATATCTGTACACTGACTGGTGTCTCTCAGTCCCTCTCTCTCAGGGAGGTATCTGTACACTGAGTGGTGTCTCTCAGTCCCTGTCTCTCAGGGACATATATGTACACTGACTGGTGTCTCACAGTCCCTCTCTCTCAGGGAGATATCTGTACACTGACTGGTGTCTCTCAGTCCCTCTCTCTCAGGGAGATATCTGTACACTGAGTGGTGTCTCACAGCCCCTGTCTCTCAGGGAGATATCTGTACACTGTCTGGTGTCTCTCAGTACCTGTCTGTCAGGGAGATATCTATACACTGAGTGGTGTCTCTCAGTCCCTCTCTCTCAGGGAGATATCTGTACACTGACTGGTGTCTTACAGTCCCTCTCTCTCAGGGAGATATCTGTACACTGACTGGTGTCTCTCAGTCCCTGTCTCTCAGGGAGCTTTATGTCCACTGAGTGGTGTCTCTCAGGGAGATATCTGTACACTGACTGGTGTCTCTCAGTCCCTGTCTCTCAGGGAGCTTTATGTACACTGAGTGGTGTCTCACAGTCCCTCTCTCTCAGGGAGATATCTGTACACTGACTGGTGTCTCTCAGTCCCTGTCTCTCAGGGAGATATCTGTACACTGAGTGGTGTCTCTCAGTCCCTCTCTCTCAGGGAGATATCTATACACTGAGTGGTGTCTCTCAGTCCCTGTCTCTCAGGGAGATATCTATACACTGAGTGGTGTCTCTCAGTCCCTGTCTCTCAGGGAGATATCTGTACAATGACTGGTGTCTCTCAGTCCCTCTCTCTCAGGGAGATATCTGTACGCTGACTAGTGTCTCTCAGTCCCTCTCTCTCAGGGAGATATCTGTACACTGAGTGGTGTCTCTCAGTCCCTCTCTCTCAGGGAGATATCTGTACACTGACTGGTGTCTCTCAGTCCCTGTCTCTCAGGGAGATATATGTACACTGACTGGTGTCTCTCAGTCCCTCTCTCAGGGAGGTATCTGTACACTGAGTGGTGTCTCTCAGTCCCTGTCTCTCAGGGAGATATATGTACACTGACTGGTGTCTCTCAGTCCTTGTCTCTCAGGGAGATATCTGTACACTGAGTGGTGTCTTTCAGTTCCTGTCTCTCAGGGAGATATCTGTACACTGAATGGTATCTCTCAGTCCCTCTCTCTCAGGGAGATATCTGTACTCTGACTGGTGTCTCTCAGTCCCTGTCTCTCAGGGAGATATCTGTGCACTGAGTGGTGTCTCTCAGTCCCTCTCTCTCAGGGAGATATCTGTACAATGAGTGGTGTCTCTCAGTCCCTGTCTCTCAGGGAGATATCTGTACAGTGAGTGGTGTCTCTCAGTCCCTCTCTCTCAGGGAGATATCTGTACTCTGACTGGTGTCTCTCAGTCCCTGTCTCTCCGGGAGATATCAGTACACTGAGTGGTGTCTCCCAGTCCCTCTCTCTCAGGGAGATATCTGTACACTGACTGGTGTCTCACAGTCCCTCTCTCTCAGGGAGATATCTGTACACTGACTGGTGTCTCTCAGTCCCTGTCTCTCAGGGAGATATCTGTACACTGAGTGGTGTCTCTCAGTCCCTCTCTCTCAGGGAGATATCTGTACACTGACTGGTGTCTCTCAGTCCCTGTCTCTCAGGGAGATATCTATACACTGAGTGGTGTCTCTCAGTCCCTGTCTCTCAGGGAGATATCTGTACACTGACTGGTGTCTCTCAGTCCCTCTCTCTCAGGGAGATATCTGTACGCTGACTAGTGTCTCTCAGTCCCTCTCTCTCAGGGAGATATCTGTACACTGAGTGGTGTCTCTCAGTCCCTCTCTCTCAGGGAGATATCTGTACACTGACTGGTGTCTCTCAGTCCCTGTCTCTCAGGGAGATATATGTACACTGACTGGTGTCTCTCAGTCCCTCTCTCAGGGAGGTATCTGTACACTGAGTGGTGTCTCTCAGTCCCTGTCTCTCAGGGAGATATATGTACACTGACTGGTGTCTCTCAGTCCTTGTCTCTCAGGGAGATATCTGTACACTGAGTGGTGTCTTTCAGTTCCTGTCTCTCAGGGAGATATCTGTACACTGAATGGTATCTCTCAGTCCCTCTCTCTCAGGGAGATATCTGTACTCTGACTGGTGTCTCTCAGTCCCTGTCTCTCAGGGAGATATCTGTGCACTGAGTGGTGTCTCTCAGTCCCTCTCTCTCAGGGAGATATCTGTACAATGAGTGGTGTCTCTCAGTCCCTGTCTCTCAGGGAGATATCTGTACAGTGAGTGGTGTCTCTCAGTCCCTCTCTCTCAGGGAGATATCTGTACTCTGACTGGTGTCTCTCAGTCCCTGTCTCTCCGGGAGATATCAGTACACTGAGTGGTGTCTCCCAGTCCCTCTCTCTCAGGGAGATATCTGTACACTGACTGGTGTCTCTCAGTCCCTCTCTCTCAGGGTGGTATCTTTACACTGAGTGGTGTCTCTCAGTCCCTCTCTCTCAGGGAGATATCTGTACAATGAGTGGTGTCTCTCAGTCCCTGTCTCGCAGGGAGATATCTGTACAGTGAGTGGTGTCTCTCAGTCCCTCTCTCTCAGGGAGATATCTGTACACTGACTGGTGTCTCTCAGTCCCTGTCTCTCAGGGAGATATCTGTACACTGAGTGGTGTCTCTCAGTCCCTCTCTCTCAGGGAGATATCTGTACACTGACTGGTGTCTCTCAGTCCCTCTCTCTCAGGGAGGTATCTGTGCACTGAGTGGTGTCTCTCAGTCCCTGTCTCTCAGGGAGATATCTGTACACTGAGTGGTGTCTCTCAGTCCCTCTCTCAGGGAGATATCTATACACTGACGGGTGTCTCTCAGCCCCTCTCTCTCAGGGAGATATCTGTGCACTGAGTGGCGTCTCACAGTCCCTCTCTCTCAGGGAGATATCTGTACACTGACAGGTGTGTCTCAGTCCCTGTCTCTCAGGGAGATATCTGTACACTGAGTGGTGTATCTCAGTCCCTCTCTCTCAGGGAGATATCTGTACTCTGACTGGTGTCTCTCAGTCCCTGTCTCTGAGGGAGATATCTGTACACTGACTGGTGTCTCACAGTCCCTCTCTCTCAGGGAGATATCTGTACACTGACTGGTGTCTCTCAGTCCCTGTCTCTCAGGGAGCTTTATGTACACTGAGTGGTGTCTCTCAGGGAGATATCTGTACACTGACTGGTGTCTCTCAGTCCCTGTCTCTCAGGGAGCTTTATGTACACTGAGTGGTGTCTCACAGTCCCTCTCTCTCAGGGAGATATCTGTACACTGACTGGTGTCTCTCAGTCCCTGTCTCTCAGGGAGATATCTGTACACTGAGTGGTGTCTCACAGCCCTTGTCTCTCAGGGAGATATCTGTACACTGACTGGTGTCTCTCAGTCCCTGTCTGTCAGGGAGATATCTATACACTGAGTGGTGTCTCTCAGTCCCTCTCTCCCAGGGAGATATCTGTACACTGACTGGTGTCTCTCAGTCCCTCTCTCTCCGGGAGATATATGTACACTGACTGGTGTCTCTCAGTCCCTCTCTCTCAGGGAGATATCTGTACACTGAGTGGTGTCTCTCAGTCCCTCTCTCTCAGGGAGATATATGTACACTGACTGGTGTCTCTCAGTCCCTCTCTCTCAGGAAGGTATCTGTACACTGAGTGGTGTCTCTCAGTCCCTGTCTCTCAGGGAGATACATGTACACTGACAGGTGTCTCTCAGTCCCTGTCTCTCAGGGAGATATCTGTACACTGAGTGGTGTCTCTCAGTCCCTCTCTCTCAGGGAGATATCTGTACAATGAGTGGTGTCTCTCAGTCCCTGTCTCTCAGGGAGATATCTGTACAGTGAGTGGTGTCTCTCAGTCCCTCTCTCTCAGGGAGAGATCTGTACTCTGACTGGTGTCTCTCAGTCCCTGTCTCTCAGGGAGATATCTGTACACTGACTGGTGTCTCTCAGTCCCTCTCTCTCAGGGAGATATCTGTACACTGACTGGTGTCTCTCAGTCCCTCTCTCTCAGGGAGGTATCTGTACACTGAGTGGTGTCTCTCAGTCCCTGTCTCTCAGGGAGATATCTGTACACTGACTGGTGTCTCTCAGTCCCTGTCTCTCAGGGAGATATCGGTACACTGAGTGGTGTCTCTCAGTCCCTCTCTCAGGGAGATATCTATACACTGACTGGTGTCTCTCAGCCCCTCTCTCTCAGGGAGATATCTGTGCACTGACAGGTGTGTCTCAGTCCCTGTCTCTCAGGGAGATATCTGTACACTGAGTGGTGTATCTCAGTCCCTCTCTCTCAGGGAGATATCTGTACTCTGACTGGTGTCTCTCAGTCCCTGTCTCTGAGGGAGATATCTGTACACTGAGTGGTGTCGCTCAGTCCCTGTCTCTCAGTGAGCTTTATGTACACTGAGTGGTGTCTCTCAGGGACATATCTGTGCACTGACTGGTGTCTCTCAGTCCCTGTCTCTCAGGGAGCTTTATGTACACTGAGTGGTGTCTCACAGTCCCTCTCTCTCAGGGAGATATCTGTACACTGACTGGTGTCTCTCAGTCCCTGTCTCTCAGGGAGATATCTGTACACTGAGTGGTGTCTCTCAGTCCCTCTCTCTCAGGGAGATATCTGTACACTGAGTGGTGTCTCACAGCCCCTGTCTCTCAGGGAGATATCTGTACACTGACTGGTGTCTCTCAGTCCCTCTCTCTCAGGGTGGTATCTTTACACTGAGTGGTGTCTCTCAGTCCCTCTCTCTCAGGGAGATATCTGTACAATGAGTGGTGTCTCTCAGTCCCTGTCTCGCAGGGAGATATCTGTACAGTGAGTGGTGTCTCTCAGTCCCTCTCTCTCAGGGAGATATCTGTACACTGACTGGTGTCTCTCAGTCCCTGTCTCTCAGGGAGATATCTGTACACTGAGTGGTGTCTCTCAGTCCCTCTCTCTCAGGGAGATATCTGTACACTGACTGGTGTCTCTCAGTCCCTCTCTCTCAGGGAGGTATCTGTGCACTGAGTGGTGTCTCTCAGTCCCTGTCTCTCAGGGAGATATCTGTACACTGAGTGGTGTCTCTCAGTCCCTCTCTCAGGGAGATATCTATACACTGACTGGTGTCTCTCAGCCCCTCTCTCTCAGGGAGATATCTGTGCACTGAGTGATGTCTCACAGTCCCTCTCTCTCAGGGAGATATCTGTACACTGACAGGTGTGTCTCAGTCCCTGTCTCTCAGGGAGATATCTGTACACTGAGTGGTGTATCTCAGTCCCTCTCTCTCAGGGAGATATCTGTACTCTGACTGGTGTCTCTCAGTCCCTGTCTCTGAGGGAGATATCTGTACACTGACTGGTGTCTCACAGTCCCTCTCTCTCAGGGAGATATCTGTACACTGACTGGTGTCTCTCAGTCCCTGTCTCTCAGGGAGCTTTATGTACACTGAGTGGTGTCTCTCAGGGAGATATCTGTACACTGACTGGTGTCTCTCAGTCCCTGTCTCTCAGGGAGCTTTATGTACACTGAGTGGTGTCTCACAGTCCCTCTCCCTCAGGGAGATATCTGTACACTGACTGGTGTCTCTCAGTCCCTGTCTCTCAGGGAGATATCTGTACACTGAGTGGTGTCTCACAGCCCTTGTCTCTCAGGGAGATATCTGTACACTGACTGGTGTCTCTCAGTCCCCGTCTGTCAGGGAGATATCTATACACTGAGTGGTGTCTCTCAGTCCCTCTCTCCCAGGGAGATATCTGTACACTGACTGGTGTCTCTCAGTCCCTCTCTCTCCGGGAGATATATGTACACTGACTGCTGTCTCTCAGTCCCTCTCTCTCAGGGAGGTATCTGTACACTGAGTGGTGTCTCTCAGTCCCTGTCTCTCAGGGAGATATATGTACACTGACTGGTGTCTCTCAGTCCCTGTCTCTCAGGGAGATATCTGTACACTGAGTGGTGTCTCTCAGTCCCTCTCTCTCAGGGAGATATCTGTACAATGAGTGGTGTCTCTCAGTCCCTGTCTCTCAGGGAGATATCTGTACAGTGAGTGGTGTCTCTCAGTCCCTCTCTCTCAGGGAGAGATCTGTACTCTGACTGGTGTCTCTCAGTCCCTGTCTCTCAGGGAGATATCTGTACACTGACTGGTGTCTCTCAGTCCCTCTCTCTCAGGGAGATATCTGTACACTGACTGGTGTCTCTCAGTCCCTCTCTCTCAGGGAGGTATCTGTACACTGAGTGGTGTCTCTCAGTCCCTGTCTCTCAGGGAGATATCTGTACACTGACTGGTGTCTCTCAGTCCCTGTCTCTCAGGGAGATATCTGTACACTGAGTGGTGTCTCTCAGTCCCTCTCTCAGGGAGATATCTATACACTGACTGGTGTCTCTCAGCCCCTCTCTCTCAGGGAGATATCTGTGCACTGACAGGTGTGTCTCAGTCCCTGTCTCTCAGGGAGATATCTGTACACTGAGTGGTGTATCTCAGTCCCTCTCTCTCAGGGAGATATCTGTACTCTGACTGGTGTCTCTCAGTCCCTGTCTCTGAGGGAGATATCTGTACACTGAGTGGTGTCTCTCAGTCCCTGTCTCTCAGTGAGCTTTATGTACACTGAGTGGTGTCTCTCAGGGACATATCTGTGCACTGACTGGTGTCTCTCAGTCCCTGTCTCTCAGGGAGCTTTATGTACACTGAGTGGTGTCTCACAGTCCCTCTCTCTCAGGGAGATATCTGTACACTGACTGGTGTCTCTCAGTCCCTGTCTCTCAGGGAGATATCTGTACACTGAGTGGTGTCTCTCAGTCCCTCTCTCTCAGGGAGATATCTGTACACTGACTGGTGTCTCTCAGTCCCTGTCTCTCAGGGAGATATCTGTACACTGACTGGTGTCTCTCAGTCCCTCTCTCTCAGGGAGATATCTGTACACTGAGTGGTGTCTCACAGCCCCTGTCTCTCAGGGAGATATCTGTACACTGACTGGTGTCTCTCAGTCCCTGTCTGTCAGGGAGATATCTATACACTGACTGGTGTCTCTCAGCCCCTGTCTCTCAGGGAGATATCTGTACACTGACTGGTGTCTCTCAGTCCCTCTCTCTCAGGGAGATATCTGTACACTGACTGGTGTCTCTCAGTCCCTCTCTCTCCGGGAGATATATGTACACTGACTGCTGTCTCTCAGTCCCTCTCTCTCAGGGAGGTATCTGTACACTGAGTGGTGTCTCTCAGTCCCTGTCTCTCAGGGAGATATATGTACACTGACTGGTGTCTCTCAGTCCCTGTCTCTCAGGGAGATATCTGTACACTGAGTGGTGTCTCTCAGTCCCTCTCTCTCAGGGAGATATCTGTACAATGAGTGGTGTCTCTCAGTCCCTGTCTCTCAGGGAGATATCTGTACAGTGAGTGCTGTCTCTCAGTCCCTCTCTCTCAGGGAGAGATCTGCACTCTGACTGGTGTCTCTCAGTCCCTGTCTCTCAGGGAGATATCTGTCCACTGAGTGGTGTCTCTCAGTCCCTCTCTCTCAGGGAGATATCTGTACACTGACTGGTGTCTCTCAGTCCCTCTCTCTCAGGGAGGTATCTGTACACTGAGTGGTGTCTCTCAGTCCCTCTCTCTCAGGGAGATATCTGTACACTGAGTGGTGTCTCTCAGTCCCTCTCTCAGGGAGATATCTATACACTGACTGGTGTCTCTCAGCCCCTCTCTCTCAGGGAGATATCTGTGCACTGAGTGGTGTCTCACAGTCCCTCTCTCTCAGGGAGATATCTGTACACTGACAGGTGTGTCTCAGTCCCTGTCTCTCAGGGAGATATCTGTACACTGAGTGGTGTATCTCAGTCCCTCTCTCTCAGGGAGATAGAACATAGAACATAGAACATAGAAAATACAGCACAGAACAGGCCCTTCGGCCCACGATGTTGTGCCGATCCTTTGTCCTCTGTCAAGGACAATTTAATCTGTACCCCATCATTCTCCTTTATCCATATACCTATCTAAAAGCCGTTTGAAAGTCCCTAAAGTTTCTGACTCAACAACTTCCCCAGGCAAGGCATTCCATGCCCCGACCACTCTCTGGGTAAAGAACCTTCCCCTGACATCCCCCTTATATCTCCCACCCTTCACCTTAAATTTATGACCCCTTGTAACGCTTTGCTCCACCCGGGGAAAAAGTTTCTGACTGTCTACCCTATCTATTCCCCTGATCATCTTATAAACCTCTATCATGTCACCCCTCATCCTTCTCCGTTCTAATGAGAAGAGGCCTAGAATGTTCAGCCTTTCCTCGTAAGACTTATTCTCCATTCCAGGCAACATCCTGGTAAATCTCCTCTGCACCCTCTCCAAGGCTTCCACATCCTTCCTAAAATGAGGCGACCAGAACTGCACACAGTACTCCAAATGAGGCCTTACCAAGGTCCTGTACAGCTGCATCATCACCTCACGGCTCTTAAATTCAATCCCTCTGCTAATGAACGCTAACACCCCATATGCCTTCTTCACAGCCCTATCCACTTGAGTTGCAACTTTCAACGATCTATGCACATAGACCCCAAGGTCTCTCTGCTCCTCCACATGCCCAAGAACCCTACCGTTAACCCAGTATTTTGCATTCGTGTTTGTCCTTCCAAAATGGACGACCTCACACTTTTCAGGGTTAAACTCCATCTGCCACTTTTCAGCCCAGCACTGCAACCTATCCAAGTCCCTTTGCAGACGACAATAGCCCTCCTCGGTATCCACAACTCCACCAACCTTTGTATCATCTGCAAATTTACTGACCCACCCTTCGACTTCCTCATCCAAGTCGTTAATAAAAATCACAAACAGGAGAGGACCCAGAACTGATCCCTGTGGCACGCCACTGGTAACTGGGCTCCAGGCTGAGTATTTACCATCTAAGACCACTCTCTGCCTTCTATCAGTTAGCCAATTCTTAATCCAACTGGCCACATTTCCCACTATCCCATGCCTCCTGACTTTCTCCATAAGTCTACCATGGGGGACCTTATCAAATGCCTTACTAAAATCCATGTACACCACATCCACTGGTTTACCCTCATCCACTTGCTTGGTCACCTGCTCAAAGAATTCAATCAGGCTTGTGAGGCAAGACCTACCCCTCACAAAACCGTGCTGACTGTCCCGAATCAAGCAGTGTCTTTCCAGATGCTCAGAAATCCTATCCCTCAGCACCTTTTCCATCAACTTGCCTACCACCGAAGTAAGACTAACTGGCCTGTAATTCCCAGGGTTGTTCCTATTCCCTTTCTTGAACAGGGGCACAACATTTGCCACCCTCCAATCACCTGGTACCACCCCCGTCAACAGAGAAGATGAAAAGATCATTGCCAGCGGCTCTGCAATTTCATCCCTTGCTTCCCATAACATCCTTGGATATACCCCGTCAGGCCCGGGAGACTTGTCTATCTTCAAGTTATTCAAAAACCCCAACACATCTTCCCTCCTAACGAGCACTTCCTCGAGCTTACCAGTCTGTTTCACACCGTCCTCTTCAGTAATACACCCCTCCTCATTCGTAAATACCGAAGAGAAGTACTCATTCAAAACCTCACTTATCTCTTCCGGCTCAACACACAGTCTCCCGCTATTGTCCTTGACCGGACCTACGGTCCCCCTAGAGATATCTGTACTCTGACTGGTGTCTCTCAGTCCCTCTCTCTCAGGGAGATATCTGTACACTGAGTGGTGTCTCTCAGTCCCTCTCTCTCAGGGAGATATCTGTACACTGACTGGTGTCTCTCAGTCCCTCTCTCTCAGGGAGATATCTATACACTGAGTGGTGTCTCTCAGTCCCTGTCTCTCAGGGAGCTTTATGTACACTGAGTGGTGTCTCACAGTCCCTCTCTCTCAGGGAGATATCTGTACACTGACTGGTGTCTCTCAGTCCCTCTCTCTCAGGGAGATATCTGTACACTGACTGGTGTCTCTCAGTCCCTCTCTCTCAGGGAGATATCTGTACACTGAGTGGTGTCTCACAGCCCCTGTCTCTCGGAGATATCTGTACACTGACTGGTGTCTCTCAGTCCCTGTCTCTCAGGGAGAAATCTGAACACTGAGTGGTGCCTCTCAGTCCCTCTCTCTCAGGGAGATATCTGTACACTGACTGGTGTCTCTCAGTCCCTGTCTCTCAGGGAGATATCTGTACACTGAGTGGTGTCTCACAGTCCCTCTCTCTCAGGGAGATATCTGTACACTGACTGGTGTCTCTTAGTCCCTCTCTCTCAGGGAGATATCTGTACACTGACTGGTGGCTCTCAGTCCCTGTCTCTCAGGGAGATATCTGTACACTGAGTGGTGTCTCTCAGTCCCTCTCTCTCAGGGAGATATCTGTACACTGACTGGTGTCTCTCAGTCCCTGTCTCTCAGGGAGATATCTGTACACTGAGTGGTGTCTCACAGTCCCTCTCTCTCAGGGAGATATCTGTACACTGACTGGTGTCTCTCAGTCCCTCTCTCTCAGGGAGATATCTGTACACTGAGTGGTGTCTCTCAGTCCCTCTCTCGCAGGAGATATATGTACACTGACTGGTGTCTCTCAGTCCCTCTCTCTCAGGGAGGTATCTGTACACTGAGTGGTGTCTCTCAGTCCCTGTCTCTCAGGGAGATATATGTACACTGACTGGTGTCTCTCAGTCCCTGTCTCTCAGGGAGATATCTGTACACTGAGTGGTGTCTCTCAGTCCCTCTCTCTCAGGGAGATATCTGTACAATGAGTGGTGTCTCTCAGTCCCTGTCTCTCAGGGAGATATCTGTACAGTGAGTGGTGTCTCTCAGTCCCTCTCTCTCAGGGAGATATCTGTACTCTGACTGGTGTCTCTCAGTCCCTGTCTCTCAGGGAGATATCAGTACACTGAGTGGTGTCTCTCAGTCCCTCTCTCTCAGGGAGATATCTGTACACTGACTGGTGTCTCTCAGCCCCTCTCTCTCAGGGAGATATCTGTACACTGACTGGTGTCTCTCAGTCCCTGTCTCTCAGGGAGCTTTATGTACACCGAGTGGTGTCTCTCAGGGAGATATCTGTACACTGACTGGTGTCTCTCAGTCCCTCTCTCTCAGGGAGATATCTGTACTCTGACTGGTGTCTCTCAGTCCCTGTCTCTGAGGGAGATATCTGTACACTGAGTGGTGTCTCTCAGTCCCTCTCTCTGAGGGAGATATCTATACACTGAGTGGTGTCTCTCAGTCCCTGTCTCTCAGGGAGCTTTATGTACACTGAGTGGTGTCTCACAGTCCCTCTCTCTCAGGGAGATATCTGTACACTGACTGGTGTCTCTCAGTCCTTGTCTCTCAGGGAGATATCTGTACACTGACTGGTGTCTCTCAGTCCCTCTCTCTCCGGGAGATATATGTACACTGACTGGTGTCTCTCAGTCCCTCTCTCTCAGGGAGGTATCTGTACACTGTGTGGTGTCTCTCAGTCCCTGTCTCTCAGGGAGATATATGTACACTGACTGGTGTCTCTCAGTCCCTGTCTCTCAGGGAGATATCTGTACACTGAGTGGTGTCTCTCAGTCCCTCTCTCTCAGGGAGATATCTGTACAATGAGTGGTGTCTCTCAGTCCCTGTCTCTCAGGGAGATATCTGTACAGTGAGTGGTGTCTCTCAGTCCCTCTCTCTCAGGGAGATATCTGTACTCTGACTGGTGTCTCTCAGTCCCTGTCACTCAGGGAGATATCTGTACACTGAGTGGTGTCTCTCAGTCCCTCACTCTCAGGGAGATATCTGAACACTGACTGGTGTCTCTCAGTCCCTCTCTCTCAGGGAGGTATCTGTACACTGAGTGGTGTCTCTCAGTCCCTGTCTCTCAGGGAGATATCTGTACACTGACTGGTGTCTCTCAGTCCCTGTCTCTCAGTGAGCATTATGTACACTGAGTGGTGTCTCTCAGGGAGATATCTGTACACTGAGTGGTGTCTCTCAGTCCCTCTCTCTCAGGGAGATATCTGTACACTGACTGGTGTCTCTCAGCCCCTCTCTCTCAGGGAGATATCTGTGCACTGAGTGGTGTCTCACAGTCCCTCTCTCTCAGGGAGGTATCTGTACACTGTGTGGTGTCTCTCAGTCCCTGTCTCTCAGGGAGATATCTGTACACTGAATGGTGTCTCTCAGTCCCTGTCTCTCAGGGAGATATCTGTGCACTGAGTGGTGTCTCTCAGTCCCTCTCTCTCAGGGAGATATCTGTACACTGACTGGTGTCTCTCAGTCCCTCTCTCTCAGGGAGGTATCTGTACACTGAGTGGTGTCTCTCAGTCCCTGTCTCTCAGGGACATATATGTACACTGACTGGTGTCTCACAGTCCCTCTCTCTCAGGGAGATATCTGTACACTGACTGGTGTCTCTCAGTCCCTCTCTCTCAGGGAGATATCTGCACACTGAGTGGTGTCTCACAGCCCCTGACTCTCAGGGAGATATCTGTACACTGTCTGGTGTCTCTCAGTCCCTGTCTGTCAGGGAGATATCTATACACTGAGTGGTGTCTCTCAGTCCCTCTCTCTCAGGGAGATATCTGTACTCTGACTGGTGTCTCTCAGTCCCTGTCTCTCAGGGAGATATCTGTACACTGAGTGGTGTCTCTCAGTCCCTCTCTCAGGGAGATATCTGTACACTGACTGGTGTCTCTCAGTCCCTCTCTCTCAGGGAGATATCTGCACACTGAGTGGTGTCTCACAGCCCCTGTCTCTCAGGGAGATATCTGTACACTGAGTGGTGTCTTTCAGATCCTGTCTCTCAGGGAGATATCTGTACACTGAATGGTGTCTCTCAGTCCCTCTCTCTCAGGGAGATATCTGTACTCTGACTGGTGTCTCTCAGTCCCTGTCTCTCAGGGAGATATCTGTACACTGAGTGGTGTCTCTCAGTCCCTCTCTCAGGGAGATATCTATACACTGACTGGTGTCTCTCAGCCCCTCTCTCTCAGGGAGATATCTGTGCACTGAGTGGTGTCTCACAGTCCCTCTCTCTCAGGGAGATATCTGTACACTGACAGGTGTGTCTCAGTCCCTGTCTCTCAGGGAGATATCTGTACACTGAGTGGTGTATCTCAGTCCCTCTCTCTCAGGGAGATATCTGTACTCTGACTGGTGTCTCTCAGTCCCTGTCTCTGAGGGAGATATCTGTACACTGAGTGGTGTCTCTCAGTCCCTCTCTCTGAGGGAGATATCTATACACTGAGTGGTGTCTCTCAGTCCCTGTCTCTCAGGGAGCTTTATGTACACTGAGTGGTGTCTCACAGTCGCTCTCTCTCAGGGAGATATCTGTACACTGACTGGTGTCTCTCAGTCCTTGTCTCTCAGGGAGATATCTGTACACTGACTGGTGTCTCTCAGTCCCTCTCTCTCCGGGAGATATATGTACACTGACTGGTGTCTCTCAGTCCCTCTCTCTCAGGGAGGTATCTGTACACTGTGTGGTGTCTCTCAGTCCCTGTCTCTCAGGGAGATATATGTACACTGACTGGTGTCTCTCAGTCCCTGTCTCTCAGGGAGATATCTGTACACTGAGTGGTGTCTCTCAGTCCCTCTCTCTCAGGGAGATATCTGTACAATGAGTGGTGTCTCTCAGTCCCTGTCTCTCAGGGAGATATCTGTACAGTGAGTGGTGTCTCTCAGTCCCTCTCTCTCAGGGAGATATCTGTACTCTGACTGGTGTCTCTCAGTCCCTGTCTCTCAGGGAGATATCTGTACACTGAGTGGTGTCTCTCAGTCCCTCACTCTCAGGGAGATATCTGAACACTGACTGGTGTCTCTCAGTCCCTCTCTCTCAGGGAGGTATCTGTACACTGAGTGGTGTCTCTCAGTCCCTGTCTCTCAGGGAGATATCTGTACACTGACTGGTGTCTCTCAGTCCCTGTCTCTCAGTGAGCTTTATGTACACTGAGTGGTGTCTCTCAGGGAGATATCTGTACACTGAGTGGTGTCTCTCAGTCCCTCTCTCTCAGGGAGATATCTGTACACTGACTGGTGTCTCTCAGCCCCTCTCTCTCAGGGAGATATCTGTGCACTGAGTGGTGTCTCACAGTCCCTCTCTCTCAGGGAGGTATCTGTACACTGTGTGGTGTCTCTCAGTCCCTGTCTCTCAGGGAGATATCTGTACACTGAATGGTGTCTCTCAGTCCCTGTCTCTCAGGGAGATATCTGTGCACTGAGTGGTGTCTCTCAGTCCCTCTCTCTCAGGGAGATATCTGTACACTGACTGGTGTCTCTCAGTCCCTCTCTTTCAGGGAGGTATCTGTACACTGAGTGGTGTCTCTCAGTCCCTGTCTCTCAGGGACATATATGTACACTGAGTGGTGTATCTCAGTCCCTCTCTCTCAGGGAGATATCTGTACACTGACTGGTGTCTCTCAGTCCCTCTGTCTCAGGGAGATATCTGTACACTGAGTGGTGTCTCTCAGTCCCTCTCTCTCAGGGAGATATCTGTACACTGACTGGTGTCTCTCAGTCCCTGTCTCTCAGGGAGATATCTGTACACTGACTGGTGTCTCTCAGTCCCTCTCTCTCAGGGAGATATCTGTACGCTGACTAGTGTCTCTCAGTCCCTCTCTCTCAGGGAGATATCTGTACACTGAGTGGTGTCTCTCAGTCCCTCTCTCTCAGGGAGATATCTGTACACTGACTGGTGTCTCTCAGTCCCTGTCTCTCAGGGAGAAATATGTACACTGACTGGTGTCTCTCAGTCCCTCTCTCTCAGGGAGATATCTGTACACTGAGTGGTGTCTCTCAGTCCCTCTCTCTCAGGGAGATATATGTACACTGACTGGTGTCTCTCAGTCCCTCTCTCTCAGGGAGGTATCTGTACACTGAGTGGTGTCTCTCAGTCCCTGTCTCTCAGGGAGATATATGTACACTGACTGGTGTCTCTCAGTCCCTGTCTCTCAGGGAGATATCTGTACAGTGAGTGGTGTCTCTCAGTCCCTCTCTCTCAGGGAGATATCTGTACTCTGACTGGTGTCTCTCAGTCCCTGTCTCTCTGGGAGATATCAGTACACTGAGTGGTGTCTCCCAGTCCCTCTCTCTCAGGGAGATATCTGTACACTGACTGGTGTCTCTCAGTCCCTCTCCCTCAGGGTGGTATCTTTACACTGAGTGGTGTCTCTCAGTCCCTCTCTCTCAGGGAGATATCTGTACAATGAGTGGTGTCTCTCAGTCCCTGTCTCTCAGGGAGATATCTGTACAGTGAGTGGTGTCTCTCAGTCCCTCTCTCTCAGGGAGATATCTGTACACTGACTGGTGTCTCTCAGTCCCTGTCTCTCAGGGAGATATCTGTGCACTGAGTGGTGTCTCACAGTCCCTCCCTCTCAGGGAGATATCTGTACACTGAGTGGTGTATCTCAGTCCCTCTCTCTCAGGGAGATATCTGTACTCTGACTGGTGTCTCTCGGTCCCTGTCTCTGAGGGAGATATCTGTACACTGAGTGGTGTCTCTCAGTCCCTCTCTCTCAGGGAGATATCTGTACACTGACTGGTGTCTCTCAGTCCCTCTCTCTCAGGGAGATATCTGTACACTGAGTGGTGTCTCTCAGTCCCTCTCTCTCAGGGAGATATCTGTACACTGAGTGGTGTCTCTCAGTCCCTGTCTCTCAGGGAGATATATGTACACTGACTGGTGTCTCTCAGTCCCTCTCTCTCAGGGAGATATCTGTACACTGACTGGTGTCTCTCAGTCCCTCTCTCTCAGGGAGATATCTGTACACTGAGTGGTGTCTCACAGCCCCTGTCTCTCAGGGAGATATCTGTACACTGTCTGGTGTCTCTCAGTCCCTGTCTGTCAGGGAGATATCTATACACTGAGTGGTGTCTCTCAGTCCCTCTCTCTCAGGGAGATATCTGTACACTGACTGGTGTCTCACAGTCCCTCTCTCTCAGGGAGATATCAGTACAGTGACTGGTGTCTCTCAGTCCCTGTCTCTCAGGGAGCTTTATGTACACTGAGTGGTGTCTCTCAGGGAGATATCTGTACACTGACTGGTGTCTCTCAGTCCCTGTCTCTCAGGGAGCTTTATGTACACTGAGTGGTGTCTCACAGTCCCTCTCTCTCAGGGAGATATCTGTACACTGACTGGTGTCTCTCAGTCCCTGTCTCTCAGGGAGATATCTGTACACTGAGTGGTGTCTCTCAGTCCCACTCTCTCAGGGAGATATCTGGACACTGACTGGTGTCTCTCAGTCCCTGTCTCTCAGGGAGATATCTATACACTGAGTGGTGTCTCTCAGTCCCTGTCTCTCAGGGAGATATCTGTACACTGACTGGTGTCTCTCAGTCCCTCTCTCTCAGGGAGATATCTGTACGCTGACTAGTGTCTCTCAGTCCCTCTCTCTCAGGGAGATATCTGTACTCTGACTGGTGTCTCTCAGTCCCTGTCTCTCAGGGAGATATCTGTGCACTGACTGGTGTCTCTCAGTCCCTGTCTCTCAGGGAGATATATGTACACTGACTGGTGTCTCTCAGTCCCTCTCTCAGGGAGGTATCTGTACACTGAGTGGTGTCTCTCAGTCCCTGTCTCTCAGGGACATATATGTACACTGACTGGTGTGTCTCAGTCCCTCTCTCTCAGGGAGATATCTGTACACTGAGTGGTGTATCTCAGTCCCTCTCTCTCAGGGAGATATCTGTACTCTGACTGGTGTCTCTCAGTCCCTGTCTCTGAGGGAGATATCTGTACACTGAGTGGTGTCTCTCAGTCCCTCTCTCTCAGGGAGATATCTGTACACTGACTGGTGTCTCTCAGTCCCTGTCTCTGAGGGAGATATCTGTACACTGAGTGGTGTCTCTCAGTCCCTCTCTCTCAGGGAGATATCTGTACACTGAGTGGTGTCTCTCAGTCCCTGTCTCTCAGGGAGATATATGTACACTGACTGGTGTCTCTCAGTCCCTCTCTCTCAGGGAGATATCTGTACACTGACTGGTGTCTCTCAGTCCCTCTCTCTCAGGGAGATATCTGTACACTGAGTGGTGTCTCACAGCCCCTGTCTCTCAGGGAGATATCTGTATACTGTCTGGTGTCTCTCAGTCCCTGTCTGACAGGGAGATATCTATACACTGAGTGGTGTCTCTCAGTCCCTCTCTCTCAGGGAGATATCTGTACACTGACTGGTGTCTCTCAGTCCCTCTCTCTCAGGGAGATATCTGTACACTGAGTGGTGTCTCTCAGTCCCTGTCTCTCAGGGAGATATCTGTACACTGACTGGTGTCTCTCAGTCCCTCTCTCTCAGGGAGATATCTGTACGCTGACTAGTGTCTCTCAGTCCCTCTCTCTCAGGGAGATATCTGTACTCTGACTGGTGTCTCTCAGTCCCTGTCTCTCAGGGAGATATCTGTGCACTGACTGGTGTCTCTCAGTCCCTGTCTCTCAGGGAGATATATGTACACTGACTGGTGTC
Organism: Heterodontus francisci; assembly: GCF_036365525.1. Classification (NCBI taxonomy): domain Eukaryota; kingdom Metazoa; phylum Chordata; class Chondrichthyes; order Heterodontiformes; family Heterodontidae; genus Heterodontus; species Heterodontus francisci. The sequence goes on along the minus strand of NC_090385.1, from coordinate 104,555,254 downwards.
TCTCAGTCCCTCTCTCAGGGAGGTATCTGTACACTGAGTGGTGTCTCTCAGTCCCTGTCTCTCAGGGACATATATGTACACTGACTGGTGTGTCTCAGTCCCTCTCTCTCAGGGAGATATCTGTACACTGAGTGGTGTATCTCAGTCCCTCTCTCTCAGGGAGATATCTGTACTCTGACTGGTGTCTCTCAGTCCCTGTCTCTGAGGGAGATATCTGTACACTGAGTGGTGTCTCTCAGTCCCTCTCTCTCAGGGAGATATCTGTACACTGACTGGTGTCTCTCAGTCCCTGTCTCTGAGGGAGATATCTGTACACTGAGTGGTGTCTCTCAGTCCCTCTCTCTCAGGGAGATATCTGTACACTGAGTGCTGTCTCTCAGTCCCTGTCTCTCAGGGAGATATATGTACACTGACTGGTGTCTCTCAGTCCCTGTCTGACAGGGAGATATCTATACACTGAGTGGTGTCTCTCAGTCCCTCTCTCTCAGGGAGATATCTGTACACTGACTGGTGTCTCACAGTCCCTCTCTCTCAGGGAGATATCTGTACACTGACTGGTGTCTCTCAGTCCCTGTCTCTCAGGGAGCTTTATGTACACTGAGTGGTGTCTCTCAGGAAGGTATCTGTACACTGAGTGGTGTCTCTCAGTCCCTGTCTCTCAGGGAGATATATGTACACTGACTGGTGTCTCTCAGTCCCTGTCTCTCAGGGAGATATCTGTACACTGAGTGGTGTCTCTCAGTCCCTGTCTCTCAGGGAGATATCTGTACACTGAGTGGTGTCTCTCAGTCCCTCTCTCAGGGAGATATCTATACACTGACTGGTGTCTCTCAGCCCCTCTCTCTCAGGGAGTTATCTGTGCACTGAGTGGTGTCTCACAGTCCCTCTCTCTCAGGGAGATATCTGTACACTGACAGGTGTGTCTCAGTCCCTGTCTCTCAGGGAGATATCTGTACACTGAGTGGTGTATCTCAGTCCCTCTCTCTCAGGGAGATATCTGTACTCTGACTGGTGTCTCTCAGTCCCTGTCTCTGAGGGAGATATCTGTACACTGAGTGGTGTCTCTCAGTCCCTCTCTCTCAGGGAGATATCTGTACACTGACTGGTGTCTCTCAGTCCCTGTCTCTGAGGGAGATATCTGTACACTGAGTGGTGTCTCTCAGTCCCTCTCTCTCAGGGAGATATCTGTACACTGAGTGCTGTCTCTCAGTCCCTGTCTCTCAGGGAGATATATGTACACTGACTGGTGTCTCTCAGTCCCTGTCTGACAGGGAGATATCTATACACTGAGTGGTGTCTCTCAGTCCCTCTCTCTCAGGGAGATATCTGTACACTGACTGGTGTCTCACAGTCCCTCTCTCTCAGGGAGATATCTGTACACTGACTGGTGTCTCTCAGTCCCTGTCTCTCAGGGAGCTTTATGTACACTGAGTGGTGTCTCTCAGGGAGATATCTGTACATTGACTGGTGTCTCTCAGTCCCTGTCTCCCAGGGAGATATCTGTACACTGAGTGGTGTCTCTCAGTCCCTCTCTCTCAGGGAGATATCTGTACACTGAGTGGTGTCTCACAGCCCCTGTCTCTCAGGGAGATATCTGTACACTGAATGGTGTCTCTCAGTCCCTGTCTCTCAGGGAGAAATCTGTACACTGAGTGGTGTCTCTCAGTCCCTCTCTCTCAGGGAGATATCTGTACACTGACTGGTGTCTCTCAGTCCCTGTCTCTCAGGGAGATATCTGTCCACTGACTGGTGTCTCTCAGTCCCTGTCTCTCAGGGAGATATCTGTACACTGACTGGTGTCTCACAGTCCCTCTCTCTCAGGGAGATATCTGTACACTGACTGGTGTCTCTCAGTCCCTCTCTCTCAGGGAGATATCTGTACACTGAGTGGTGTCTCTCAGTCCCTCTCTCTCAGGGAGATATATGTACACTGACTGGTGTCTCTCAGTCCCTCTCTCTCAGGAAGGTATCTGTACACTGAGTGGTGTCTCTCAGTCCCTGTCTCTCAGGGAGATATATGTACACTGACTGGTGTCTCTCAGTCCCTGTCTCTCAGGGAGATATCTGTACACTGAGTGGTGTCTCTCAGTCCCTGTCTCTCAGGGAGATATCTGTACACTGAGTGGTGTCTCTCAGTCCCTCTCTCAGGGAGATATCTATACACTGACTGGTGTCTCTCAGCCCCTCTCTCTCAGCGAGATATCTGTGCACTGAGTGGTGTCTCACAGTCCCTCTCTCTCAGGGAGATATCTGTACACTGACAGGTGTGTCTCAGTCCCTGTCTCTCAGGGAGATATCTGTACACTGAGTGGTGTATCTCAGTCCCTCTCTCTCAGGGAGATATCTGTACTCTGACTGGTGTCTCTCAGTCCCTGTCTCTGAGGGAGATATCTGTACACTGACTGGTGTCTCACAGTCCCTCTCTCTCAGGGAGATATCTGTACACTGACTGGAGTCTCTCAGTCCCTGTCTCTCAGGGAGCTTTATGTACACTGAGTGGTGTCTCTCAGGGAGATATCTGTACACTGACTGGTGTCTCTCAGTCCCTGTCTCTCAGGGAGCTTTATGTACACTGAGTGGTGTCTCACAGTCCCTGTCTCTCAGGGAGATATCTGTACACTGACTGGTGTCTCTCAGTCCCTGTCTCTCAGGGAGATATCTGTACACTGACTGGTGTCTCTCAGTCCCTCTCTCAGGGAGGTATCTGTACACTGAGTGGTGTCTCTCAGTCCCTGTCTCTCAGGGACATATATGTACACTGACTGGTGTCTCTCAGTCCCTCTCTCTCAGGGAGATATCTGTACACTGACAGGTGTGTCTCAGTCCCTGTCTCTCAGGGAGATATCTGTACACTGAGTGGTGTATCTCAGTCCCTCTCTCTCAGGGAGATATCTGTACTCTGACTGGTGTCTCTCAGTCCCTGTCTCTGAGGGAGATATCTGTACACTGAGTGGTGTCTCTCAGTCCCTCTCTCTCAGGGAGATATCTGTACACTGACTGGTGTCTCTCAGTCCCTCTCTCTCAGGGAGATATCTGTACACTGAGTGGTGTCTCTCAGTCCCTCTCTCTCAGGGAGATATCTGTACACTGAGTGGTGTCTCTCAGTCCCTGTCTCTCAGGGAGATATCTGTACACTGACTGGTGTCTCTCAGTCCCTCTCTCTCAGGGAGATATCTATACGCTGACTAGTGTCTCTCAGTCCCTCTCTCTCAGGGAGATATCTGTACTCTGACTGGTGTCTCTCAGTCCCTGTCTCTCAGGGAGATATCTGTGCACTGACTGGTGTCTCTCAGTCCCTGTCTCTCAGGGAGATATATGTACACTGACTGGTGTCTCTCAGTCCCTCTCTCAGGGAGGTATCTGTACACTGAGTGGTGTCTCTCAGTCCCTGTCTCTCAGGGACATATATGTACACTGACTGGTGTGTCTCAGTCCCTCTCTCTCAGGGAGATATCTGTACACTGAGTGGTGTATCTCAGTCCCTCTCTCTCAGGGAGATATCTGTACTCTGACTGGTGTCTCTCAGTCCCTGTCTCTGAGGGAGATATCTGTACACTGAGTGGTGTCTCTCAGTCCCTCTCTCTCAGGGAGATATCTGTACACTGACTGGTGTCTCTCAGTCCCTGTCTCTGAGGGAGATATCTGTACACTGAGTGGTGTCTCTCAGTCCCTCTCTCTCAGGGAGATATCTGTACACTGAGTGGTGTCTCTCAGTCCCTGTCTCTCAGGGAGATATATGTACACTGACTGGTGTCTCTCAGTCCCTCTCTCTCAGGGAGATATCTGTACACTGACTGGTGTCTCTCAGTCCCTCTCTCTCAGGGAGATATCTGTACACTGAGTGGTGTCTCACAGCCCCTGTCTCTCAGGGAGATATCTGTACACTGTCTGGTGTCTCTCAGTCCCTGTCTGACAGGGAGATATCTATACACTGAGTGGTGTCTCTCAGTCCCTCTCTCTCAGGGAGATATCTGTACACTGACTGGTGTCTCTCAGTCCCTCTCTCTCAGGGAGATATCTGTACACTGAGTGGTGTCTCTCAGTCCCTGTCTCTCAGGGAGATATCTGTACACTGACTGGTGTCTCTCAGTCCCTCTCTCTCAGGGAGATATCTGTACGCTGACTAGTGTCTCTCAGTCCCTCTCTCTCAGGGAGATATCTGTACTCTGACTGGTGTCTCTCAGTCCCTGTCTCTCAGGGAGATATCTGTGCACTGACTGGTGTCTCTCAGTCCCTGTCTCTCAGGGAGATATATGTACACTGACTGGTGTCTCTCAGTCCCTCTCTCAGGGAGGTATCTGTACACTGAGTGGTGTCTCTCAGTCCCTGTCTCTCAGGGACATATATGTACACTGACTGGTGTGTCTCAGTCCCTCTCTCTCAGGGAGATATCTGTACACTGAGTGGTGTATCTCAGTCCCTCTCTCTCAGGGAGATATCTGTACTCTGACTGGTGTCTCTCAGTCCCTGTCTCTGAGGGAGATATCTGTACACTGAGTGGTGTCTCTCAGTCCCTCTCTCTCAGGGAGATATCTGTACACTGACTGGTGTCTCTCAGTCCCTGTCTCTGAGGGAGATATCTGTACACTGAGTGGTGTCTCTCAGTCCCTCTCTCTCAGGGAGATATCTGTACACTGAGTGGTGTCTCTCAGTCCCTGTCTCTCAGGGAGATATATGTACACTGACTGGTGTCTCTCAGTCCCAGTCTGACAGGGAGATATCTATACACTGAGTGGTGTCTCTCAGTCCCTCTCTCTCAGGGAGATATCTGTACACTGACTGGTGTCTCACAGTCCCTCTCTCTCAGGGAGATATCTGTACACTGACTGGTGTCTCTCAGTCCCTGTCTCTCAGGGAGCTTTATGTACACTGAGTGGTGTCTCTCAGGGAGATATCTGTACATTGACTGGTGTCTCTCAGTCCCTGTCTCCCAGGGAGATATCTGTACACTGAGTGGTGTCTCTCAGTCCCTCTCTCTCAGGGAGATATCTGTACACTGAGTGGTGTCTCACAGCCCCTGTCTCTCAGGGAGATATCTGTACACTGAATGGTGTCTCTCAGTCCCTGTCTCTCAGGGAGAAATCTGTACACTGAGTGGTGTCTCTCAGTCCCTCTCTCTCAGGGAGATATCTGTACACTGACTGGTGTCTCTCAGTCCCTGTCTCTCAGGGAGATATCTGTCCACTGACTGGTGTCTCTCAGTCCCTGTCTCTCAGGGAGATATCTGTACACTGACTGGTGTCTCACAGTCCCTCTCTCTCAGGGAGATATCTGTACACTGACTGGTGTCTCTCAGTCCCTCTCTCTCAGGGAGATATCTGTACACTGAGTGGTGTCTCTCAGTCCCTCTCTCTCAGGGAGATATATGTACACTGACTGGTGTCTCTCAGTCCCTCTCTCTCAGGAAGGTATCTGTACACTGAGTGGTGTCTCTCAGTCCCTGTCTCTCAGGGAGATATATGTACACTGACTGGTGTCTCTCAGTCCCTGTCTCTCAGGGAGATATCTGTACACTGAGTGGTGTCTCTCAGTCCCTGTCTCTCAGGGAGATATCTGTACACTGAGTGGTGTCTCTCAGTCCCTCTCTCAGGGAGATATCTATACACTGACTGGTGTCTCTCAGCCCCTCTCTCTCAGGGAGATATCTGTGCACTGAGTGGTGTCTCACAGTCCCTCTCTCTCAGGGAGATATCTGTACACTGACAGGTGTGTCTCAGTCCCTGTCTCTCAGGGAGATATCTGTACACTGAGTGGTGTATCTCAGTCCCTCTCTCTCAGGGAGATATCTGTACTCTGACTGGTGTCTCTCAGTCCCTGTCTCTGAGGGAGATATCTGTACACTGACTGGTGTCTCACAGTCCCTCTCTCTCAGGGAGATATCTGTACACTGACTGGTGTCTCTCAGTCCCTGTCTCTCAGGGAGCTTTATGTACACTGAGTGGTGTCTCTCAGGGAGATATCTGTACACTGACTGGTGTCTCTCAGTCCCTGTCTCTCAGGGAGCTTTATGTACACTGAGTGGTGTCTCACAGTCCCTGTCTCTCAGGGAGATATCTGTACACTGACTGGTGTCTCTCAGTCCCTGTCTCTCAGGGAGATATCTGTACACTGACTGGTGTCTCTCAGTCCCTCTCTCAGGGAGGTATCTGTACACTGAGTGGTGTCTCTCAGTCCCTGTCTCTCAGGGACATATATGTACACTGACTGGTGTCTCTCAGTCCCTCTCTCTCAGGGAGATATCTGTACACTGACAGGTGTGTCTCAGTCCCTGTCTCTCAGGGAGATATCTGTACACTGAGTGGTGTATCTCAGTCCCTCTCTCTCAGGGAGATATCTGTACTCTGACTGGTGTCTCTCAGTCCCTGTCTCTGAGGGAGATATCTGTACACTGAGTGGTGTCTCTCAGTCCCTCTCTCTCAGGGAGATATCTGGACACTGACTGGTGTCTCTCAGTCCCTCTCTCTCAGGGAGATATCTGTACACTGAGTGGTGTCTCTCAGTCCCTCTCTCTCAGGGAGATATCTGTACACTGAGTGGTGTCTCTCAGTCCCTGTCTCTCAGGGAGATATATGTACACTGACTGGTGTCTCTCAGTCCCTGTCTCTCAGGGAGATATCTGTACACTGAGTGGTGTCTCTCAGTCCCACTCTCTCAGGGAGATATCTGTACACTGACTGGTGTCTCTCAGTCCCTGGCTCTCAGGGAGATATCTATACACTGAGTGGTGTCTCTCAGTCCCTGTCTCTCAGGGAGATATCTGTACACTGACTGGTGTCTGTCAGTCCCTCTCTCTCAGGGAGATATATGTACACTGACTGGTGTCTCTCAGTCCCTCTCTCAGGGAGGTATCTGTACACTGACTGGTGTCTCTCAGTCCCTGTCTCTCAGGGAGATATATGTACACTGACTGGTGTCTCTCAGTCCTTGTCTCTCAGGGAGATATCTGTACACTGAGTGGTGTCTCTCAGTCCCTGTCTCTCAGGGACATATATGTACACTGACTGGTGTCTCTCAGTCCCTCTCTCCCAGGGAGATATCTGTACACTGAGTGGTGTCTCTCAGTCCCTCTCTCTCAGGGAGATATCTGTACACTGACTGGTGTCTCTCAGTCCCTCTCTCTCAGGGAGGTATCTGTGCACTGAGTGGTGTCTCTCAGTCCCTGTCTCTCAGGGAGATATCTGTACACTGAGTGGTGTCTCTCAGTCCCTCTCTCAGGGAGATATCTATACACTGACTGGTGTCTCTCAGCCCCTCTCTCTCAGGGAGATATCTGTGCACTGAGTGGTGTCTCACAGTCCCTCTCTCTCAGGGAGATATCTGTACACTGACAGGTGTGTCTCAGTCCCTGTCTCTCAGGGAGATATCTGTACACTGAGTGGTGTATCTCAGTCCCTCTCTCTCAGGGAGATATCTGTACTCTGACTGGTGTCTCTCAGTCCCTGTCTCTGAGGGAGATATCTGTACACTGACTGGTGTCTCACAGTCCCTCTCTCTCAGGGAGATATCTGTACACTGACTGGTGTCTCTCAGTCCCTGTCTCTCAGGGGGCTTTATGTACACTGAGTGGTGTCTCTCAGGGAGATATCTGTACACTGACTGGTGTCTCTCAGTCCCTGTCTCTCAGGGAGCTTTATGTACACTGAGTGGTGTCTCACAGTCCCTCTCTCTCAGGGAGATATCTGTACACTGACTGGTGTCTCTCAGTCCCTGTCTCTCAGGGAGATATCTGTACACTGACTGGTGTCTCTCAGTCCCTCTCTCAGGGAGGTATCTGTACACTGAGTGGTGTCTCTCAGTCCCTGTCTCTCAGGGACATATATGTACACTGACTGGTGTCTCTCAGTCCCTCTCTCTCAGGGAGATATCTGTACACTGACAGGTGTGTCTCAGTCCCTGTCTCTCAGGGAGATATCTGTACACTGAGTGGTGTATCTCAGTCCCTCTCTCTCAGGGAGATATCTGTACTCTGACTGGTGTCTCTCAGTCCCTGTCTCTGAGGGAGATATCTGTACTCTGAGTGGTGTCTCTCAGTCCCTCTCTCTCAGGGAGATATCTGTACACTGACTGGTGTCTCTCAGTCCCTCTCTCAGGGAGATATCTGTACACTGAGTGGTGTCTCTCAGTCCCTCTCTCTCAGGGAGATATCTGTACACTGAGTGGTGTCTCTCAGTCCCTGTCTCTCAGGGAGATATATGTACACTGACTGGTGTCTCTCAGTCCCTCTCTCTCAGGGAGATATCTGTACACTGACTGGTGTCTCTCAGTCCCTCTCTCTCAGGGAGATATCTGTACACTGAGTGGTGTCTCACAGCCCCTGTCTCTCAGGGAGATATCTGTACACTGTCTGGTGTCTCTCAGTCCCTGTCTGACAGGGAGATATCTATACACTGAGTGGTGTCTCTCAGTCCCTCTCTCTCAGGGAGATATCTGTACACTGACTGGTGTCTCACAGTCCCTCTCTCTCAGGGAGATATCTGTACACTGACTGGTGTCTCTCAGTCCCTGTCTCTCAGGGAGCTTTATGTACACTGAGTGGTGTCTCTCAGGGAGATATCTGTACACTGACTGGTGTCTCTCAGTCCCTGTCTCTCAGGGAGCTTTATGTACACTGAGTGGTGTCTCACAGTCCCTCTCTCTCAGGGAGATATCTGTACACTGACTGGTGTCTCTCAGTCCCTGTCTCTCAGGGAGATAACTGTACACTGAGTGGTGTCTCTCAGTCCCACTCTCTCAGGGAGATATCTGTACACTGACTGGTGTCTCTCAGTCCCTGGCTCTCAGGGAGATATCTATACACTGAGTGGTGTCTCTCAGTCCCTGTCTCTCAGGGAGATATCTGTACACTGACTGGTGTCTCTCAGTCCCTCTCTCTCAGGGAGATATATGTACACTGACTGGTGTCTCTCAGTCCCTCTCTCAGGGAGGTATCTGTACACTGAGTGGTGTCTCTCAGTCCCTGTCTCTCAGGGAGATATATGTACACTGACTGGTGTCTCTCAGTCCTTGTCTCTCAGGGAGATATCTGTACACTGAGTGGTGTCTCTCAGTCCCTGTCTCTCAGGGACATATATGTACACTGACTGGTGTCTCTCAGTCCCTCTCTCCCAGGGAGTTATCTGTACACTGACTGGTGTCTCTCAGTCCCTCTCTCTCAGGGAGATATCTGTACACTGAGTGGTGTCTCACAGCCCCTGTCTCTCAGGGAGATATCTGTACACTGAATGGTGTCTCTCAGTCCCTGTCTCTCAGGGAGAAATCTGTACACTGAGTGGTGTCTCTCAGTCCCTCTCTCTCAGGGAGATATCTGTACACTGACTGGTGTCTCTCAGTCCCTGTCTCTCAGGGAGATATCTGTACACTGAGTGGTGTCTCACAGTCCCTCTCTCTCAGGGAGATATCTGGACACTGACTGGTGTCTCTCAGTCCCTCTCTCTCAGGGAGATATCTGTACACTGACTGGTGTCTCTCAGTCCCTGTCTCTCAGGGAGATATCTGTACACTGAGTGGTGTCTCTCAGTCCCTCTCTCTCAGGGAGATATCTGTCCACTGACTGGTGTCTCTCAGTCCCTGTCTCTCAGAGAGATATCTGTACACTGACTGGTGTCTCACAGTCCCTCTCTCTCAGGGAGATATCTGTACACTGACTGGTGTCTCTCAGTCCCTCTCTCTCAGGGAGATATCTGTACACTGACTGGTGTCTCTCAGTCCCTGTCTCTCAGGGAGATATCTGTACACTGACTGGTGTCTCACAGTCCCTCTCTCTCAGGGAGATATCTGTACACTGACTGGTGTCTCTCAGTCCCTCTCTCTCAGGGAGATATCTGTACACTGAGTGGTGTCTCTCAGTCCCTCTCTCTCAGGGAGATATATGTACACTGACTGGTGTCTCTCAGTCCCTCTCTCTCAGGAAGGTATCTGTACACTGAGTGGTGTCTCTCAGTCCCTGTCTCTCAGGGAGATATATGTACACTGACTGGTGTCTCTCAGTCCCTGTCTCTCAGGGAGATATCTGTACACTGAGTGGTGTCTCTCAGTCCCTCTCTCTCAGGGAGATATCTGTACAATGAGTGGTGTCTCTCAGTCCCTGTCTCTCAGGAAGATATCTGTACAGTGAGTGGTGTCTCTCAGTCCCTCTCTCTCAGGGAGATATCTGTACTCTGACTGGTGTCTCTCAGTCCCTGTCTCTCCGGGAGATATCAGTACACTGAGTGGTGTCTCCCAGTCCCTCTCTCTCAGGGAGATATCTGTACACTGACTGGTATCTCTCAGTCCCTCTCTCTCAGGGTGGTATCTTTACACTGAGTGGTGTCTCTCAGTCCCTCTCTCTCAGGGAGATATCTGTACAATGAGTGGTGTCTCTCAGTCCCTGTCTCGCAGGGAGATATCTGTACAGTGAGTGGTGTCTCTCAGTCCCTCTCTCTCAGGGAGATATCTGTACACTGACTGGTGTCTCTCAGTCCCTGTCTCTCAGGGAGATATCTGTACACTGAGTGGTGTCTCTCAGTCCCTCTCTCTCAGGGAGATATCTGTACACTGACTGGTGTCTCTCAGTCCCTCTCTCTCAGGGAGGTATCTGTGCACTGAGTGGTGTCTCTCAGTCCCTGTCTCTCAGGGAGATATCTGTACACTGAGTGGTGTCTCTCAGTCCCTCTCTCAGGGAGATATCTATACACTGACTGGTGTCTCTCAGCCCCTCTCTCTCAGGGAGATATCTGTGCACTGAGTGGTGTCTCACAGTCCCTCTCTCTCAGGGAGATATCTGTACACTGACAGGTGTGTCTCAGTCCCTGTCTCTCAGGGAGATATCTGTACACTGAGTGGTGTATCTCAGTCCCTCTCTCTCAGGGAGATATCTGTACTCTGACTGGTGTCTCTCAGTCCCTGTCTCTGAGGGAGATATCTGTACACTGACTGGTGTCTCACAGTCCCTCTCTCTCAGGGAGATATCTGTACACTGACTGGTGTCTCTCAGTCCCTGTCTCTCAGGGAGCTTTATGTACACTGAGTGGTGTCTCTCAGGGAGATATCTGTACACTGACTGGTGTCTCTCAGTCCCTGTCTCTCAGGGAGCTTTATGTACACTGAGTGGTGTCTCACAGTCCCTCTCTCTCAGGGAGATATCTGTACACTGACTGGTGTCTCTCAGTCCCTGTCTCTCAGGGAGATATCTGTACACTGACTGGTGTCTCTCAGTCCCTCTCTCTCAGGGAGATATCTGTACACTGAGTGGTGTCTCACAGCCCTTGTCTCTCAGGGAGATATCTGTACTCTGACTGGTGTCTCTCAGTCCCTGTCTCTCAGGGAGATATCTGTACACTGACTGGTGTCTCTCAGTCCCTCTCTCTCAGGGAGATATCTGTACACTGACTGGTGTCTCTCAGTCCCTCTCTCTCAGGGAGGTATCTGTACACTGAGTGGTGTCTCTCAGTCCCTGTCTCTCAGGGAGATATCTGTACACTGACTGGTGTCTCTCAGTCCCTGTCTCTCAGTGAGCTTTATGTACACTGAGTGGTGTCTCTCAGGGAGATATCTGTACACTGAGTGGTGTCTCTCAGTCCCTGTCTCTCAGGGAGATATCTGTACACTGAGTGGTGTCTCTCAGTCCCTCTCTCAGGGAGATATCTATACACTGACTGGTGTCTCTCAGCCCCTCTCTCTCAGGGAGATATCTGTGCACTGACAGGTGTGTCTCAGTCCCTGTCTCTCAGGGAGATATCTGTACACTGAGTAGTGTATCTCAGTCCCTCTCTCTCAGGGAGATATCTGTACTCTGACTGGTGTCTCTCAGTCCCTGTTTCTGAGGGAGATATCTGTACACTGAGTGGTGTCTCTCAGTCCCTGTCTCTCAGTGAGCTTTATGTACACTGAGTGGTGTCTCTCAGGGACATATCTGTGCACTGACTGGTGTCTCTCAGTCCCTGTCTCTCAGGGAGCTTTATGTACACTGAGTGGTGTCTCACAGTCCCTCTCTCTCAGGGAGATATCTGTACACTGACTGGTGTCTCTCAGTCCCTGTCTCTCAGGGAGATGTCTGTACACTGAGTGGTGTCTCTCAGTCCCTCTCTCTCAGGGAGATATCTGTACACTGACTGGTGTCTCTCAGTCCCTGTCTCTCAGGGATATATCTGTACACTGACTGGTGTCTCTCAGTCCCTCTCTCTCAGGGAGATATCTGTACACTGAGTGGTGTCTCACAGCCCCTGTCTCTCAGGGAGATATCTGTACACTGACTGGTGTCTCTCAGTCCCTGTCTGTCAGGGAGATATCTATACACTGAGTGGTGTCTCTCAGTCCCTCTCTCTCAGGGAGATATCTGTACACTGACTGGTGTCTCTCAGTCCCTCTCTCTCCGGGAGATATATGTACACTGACTGCTGTCTCTCAGTCCCTCTCTCTCAGGGAGGTATCTGTACACTGAGTGGTGTCTCTCAGTCCCTGTCTCTCAGGGAGATATATGTACACTGACTGGTGTCTCTCAGTCCCTCTCTCTCAGGGAGATATCTGTACAATGAGTGGTGTCTCTCAGTCCCTGTCTCTCAGGGAGATATCTGTACAGTGAGTGGTGTCTCTCAGTCCCTCTCTCTCAGGGAGAGATCTGCACTCTGACTGGTGTCTCTCAGTCCCTGTCTCTCAGGGAGATATCTGTACACTGAGTGGTGTCTCTCAGTCCCTCTCTCTCAGGGAGATATCTGTACACTGACTGGTGTCTCTCAGTCCCTCTCTCTCAGGGAGGTATCTGTACACTGAGTGGTGTCTCTCAGTCCCTGTCTCTCAGGGAGATATCTGTACACTGACTGGTGTCTCTCAGTCCCTGTCTCTCAGTGAGCTTTATGTACACTGAGTGGTGTCTCTCAGGGAGATATCTGTACACTGAGTGGTGTCTCTCAGTCCCTCTCTCTCAGGGAGATATCTGTACACTGACTGGTGTCTCTCAGCCCCTCTTTCTCAGGGAGATATCTGTGCACTGAGTGGTGTCTCACAGTCCCTCTCTCTCAGGGAGATATCTGTACACTGACTGGTGTCTCTCAGTCCCTGTCTCTCAGGGAGATATCTGTACACTGAGTGGTGTCTCTCAGTCCCTCTCTCTCAGGGAGATATCTGTACTCTGACTGGTGTCTCTCAGTCCCTGTCTCTGAGGGAGATATCTGTACACTGAGTGGTGTCTCTCAGTCCCTCTCTCTCAGGGAGATATCTGTACACTGACTGGTGTCTCTCAGTCCCTCTCTCTCAGGGAGATATCTGTACACTGAGTGGTGTCTCTCAGTCCCTCTCTCTCAGGGAGATATCTGTACACTGAGTGGTGTCTCTCAGTCCCTGTCTCTCAGGGAGATATATGTACACTGACTGGTGTCTCTCAGACCCTCTCTCTCAGGGAGATATCTGTACACTGACTGGTGTCTCTCAGTCCCTCTCTCTCAGGGAGATATCTGTACACTGAGTGGTGTCTCACAGCCCCTGTCTCTCAGGGAGATATCTGTACACTGTCTGGTGTCTCTCAGTCCCTGTCTCTCAGGGAGCTTTATGAACACTGACTGGTGTCTCTCAGGGAGATATCTGTACACTGACTGGTGTATCTCAGTCCCTGTCTCTCAGGGAGCATTATGTACACTGGGTGGTGTCTCACAGTCCCTCTCTCTCAGGGAGATATCTGTACACTGACTGGTGTCTCTCAGTCCCTGTCTCTCAGGGAGATATCTGTACACTGAGTGGTGTCTCTCAGTCCCTCTCTCTCAGGGAGATATCTGTACACTGACTGGTGTCTCTCAGTCCCTGTCTCTCAGGGAGATATCTATACACTGAGTGGTGTCTCTCAGTCCCTGTCTCTCAGGGAGCTTTATGTACACTGAGTGGTGTCTCACAGTCCCTCTCTCTCAGGGAGATATCTGTACACTGACTGGTGTCTTTCAGTCCCTGTCTCTCAGGGAGATATCTGTACACTGAGTGGTGTCTCTCAGTCCCTCTCTCTCAGGGAGATATCTGTACGCTGACTAGTGTCTCTCAGTCCCTCTCTCTCAGGGAGATATCTGTACACTGACTGGTGTCTCTCAGTCCCTCTCTCTCAGGGAGATATCTGTCCACTGACTGGTGTCTCTCAGTCCCTGTCTCTCAGGGAGATATATGTACACTGACTGGTGTCTCTCAGTCCCTCTCTCAGGGAGGTATCTGTACACTGAGTGGTGTCTCTCAGTCCCTGTCTCTCAGGGAGATATATGTGCACTGACTGGTGTCTCTCAGTCCCTCTCTCTCAGGGAGATATCTGTACACTGACTGGTGTCTCTCAGTCCCTCTCTCTCAGGGAGATATCTGTACACTGAGTGGTGTCTCACAGCCCCTGTCTCTCAGGGAGATATCTGTACACTGTCTGGTGTCTCTCAGTCCCTGTCTGTCAGGGAGATATCTATACACTGAGTGGTGTCTCTCAGTCCCTCTCTCTCAGGGAGATATCTGTACACTGACTGGTGTCTCACAGTCCCTCTCTCTCAGGGAGATATCTGTACACTGACTGGAGTCTCTCAGTCCCTGTCTCTCAGGGAGCTTTATGTACACTGAGTGGTGTCTCTCAGGGAGATATCTGTACACTGACTGGTGTCTCTCAGTCCCTGTCTCTCAGGGAGCTTTATGTACACTGAGTGGTGTCTCACAGTCCCTCTCTCTCAGGGAGATATCTGTACACTGACTGGTGTCTCTCAGTCCCTCTCTCTCAGGGAGGTATCGGTACACTGAGTGGTGTCTCTCAGTCCCTGTCTCTCAGGGAGATATATGTACACTCACTGGTGTCTCTCAGTCCCTGTCTCTCAGGGAGATATCTGTACACTGAGTGGTGTCTCTCAGTCCCTCTCTCTCAGGGGGATATCTGTACAATGAGTGGTGTCTCTCAGTCCCTGTCTCTCAGGGAGATATCTGTACAGTGAGTGGTGTCTCTCAGTCCCTCTCTCTCAGGGAGAGATCTGTACTCTGACTGGTGTCTCTCAGTCCTTGTCTCTCAGGGAGATATCTGTACACTGAGTGGTATCTCTCAGTCCCTCTCTCTCAGGGAGATATCTGTACACTGACTGGTGTCTCTCAGTCCCTCTCTCTCAGGGAGATATCTGTACACTGAGTGGTGTCTCTCAGTCCCTCTCTCTCAGGGAGATATCTGTACTCTGACTGGTGTCTCTCAGTCCCTGTCTCTGAGGGAGATATCTGCACACTGAGTGGTGTCTCTCAGTCCCTCTCTCACAAGGAGATATCTGTACACTGACTGGTGTCTCTCAGTCCCTCTCTCTCAGGGAGATATCTGTACACTGAGTGGTGTCTCTCAGTCCCTCTCTCTCAGGGAGATATCTGTACACTGAGTGGTGTCTCTCAGTCCCTGTCTCTCAGGGAGATATATGTACACTGACTGGTGTCTCTCAGTCCCTCTCTCTCAGGGAGATATCTGTACACTGACTGGTGTCTCTCAGTCCCTCTCTCTCAGGGAGATATCTGTACACTGAGTGGTGTCTCACAGCCCCTGTCTCTCAGGGAGATATCTGTACACTGTCTGGTGTCTCTCAGTCCCTGTCTGTCAGGGAGATATCTATACACTGAGTGGTGTCTCTCAGTCCCTCTCTCTCTGGGAGATATCTGTACACTGACTGGTGTCTCACAGTCCCTCTCTCTCAGGGAGATATCTGCACACTGACTGGTGTCTCTCAGTCCCTGTCTCTCAGGGAGCTTTATGAACACTGACTGGTGTCTCTCAGGGAGATATCTGTACACTGACTGGTGTCTCTCAGTCCCTGTCTCTCAGGGAGCTTTATGTACACTGAGTGGTGTCTCACAGTCCCTCTCTCTCAGGGAGATATCTGTACACTGACTGGTGTCTCTCAGTCCCTGTCTCTCAGGGAGATATCTGCACACTGAGTGGTGTCTCTCAGTCCCTCTCTCACAAGGAGATATCTGTACACTGACTGGTGTCTCTCAGTCCCTGTCTCTCAGGGAGATATCTATACACTGAGTGGTGTCTCTCAGTCCCTGTCTCTCAGGGAGCTTTATGTACACTGAGTGGTGTCTCACAGTCCCTCTCTCTCAGGGAGATATCTGTACACTGAATGGTGTCTTTCAGTCCCTGTCTCTCAGGGAGATATCTGTACACTGAGTGGTGTCTCTCAGTCCCTCTCTCAGGGAGGTATCTGTACACTGAGTGGTGTCTCTCAGTCCCTGTCTCTCAGGGAGATATATGTACACTGACTGGTGTCTCTCAGTCCCTCTCTCTCAGGGAGATATCTGTACACTGACTGGTGTCTCTCAGTCCCTCTCTCTCAGGGAGATATCTGTACACTGAGTGGTGTCTCACAGCCCCTGTCTCTCAGGGAGATATCTGTACACTGTCTGGTGTCTCTCAGTCCCTGTCTGTCAGGGAGATATCTATACACTGAGTGGTGTCTCTCAGTCCCTCTCTCTCAGGGAGATATCTGTACACTGACTGGTGTCTCACAGTCCCTCTCTCTCAGGGAGATATCTGTACACTGACTGGTGTCTCTCAGTCCCTGTCTCTCAGGGAGCTTTATGTACACTGAGTGGTGTCTCTCAGGGAGATATCTGTACACTGACTGGTGTCTCTCAGTCCCTGTCTCTCAGGGAGCTTTATGTACACTGAGTGGTGTCTCACAGTCCCTCTCTCTCAGGGAGATATCTGTACACTGACTGGTGTCTCTCAGTCCCTGTCTCTCAGGGAGATATCTGTACACTGACTGGTGTCTCTCAGTCCCTCTCTCTCAGGGAGATATCTGTACAGTGAGTGGTGTCTCTCAGTCCCTCTCTCTCAGGGAGAGATCTGTACTCTGACTGGTGTCTCTCAGTCCTTGTCTCTCAGGGAGATATCTGTACACTGAGTGGTATCTCTCAGTCCCTCTCTCTCAGGGAGATATCTGTACACTGACTGGTGTCTCTCAGTCCCTCTCTCTCAGGGAGATATCTGTACACTGAGTGGTGTCTCTCAGTCCCTCTCTCTCAGGGAGATATCTGTACTCTGACTGGTGTCTCTCAGTCCCTGTCTCTGAGGGAGATATCTGCACACTGAGTGGTGTCTCTCAGTCCCTCTCTCACAAGGAGATATCTGTACACTGACTGGTGTCTCTCAGTCCCTCTCTCTCAGGGAGATATCTGTACACTGAGTGGTGTCTCTCAGTCCCTCTCTCTCAGGGAGATATCTGTACACTGAGTGGTGTCTCTCAGTCCCTGTCTCTCAGGGAGATATATGTACACTGACTGGTGTCTCTCAGTCCCTCTCTCTCAGGGAGATATCTGTACACTGACTGGTGTCTCTCAGTCCCTCTCTCTCAGGGAGATATCTGTACACTGAGTGGTGTCTCACAGCCCCTGTCTCTCAGGGAGATATCTGTACACTGTCTGGTGTCTCTCAGTCCCTGTCTGTCAGGGAGATATCTATACACTGAGTGGTGTCTCTCAGTCCCTCTCTCTCTGGGAGATATCTGTACACTGACTGGTGTCTCACAGTCCCTCTCTCTCAGGGAGATATCTGCACACTGACTGGTGTCTCTCAGTCCCTGTCTCTCAGGGAGCTTTATGAACACTGACTGGTGTCTCTCAGGGAGATATCTGTACACTGACTGGTGTCTCTCAGTCCCTGTCTCTCAGGGAGCTTTATGTACACTGAGTGGTGTCTCACAGTCCCTCTCTCTCAGGGAGATATCTGTACACTGACTGGTGTCTCTCAGTCCCTGTCTCTCAGGGAGATATCTGCACACTGAGTGGTGTCTCTCAGTCCCTCTCTCACAAGGAGATATCTGTACACTGACTGGTGTCTCTCAGTCCCTGTCTCTCAGGGAGATATATGTACACTGACTGGTGTCTGTCAGTCCCTCTCTCAGGGAGGTATCTGTACACTGAGTGGTGTCTCTCAGTCCCTGTCTCTCAGGGAGATATATGTACACTGACTGGTGTCTCTCAGTCCCTCTCTCTCAGGGAGATATCTGTACACTGACTGGTGTCTCTCAGTCCCTCTCTCTCAGGGAGATATCTGTACACTGAGTGGTGTCTCACAGCCCCTGTCTCTCAGGGAGATATCTGTACACTGTCTGGTGTCTCTCAGTCCCTGTCTGTCAGGGAGATATCTATACACTGAGTGGTGTCTCTCAGTCCCTCTCTCTCAGGGAGATATCTGTACACTGACTGGTGTCTCACAGTCCCTCTCTCTCAGGGAGATATCTGTACACTGACTGGTGTCTCTCAGTCCCTGTCTCTCAGGGAGCTTTATGTACACTGAGTGGTGTCTCTCAGGGAGATATCTGTACACTGACTGGTGTCTCTCAGTCCCTGTCTCTCAGGGAGCTTTATGTACACTGAGTGGTGTCTCACAGTCCCTCTCTCTCAGGGAGATATCTGTACACTGACTGGTGTCTCTCAGTCCCTGTCTCTCAGGGAGATATCTGTACACTGACTGGTGTCTCTCAGTCCCTCTCTCTCAGGGAGATATCTGTACACTGAGTGGTGTCTCACAGCCCTTGTCTCTCAGGGAGATATCTGTACTCTGACTGGTGTCTCTCAGTCCCTGTCTCTCAGGGAGATATCTGTACACTGACTGGTGTCTCTCAGTCCCTCTCTCTCAGGGAGATATCTGTACACTGACTGGTGTCTCTCAGTCCCTCTCTCTCAGGGAGGTATCTGTACACTGAGTGGTGTCTCTCAGTCCCTGTCTCTCAGTGAGATATCTGTACACTGACTGGTGTCTCTCAGCCCCTCTTTCTCAGGGAGATAGAACATAGAACATAGAACATACAGCACAGAACAGGCCCTTCGGCCCACAATGTTGTGCCGATCCTTTGTCCTCTGTCAAGGACAATTTAATCTATACCCCATCATTCTCCTTTATCCATATACCTATCCAAAAGCCTTTTGAAAGTCCCTAAAGTTTCTGACTCAACAACTTCCCCGGGCAAGGCATTCCATGCCTCGACCACTCTCTGGGTAAAGAACCTTCCCCTGACATCCCCCTTATATCTCCCACCCTTCACCTTAAATTTATGACCCCTTGTAACGCTTTGCTCCACCCGGGGAAAAAGTTTCTGACTGTCTACCCTATCTATTCCCCTGATCATCTTATAAACCTCTATCATGTCACCCCTCATCCTTCTCCTTCTAATCTTATGAAAACATCTATAACCAGGTACCTCCAAAAACCATTCCTCCCCCTCACCTATCCACGTTTCAGTGATGGCCACAACATCGTAGTCCCAAGTGCCCATCCACGCCTTCAATTCACTCACCTTATTCCTGATGCTTCTTGCGTTGAAGTATACGCACTTTAACCCTTCTCCGTGCCCATCTGTCCTCTGTGACAGTGCTACCTTCCCCAATACCTCACTACACTCTTTGTCTTTCTGAGTGGACCCACTGGTCCCTGGATTACAAGTCCGGTTCCCATCCCCCTCCCAAACTAGTTTAAACCCTCCCGAACAGTACTAGCAAACCTCCCTCCCAGGATATTGGTGCCCCTCTGGTTCAGATGCAGCCCGTCCTGTTTGAACAGGTCCCATCTTCCCCAGAATGCAGTCCAATTATCCAAGAACTGGAAGCCCTCCCTCCTACACCATTCCTGCAGCCACGTGTTCAGCTGTGCTCTCTCCCTATTCCTAGCCTCACTATCACGTGGCGCCGGCAACAAACCAGAGATAACAACTCTGTCCGTCCGAGCTTTCAGCTTCCAGCCTAACTCCCTAAACTCACTTCTAACATCTGTGCCACCCTTCCTTCCTACGTCGTTGGTGCCAATGTGCACCACGACCTCTGGCTGCTCCCCCTCCCCTTTAAAGGATCCTGAAGACGCGATCACAAACATCACGGACCCTGGCACCAGGGAGGCAACAAACCATCCGTGCGTCTCGCCTGCGCCCACAGAACCGCCTGTCCGTACTCCTCACCATCGAGTCCCCGATGACTAGTGCTCTCCCATTCTCCCTCCTTCCCTTCTGAGCCACAGTGCAGGACCCCGTGCCAGAGGCCCGGTCACTGCAGCCTGCCCCCGATAGGCCGTCCCCCCCAACAGTATCTAAAACTGTATAC
Organism: Heterodontus francisci; assembly: GCF_036365525.1. Lineage (NCBI taxonomy): Eukaryota > Metazoa > Chordata > Chondrichthyes > Heterodontiformes > Heterodontidae > Heterodontus > Heterodontus francisci. Next base: position 104,535,208 of record NC_090385.1, on the reverse strand, counting down.
TTGTTGTTGAGGGGAACGACCACAGGAGATCCCTGCACTGACCTCTTCCCACCTCTAACTGTTACCCAGCTGCCTTTGATTTGTGGAGTAACGACCTCCGTGTAGCTTCTATCTATCAACCCCTCAGCTTCCCGAATGATCCTCAGTTCATCCAGCTCCAGCTCCAATTCCCTAACACGGTCTGATAGGAGCTGGAGACGGATGCACTTCCAGCAGGTGAAGTCGGCAGGGCCACCGGAGGTTTCCCTCACCTCGAACATTCTGCAGGAGGAGCAAGACACTACACTGGCTGCCATTTCTTTTATTCAATTACCCCTTAGTTAAGTACAACTATAGATATTAACAAAAACAGTAAATAGCTTACCTGTGCAGTCCTTTTTGGCTAGAGGAGGAGGGTAAAAAGGGTCTTATTATTAGGTTAGAGGAGGAGGATTGGCGGGAGACACTACATGTGTAGTGGCTCGGGTTTACTCAGCTCCGCACCTTTAAGGAAAATACCTACCCAGGAGTCCTCGCTGCCGACCAGCTTCCGGTTCCTCCGGCGCCAAAAGAAACTCAAAGACAAGGAAAACAGTAAGTAAAACAGTAAGTACTTACTTTTAAAACACAGCTCCTGATGCCTTCACTCACCCACCGAAGAGTCGCTACCTTCTCCTGCTGCTCCGCCGGGAAATGAGGATATCTGTGCACTGAGTGGTGTCTCACAGTCCCTCTCTCTCAGGGAGATATCTGTACACTGACTGGTGTCTCTCAGTCCCTGTCTCTCAGGGAGATATCTGTACACTGAGTGGTGTCTCTCAGTCCCTCTCTCTCAGGGAGATATCTGTACTCTGACTGGTGTCTCTCAGTCCCTGTCTCTGAGGGAGATATCTGTACACTGAGTGGTGTCTCTCAGTCCCTCTCTCAGGGAGATATCTGTACACTGACTGGTGTCTCTCAGTCCCTGTCTCTCAGGGAGATATCTGTACACTGAGTGGTGTCTCTCAGTCCCTCTCTCTCAGGGACATATCTGTACTCTGACTGGTGTCTCTCAGTCCCTGTCTCTGAGGGAGATATCTGTACACTGAGTGGTGTCTCACAGTCCCTCTCTCTCAGGGAGATATCTGTACACTGACTGGTGTCTCTCAGTCCCTGTCTCTCAGGGAGATATCTGTACACTGAGTGGTGTCTCTCAGTCCCTCTCTCTCAGGGAGATATCTGTACTCTGACTGGTGTCTCTCAGTCCCTGTCTCTGAGGGAGATATCTGTACACTGAGTGGTGTCTCTCAGTCCCTCTCTCAGGGAGATATCTGTACACTGACTGGTGTCTCTCAGTCCCTGTCTCTCAGGGAGATATCTGTACACTGAGTGGTGTCTCTCAGTCCCTCTCTCTCAGGGACATATCTGTACTCTGACTGGTGTCTCTCAGTCCCTGTCTCTGAGGGAGATATCTGTACACTGAGTGGTGTCTCACAGTCCCTCTCTCTCAGGGAGATATCTGTACACTGACTGGTGTCTCTCAGTCCCTGTCTCTCAGGGAGATATCTGTACACTGAGTGGTGTCTCTCAGTCCCTCTCTCTCAGGGAGATATCTGTACTCTGACTGGTGTCTCTCAGTCCCTGTCTCTGAGGGAGATATCTGTACACTGAGTGGTGTCTCTCAGTCCCTCTCTCAGGGAGATATCTGTACACTGACTGGTGTCTCTCAGTCCCTGTCTCTCAGGGAGATATCTGTACACTGAGTGGTGTCTCTCAGTCCCTCTCTCTCAGGGACATATCTGTACTCTGACTGGTGTCTCTCAGTCCCTGTCTCTGAGGGAGATATCTGTACACTGAGTGGTGTCTCTCAGTCCCTCTCTCTCAGGGAGATATCTGTACTCTGACTGGTGTCTCTCAGTCCCTGTCTCTGAGGGAGATATCTGTACACTGAGTGGTGTCTCTCAGTCCCTCTCTCAGGGAGATATCTGTACACTGACTGGTGTCTCTCAGTCCCTGTCTCTCAGGGAGATATCTGTACACTGAGTGGTGTCTCTCAGTCCCTCTCTCTCAGGGACATATCTGTACTCTGACTGGTGTCTCTCAGTCCCTGTCTCTGAGGGAGATATCTGTACACTGAGTGGTGTCTCTCAGTCCCTCTCTCAGGGAGATATCTGTACACTGACTGGTGTCTCTCAGTCCCTGTCTCTCAGGGAGATATCTGTACACTGAGTGGTGTCTCTCAGTCCCTCTCTCTCAGGGACATATCTGTACTCTGACTGGTGTCTCTCAGTCCCTGTCTCTGAGGGAGATATCTGTACACTGAGTGGTGTCTCTCAGTCCCTCTCTCAGGGAGATATCTGTACACTGACTGGTGTCTCTCAGTCCCTCTCTCTCAGGGAGATATCTGTACACTGAGTGGTGTCTCTCAGTCCCTGTCTCTCAGGGAGATATATGTACACTGACTGGTGTCTCTCAGACCCTCTCTCTCAGGGAGATATCTGTACACTGACTGGTGTCTCTCAGTCCCTCTCTCTCAGGGAGATATCTGTACACTGAGTGGTGTCTCACAGCCCCTGTCTCTCAGGGAGATATCTGTACACTGTCTGGTGTCTCTCAGTCCCTGTCTGTCAGGGAGATATCTATACACTGAGTGGTGTCTCACAGTCCCTCTCTCAGGGAGATATCTGTACACTGACTGGTGTCTCTCAGTCCCTGTCTCTCAGGGAGCTTTATGAACACTGACTGGTGTCTCTCAGGGAGATATCTGTACACTGACTGGTGTATCTCAGTCCCTGTCTCTCAGGGAGCATTATGTACACTGGGTGGTGTCTCACAGTCCCTCTCTCTCAGGGAGATATCTGTACACTGACTGGTGTCTCTCAGTCCCTGTCTCTCAGGGAGATATCTGTACACTGAGTGGTGTCTCTCAGTCCCTCTCTCTCAGGGAGATATCTGTACTCTGACTGGTGTCTCTCAGTCCCTGTCTCTGAGGGAGATATCTGTACACTGAGTGGTGTCTCTCAGTCCCTCTCTCAGGGAGATATCTGTACACTGACTGGTGTCTCTCAGTCCCTGTCTCTCAGGGAGATATCTGTACACTGAGTGGTGTCTCTCAGTCCCTCTCTCTCAGGGACATATCTGTACTCTGACTGGTGTCTCTCAGTCCCTGTCTCTGAGGGAGATATCTGTACACTGAGTGGTGTCTCACAGTCCCTCTCTCTCAGGGAGATATCTGTACACTGACTGGTGTCTCTCAGTCCCTGTCTCTCAGGGAGATATCTGTACACTGAGTGGTGTCTCTCAGTCCCTCTCTCTCAGGGAGATATCTGTACTCTGACTGGTGTCTCTCAGTCCCTGTCTCTGAGGGAGATATCTGTACACTGAGTGGTGTCTCTCAGTCCCTCTCTCAGGGAGATATCTGTACACTGACTGGTGTCTCTCAGTCCCTGTCTCTCAGGGAGATATCTGTACACTGAGTGGTGTCTCTCAGTCCCTCTCTCTCAGGGACATATCTGTACTCTGACTGGTGTCTCTCAGTCCCTGTCTCTGAGGGAGATATCTGTACACTGAGTGGTGTCTCTCAGTCCCTCTCTCTCAGGGAGATATCTGTACTCTGACTGGTGTCTCTCAGTCCCTGTCTCTGAGGGAGATATCTGTACACTGAGTGGTGTCTCTCAGTCCCTCTCTCAGGGAGATATCTGTACACTGACTGGTGTCTCTCAGTCCCTGTCTCTCAGGGAGATATCTGTACACTGAGTGGTGTCTCTCAGTCCCTCTCTCTCAGGGACATATCTGTACTCTGACTGGTGTCTCTCAGTCCCTGTCTCTGAGGGAGATATCTGTACACTGAGTGGTGTCTCTCAGTCCCTCTCTCAGGGAGATATCTGTACACTGACTGGTGTCTCTCAGTCCCTGTCTCTCAGGGAGATATCTGTACACTGAGTGGTGTCTCTCAGTCCCTCTCTCTCAGGGACATATCTGTACTCTGACTGGTGTCTCTCAGTCCCTGTCTCTGAGGGAGATATCTGTACACTGAGTGGTGTCTCTCAGTCCCTCTCTCAGGGAGATATCTGTACACTGACTGGTGTCTCTCAGTCCCTCTCTCTCAGGGAGATATCTGTACACTGAGTGGTGTCTCTCAGTCCCTGTCTCTCAGGGAGATATATGTACACTGACTGGTGTCTCTCAGACCCTCTCTCTCAGGGAGATATCTGTACACTGACTGGTGTCTCTCAGTCCCTCTCTCTCAGGGAGATATCTGTACACTGAGTGGTGTCTCACAGCCCCTGTCTCTCAGGGAGATATCTGTACACTGTCTGGTGTCTCTCAGTCCCTGTCTGTCAGGGAGATATCTATACACTGAGTGGTGTCTCACAGTCCCTCTCTCAGGGAGATATCTGTACACTGACTGGTGTCTCTCAGTCCCTGTCTCTCAGGGAGCTTTATGAACACTGACTGGTGTCTCTCAGGGAGATATCTGTACACTGACTGGTGTATCTCAGTCCCTGTCTCTCAGGGAGCATTATGTACACTGGGTGGTGTCTCACAGTCCCTCTCTCTCAGGGAGATATCTGTACACTGACTGGTGTCTCTCAGTCCCTGTCTCTCAGGGAGATATCTGTACACTGAGTGGTGTCTCTCAGTCCCTCTCTCTCAGGGAGATATCTGTACTCTGACTGGTGTCTCTCAGTCCCTGTCTCTGAGGGAGATATCTGTACACTGAGTGGTGTCTCTCAGTCCCTCTCTCAGGGAGATATCTGTACACTGACTGGTGTCTCTCAGTCCCTGTCTCTCAGGGAGATATCTGTACACTGAGTGGTGTCTCTCAGTCCCTCTCTCTCAGGGACATATCTGTACTCTGACTGGTGTCTCTCAGTCCCTGTCTCTGAGGGAGATATCTGTACACTGAGTGGTGTCTCTCAGTCCCTCTCTCAGGGAGATATCTGTACACTGACTGGTGTCTCTCAGTCCCTCTCTCTCAGGGAGATATCTGTACACTGAGTGGTGTCTCTCAGTCCCTCTCTCTCAGGGAGATATCTGTACACTGAGTGGTGTCTCTCAGTCCCTGTCTCTCAGGGAGATATATGTACACTGACTGGTGTCTCTCAGACCCTCTCTCTCAGGGAGATATCTGTACACTGACTGGTGTCTCTCAGTCCCTCTCTCTCAGGGAGATATCTGTACACTGAGTGGTGTCTCACAGCCCCTGTCTCTCAGGGAGATATCTGTACACTGTCTGGTGTCTCTCAGTCCCTGTCTGTCAGGGAGATATCTATACACTGAGTGGTGTCTCACAGTCCCTCTCTCAGGGAGATATCTGTACACTGACTGGTGTCTCTCAGTCCCTGTCTCTCAGGGAGCTTTATGAACACTGACTGGTGTCTCTCAGGGAGATATCTGTACACTGACTGGTGTATCTCAGTCCCTGTCTCTCAGGGAGCATTATGTACACTGGGTGGTGTCTCACAGTCCCTCTCTCTCAGGGAGATATCTGTACACTGACTGGTGTCTCTCAGTCCCTGTCTCTCAGGGAGATATCTGTACACTGACTGGTGTCTCTCAGTCCCTCTCTCTCAGGGAGATATCTGTACACTGAGTGGTGTCTCTCAGTCCCTCTCTCTCAGGGAGATATCTGTACACTGACTGGTGTCTCTCAGTCCCTCTCTCTCAGGGAGATATCTGTACACTGAGTGGTGTCTCACAGCCCCTGTCTCTCAGGGAGATATCTGTACACTGTCTGGTGTCTCTCAGTCCCTGTCTGTCAGGGAGATATCTGTACACTGAGTGGTGTCTCTCAGTCCCTCTCTCTCAGGGAGATATCTGTACGCTGACTAGTGTCTCTCAGTCCCTCTCTCTCAGGGAGATATCTGTACACTGACTGGTGTCTCTCAGTCCCTCTCTCTCAGGGAGATATCTGTCCACTGACTGGTGTCTCTCAGTCCCTGTCTCTCAGGGAGATATATGTACACTGACTGGTGTCTCTCAGTCCCTCTCTCAGGGAGGTATCTGTACACTGAGTGGTGTCTCTCAGTCCCTGTCTCTCAGGGAGATATATGTACACTGACTGGTGTCTCTCAGTCCCTCTCTCTCAGGGAGATATCTGTACACTGACTGGTGTCTCTCAGTCCCTCTCTCTCAGGGAGATATCTGTACACTGAGTGGTGTCTCACAGCCCCTGTCTCTCAGGGAGATATCTGTACACTGTCTGGTGTCTCTCAGTCCCTGTCTGTCAGGGAGATATCTATACACTGAGTGGTGTCTCTCAGTCCCTCTCTCTCAGGGAGATATCTGTACACTGACTGGTGTCTCACAGTCCCTCTCTCTCAGGGAGATATCTGTACACTGAGTGGTGTCTCTCAGTCCCTCTCTCTCAGGGAGATATCTGTACACTGAGTGGTGTCTCTCAGTCCCTGTCTCTCAGGGAGATATATGTACACTGACTGGTGTCTCTCAGACCCTCTCTCTCAGGGAGATATCTGTACACTGACTGGTGTCTCTCAGTCCCTCTCTCTCAGGGAGATATCTGTACACTGAGTGGTGTCTCTCAGTCCCTCTCTCTCAGGGAGATATCTGTACACTGACTGGTGTCTCTCAGTCCCTCTCTCTCAGGGAGATATCTGTACACTGAGTGGTGTCTCACAGCCCCTGTCTCTCAGGGAGATATCTGTACACTGTCTGGTGTCTCTCAGTCCCTGTCTGTCAGGGAGATATCTATACACTGAGTGGTGTCTCTCAGTCCCTCTCTCTCAGGGAGATATCTGTACACTGACTGGTGTCTCTCAGTCCCTGTCTCTCAGGGAGATATCTGTACACTGAGTGGTGTCTCTCAGTCCCTCTCTCTCAGGGAGATATCTGTACTCTGACTGGTGTCTCTCAGTCCCTGTCTCTGAGGGAGATATCTGTACACTGAGTGGTGTCTCTCAGTCCCTCTCTCAGGGAGATATCTGTACACTGACTGGTGTCTCTCAGTCCCTGTCTCTCAGGGAGATATCTGTACACTGAGTGGTGTCTCTCAGTCCCTCTCTCTCAGGGACATATCTGTACTCTGACTGGTGTCTCTCAGTCCCTGTCTCTGAGGGAGATATCTGTACACTGAGTGGTGTCTCACAGTCCCTCTCTCTCAGGGAGATATCTGTACACTGACTGGTGTCTCTCAGTCCCTGTCTCTCAGGGAGATATCTATACACTGAGTGGTGTCTCTCAGTCCCTCTCTCTCAGGGAGATATCTGTACTCTGACTGGTGTCTCTCAGTCCCTGTCTCTCAGGGAGATATCTGTACACTGAGTGGTGTCTCTCAGTCCCTCTCTCAGGGAGATATCTGTACACTGACTGGTGTCTCTCAGTCCCTGTCTCTCAGGGAGATATCTGTACACTGAGTGGTGTCTCTCAGTCCCTCTCTCTCAGGGACATATCTGTACTCTGACTGGTGTCTCTCAGTCCCTGTCTCTGAGGGAGATATCTGTACACTGAGTGGTGTCTCTCAGTCCCTCTCTCAGGGAGATATCTGTACACTGACTGGTGTCTCTCAGTCCCTCTCTCTCAGGGAGATATCTGTACACTGAGTGGTGTCTCTCAGTCCCTGTCTCTCAGGGAGATATATGTACACTGACTGGTGTCTCTCAGACCCTCTCTCTCAGGGAGATATCTGTACACTGACTGGTGTCTCTCAGTCCCTCTCTCTCAGGGAGATATCTGTACACTGAGTGGTGTCTCACAGCCCCTGTCTCTCAGGGAGATATCTGTACACTGTCTGGTGTCTCTCAGTCCCTGTCTGTCAGGGAGATATCTATACACTGAGTGGTGTCTCACAGTCCCTCTCTCAGGGAGATATCTGTACACTGACTGGTGTCTCTCAGTCCCTGTCTCTCAGGGAGCTTTATGAACACTGACTGGTGTCTCTCAGGGAGATATCTGTACACTGACTGGTGTATCTCAGTCCCTGTCTCTCAGGGAGCATTATGTACACTGGGTGGTGTCTCACAGTCCCTCTCTCTCAGGGAGATATCTGTACACTGACTGGTGTCTCTCAGTCCCTGTCTCTCAGGGAGATATCTGTACACTGAGTGGTGTCTCTCAGTCCCTCTCTCTCAGGGAGATATCTGTACTCTGACTGGTGTCTCTCAGTCCCTGTCTCTGAGGGAGATATCTGTACACTGAGTGGTGTCTCTCAGTCCCTCTCTCAGGGAGATATCTGTACACTGACTGGTGTCTCTCAGTCCCTGTCTCTCAGGGAGATATCTGTACACTGAGTGGTGTCTCTCAGTCCCTCTCTCTCAGGGACATATCTGTACTCTGACTGGTGTCTCTCAGTCCCTGTCTCTGAGGGAGATATCTGTACACTGAGTGGTGTCTCTCAGTCCCTCTCTCAGGGAGATATCTGTACACTGACTGGTGTCTCTCAGTCCCTCTCTCTCAGGGAGATATCTGTACACTGAGTGGTGTCTCTCAGTCCCTCTCTCTCAGGGAGATATCTGTACACTGAGTGGTGTCTCTCAGTCCCTGTCTCTCAGGGAGATATATGTACACTGACTGGTGTCTCTCAGACCCTCTCTCTCAGGGAGATATCTGTACACTGACTGGTGTCTCTCAGTCCCTCTCTCTCAGGGAGATATCTGTACACTGAGTGGTGTCTCACAGCCCCTGTCTCTCAGGGAGATATCTGTACACTGTCTGGTGTCTCTCAGTCCCTGTCTGTCAGGGAGATATCTATACACTGAGTGGTGTCTCACAGTCCCTCTCTCAGGGAGATATCTGTACACTGACTGGTGTCTCTCAGTCCCTGTCTCTCAGGGAGCTTTATGAACACTGACTGGTGTCTCTCAGGGAGATATCTGTACACTGACTGGTGTATCTCAGTCCCTGTCTCTCAGGGAGCATTATGTACACTGGGTGGTGTCTCACAGTCCCTCTCTCTCAGGGAGATATCTGTACACTGACTGGTGTCTCTCAGTCCCTGTCTCTCAGGGAGATATCTGTACACTGAGTGGTGTCTCTCAGTCCCTCTCTCTCAGGGAGATATCTGTACACTGACTGGTGTCTCTCAGTCCCTGTCTCTCAGGGAGATATCTATACACTGAGTGGTGTCTCTCAGTCCCTGTCTCTCAGGGAGCTTTATGTACACTGAGTGGTGTCTCACAGTCCCTCTCTCTCAGGGAGATATCTGTACACTGACTGGTGTCTTTCAGTCCCTGTCTCTCAGGGAGATATCTGTACACTGAGTGGTGTCTCTCAGTCCCTCTCTCTCAGGGAGATATCTGTACGCTGACTAGTGTCTCTCAGTCCCTCTCTCTCAGGGAGATATCTGTACACTGACTGGTGTCTCTCAGTCCCTCTCTCTCAGGGAGATATCTGTCCACTGACTGGTGTCTCTCAGTCCCTGTCTCTCAGGGAGATATATGTACACTGACTGGTGTCTCTCAGTCCCTCTCTCAGGGAGGTATCTGTACACTGAGTGGTGTCTCTCAGTCCCTGTCTCTCAGGGAGATATATGTACACTGACTGGTGTCTCTCAGTCCCTCTCTCTCAGGGAGATATCTGTACACTGACTGGTGTCTCTCAGTCCCTCTCTCTCAGGGAGATATCTGTACACTGAGTGGTGTCTCACAGCCCCTGTCTCTCAGGGAGATATCTGTACACTGTCTGGTGTCTCTCAGTCCCTGTCTGTCAGGGAGATATCTATACACTGAGTGGTGTCTCTCAGTCCCTCTCTCTCAGGGAGATATCTGTACACTGACTGGTGTCTCACAGTCCCTCTCTCTCAGGGAGATATCTGTACACTGAGTGGTGTCTCTCAGTCCCTCTCTCTCAGGGACATATCTGTACTCTGACTGGTGTCTCTCAGTCCCTGTCTCTGAGGGAGATATCTGTACACTGAGTGGTGTCTCTCAGTCCCTCTCTCAGGGAGATATCTGTACACTGACTGGTGTCTCTCAGTCCCTGTCTCTCAGGGAGATATCTGTACACTGAGTGGTGTCTCTCAGTCCCTCTCTCTCAGGGACATATCTGTACTCTGACTGGTGTCTCTCAGTCCCTGTCTCTGAGGGAGATATCTGTACACTGAGTGGTGTCTCTCAGTCCCTCTCTCAGGGAGATATCTGTACACTGACTGGTGTCTCTCAGTCCCTCTCTCTCAGGGAGATATCTGTACACTGAGTGGTGTCTCTCAGTCCCTGTCTCTCAGGGAGATATATGTACACTGACTGGTGTCTCTCAGACCCTCTCTCTCAGGGAGATATCTGTACACTGACTGGTGTCTCTCAGTCCCTCTCTCTCAGGGAGATATCTGTACACTGAGTGGTGTCTCACAGCCCCTGTCTCTCAGGGAGATATCTGTACACTGTCTGGTGTCTCTCAGTCCCTGTCTGTCAGGGAGATATCTATACACTGAGTGGTGTCTCACAGTCCCTCTCTCAGGGAGATATCTGTACACTGACTGGTGTCTCTCAGTCCCTGTCTCTCAGGGAGCTTTATGAACACTGACTGGTGTCTCTCAGGGAGATATCTGTACACTGACTGGTGTATCTCAGTCCCTGTCTCTCAGGGAGCATTATGTACACTGGGTGGTGTCTCACAGTCCCTCTCTCTCAGGGAGATATCTGTACACTGACTGGTGTCTCTCAGTCCCTGTCTCTCAGGGAGATATCTGTACACTGAGTGGTGTCTCTCAGTCCCTCTCTCTCAGGGAGATATCTGTACTCTGACTGGTGTCTCTCAGTCCCTGTCTCTGAGGGAGATATCTGTACACTGAGTGGTGTCTCTCAGTCCCTCTCTCAGGGAGATATCTGTACACTGACTGGTGTCTCTCAGTCCCTGTCTCTCAGGGAGATATCTGTACACTGAGTGGTGTCTCTCAGTCCCTCTCTCTCAGGGACATATCTGTACTCTGACTGGTGTCTCTCAGTCCCTGTCTCTGAGGGAGATATCTGTACACTGAGTGGTGTCTCTCAGTCCCTCTCTCAGGGAGATATCTGTACACTGACTGGTGTCTCTCAGTCCCTCTCTCTCAGGGAGATATCTGTACACTGAGTGGTGTCTCTCAGTCCCTCTCTCTCAGGGAGATATCTGTACACTGAGTGGTGTCTCTCAGTCCCTGTCTCTCAGGGAGATATATGTACACTGACTGGTGTCTCTCAGACCCTCTCTCTCAGGGAGATATCTGTACACTGACTGGTGTCTCTCAGTCCCTCTCTCTCAGGGAGATATCTGTACACTGAGTGGTGTCTCACAGCCCCTGTCTCTCAGGGAGATATCTGTACACTGTCTGGTGTCTCTCAGTCCCTGTCTGTCAGGGAGATATCTATACACTGAGTGGTGTCTCACAGTCCCTCTCTCAGGGAGATATCTGTACACTGACTGGTGTCTCTCAGTCCCTGTCTCTCAGGGAGCTTTATGAACACTGACTGGTGTCTCTCAGGGAGATATCTGTACACTGACTGGTGTATCTCAGTCCCTGTCTCTCAGGGAGCATTATGTACACTGGGTGGTGTCTCACAGTCCCTCTCTCTCAGGGAGATATCTGTACACTGACTGGTGTCTCTCAGTCCCTGTCTCTCAGGGAGATATCTGTACACTGAGTGGTGTCTCTCAGTCCCTCTCTCTCAGGGAGATATCTGTACACTGACTGGTGTCTCTCAGTCCCTGTCTCTCAGGGAGATATCTATACACTGAGTGGTGTCTCTCAGTCCCTGTCTCTCAGGGAGCTTTATGTACACTGAGTGGTGTCTCACAGTCCCTCTCTCTCAGGGAGATATCTGTACACTGACTGGTGTCTTTCAGTCCCTGTCTCTCAGGGAGATATCTGTACACTGAGTGGTGTCTCTCAGTCCCTCTCTCTCAGGGAGATATCTGTACGCTGACTAGTGTCTCTCAGTCCCTCTCTCTCAGGGAGATATCTGTACACTGACTGGTGTCTCTCAGTCCCTCTCTCTCAGGGAGATATCTGTCCACTGACTGGTGTCTCTCAGTCCCTGTCTCTCAGGGAGATATATGTACACTGACTGGTGTCTCTCAGTCCCTCTCTCAGGGAGGTATCTGTACACTGAGTGGTGTCTCTCAGTCCCTGTCTCTCAGGGAGATATATGTACACTGACTGGTGTCTCTCAGTCCCTCTCTCTCAGGGAGATATCTGTACACTGACTGGTGTCTCTCAGTCCCTCTCTCTCAGGGAGATATCTGTACACTGAGTGGTGTCTCACAGCCCCTGTCTCTCAGGGAGATATCTGTACACTGTCTGGTGTCTCTCAGTCCCTGTCTGTCAGGGAGATATCTATACACTGAGTGGTGTCTCTCAGTCCCTCTCTCTCAGGGAGATATCTGTACACTGACTGGTGTCTCACAGTCCCTCTCTCTCAGGGAGATATCTGTACACTGACTGGAGTCTCTCAGTCCCTGTCTCTCAGGGAGCTTTATGTACACTGAGTGGTGTCTCTCAGGGAGATATCTGTACACTGACTGGTGTCTCTCAGTCCCTGACTCTCAGGGAGCTTTATGTACACTGAGTGGTGTCTCACAGTCCCTCTCTCTCAGGGAGATATCTGTACACTGACTGGTGTCTCTCAGTCCCTCTCTCTCAGGGAGGTATCGGTACACTGAGTGGTGTCTCTCAGTCCCTGTCTCTCAGGGAGATATATGTACACTCACTGGTGTCTCTCAGTCCCTGTCTCTCAGGGAGATATCTGTACACTGAGTGGTGTCTCTCAGTCCCTCTCTCTCAGGGAGATATCTGTACAATGAGTGGTGTCTCTCAGTCCCTGTCTCTCAGGGAGATATCTGTACAGTGAGTGGTGTCTCTCAGTCCCTCTCTCTGAGGGAGAGATCTGTACTCTGACTGGTGTCTCTCAGTCCCTGTCTCTCAGGGAGATATCTGTACACTGAGTGGTATCTCTCAGTCCCTCTCTCTCAGGGAGATATCTGGACACTGACTGGTGTCTCTCAGTCCCTCTCTCTCAGGGAGATATCTGTACACTGAGTGGTGTCTCTCAGTCCCTCTCTCTCAGGGAGATATCTGTACTCTGACTGGTGTCTCTCAGTCCCTGTCTCTGAGGGAGATATCTGCACACAGAGTGGTGTCTCTCAGTCCCTCTCTCACAAGGAGATATCTGTACACTGACTGGTGTCTCTCAGTCCCTCTCTCTCAGGGAGATATCTGTACACTGAGTGGTGTCTCTCAGTCCCTCTCTCTCAGGGAGATATCTGTACACTGAATGGTGTCTTTCAGTCCCTGTCTCTCAGGGAGATATCTGTACACTGAGTGGTGTCTCTCAGTCCCTCTCTCTCAGGGAGATATCTGTACGCTGACTAGCGTCTCTCAGTCCCTCTCTCTCAGGGAGATATCCGTACACTGACTGGTGTCTCTCAGTCCCTCTCTCTCAGGGAGATATCTGTCCACTGACTGGTGTCTCTCAGTCCCTGTCTCTCAGGGAGATATATGTACACTGACTGGTGTCTCTCAGTCCCTCTCTCAGGGAGGTATCTGTACACTGAGTGGTGTCTCTCAGTCCCTGTCTCTCAGGGAGATATATGTACACTGACTGGTGTCTCTCAGTCCCTCTCTCTCAGGGAGATATCTGTACACTGACTGGTGTCTCTCAGTCCCTCTCTCTCAGGGAGATATCTGTACACTGAGTGGTGTCTCACAGCCCCTGTCTCTCAGGGAGATATCTGTACACTGTCTGGTGTCTCTCAGTCCCTGTCTGTCAGGGAGATATCTATACACTGAGTGGTGTCTCTCAGTCCCTCTCTCTCAGGGAGATATCTGTACACTGACTGGTGTCTCACAGTCCCTCTCTCTCAGGGAGATATCTGTACACTGACTGGTGTCTCTCAGTCCCTGTCTCTCAGGGAGCTTTATGTACACTGAGTGGTGTCTCTCAGGGAGATATCTGTACACTGACTGGTGTCTCTCAGTCCCTGTCTCTCAGGGAGCTTTATGTACACTGAGTGGTGTCTCACAGTCCCTCTCTCTCAGGGAGATATCTGTACACTGACTGGTGTCTCTCAGTCCCTGTCTCTCAGGGAGATATCTGTACACTGACTGGTGTCTCTCAGTCCCTCTCTCTCAGGGAGATATCTGTACACTGAGTGGTGTCTCACAGCCCTTGTCTCTCAGGGAGATATCTGTACTCTGACTGGTGTCTCTCAGTCCCTGTCTCTCAGTGAGCTTTATGTACACTGAGTGGTGTCTCTCAGGGAGATATCTGTACACTGAGTGGTGTCTCTCAGTCCCTGTCTCTCAGGGAGATATCTGTACACTGAGTGGTGTCTCTCATTCCCTCTCTCAGGGAGATATCTATACACTGACTGGTGTCTCTCAGCCCCTCTCTCTCAGGGAGATATCTGTGCACTGACAGGTGTGTCTCAGACCCTGTCTCTCAGGGAGATATCTGTACACTGAGTGGTGTATCTCAGTCCCTCTCTCTCAGGGAGATATCTGTACTCTGACTGGTGTCTCTCAGTCCCTGTCTCTGAGGGAGATATCTGTACACTGAGTGGTGTCTCTCAGTCCCTGTCTCTCAGAGAGCTTTATGTACACTGAGTGGTGTCTCTCAGGGACATATCTGTGCACTGACTGGTGTCTCTCAGTCCCTGTCTCTCAGGGAGCTTTATGTACACTGAGTGGTGTCTCACAGTCCCTCTCTCTCAGGGAGATATCTGTACACTGACTGGTGTCTCTCAGTCCCTGTCTCTCAGGGAGATATCTGTACACTGAGTGGTGTCTCTCAGTCCCTCTCTCTCAGGGAGATATCTGTACACTGACTGGTGTCTCTCAGTCCCTGTCTCTCAGGGAGATATCTGTACACTGACTGGTGTCTCTCAGTCCCTCTCTCTCAGGGAGATATCTGTACACTGAGTGGTGTCTCACAGCCCCTGTCTCTCAGGGAGATATCTGCACACTGAGTGGTGTCTCTCAGTCCCTCTCTCTCAGGGAGATATCTGTACACTGACTGGTGTCTCTCAGTCCCTCTCTCTCAGGGAGGTATCTGTACACTGAGTGGTGTCTCTCAGTCCCTGTCTCTCAGGGAGATATCTGTACACTGACTGGTGTCTCTCAGTCCCTGTCTCTCAGTGAGCTTTATGTACACTGAGTGGTGTCTCTCAGGGAGATATCTGTACACTGAGTGGTGTCTCTCAGTCCCTCTCTCTCAGGGAGATATCTGTACACTGACTGGTGTCTCTCAGCCCCTCTTTCTCAGGGAGATATCTGTGCACTGAGTGGTGTCTCACAGTCCCTCTCTCTCAGGGAGATATCTGTACACTGACTGGTGTCTCTCAGTCCCTGTCTCTCAGGGAGATATCTGTACACTGAGTGGTGTCTCTCAGTCCCTCTCTCTCAGGGAGATATCTGTACTCTGACTGGTGTCTCTCAGTCCCTGTCTCTGAGGGAGATATCTGTACACTGAGTGGTGTCTCTCAGTCCCTCTCTCTCAGGGAGATATCTGTACACTGACTGGTGTCTCTCAGTCCCTCTCTCTCAGGGAGATATCTGTACACTGAGTGGTGTCTCTCAGTCCCTCTCTCTCAGGGAGATATCTGTACACTGAGTGGTGTCTCTCAGTCCCTGTCTCTCAGGGAGATATATGTACACTGACTGGTGTCTCTCAGACCCTCTCTCTCAGGGAGATATCTGTACACTGACTGGTGTCTCTCAGTCCCTCTCTCTCAGGGAGATATCTGTACACTGAGTGGTGTCTCACAGCCCCTGTCTCTCAGGGAGATATCTGTACACTGTCTGGTGTCTCTCAGTCCCTGTCTGTCAGGGAGATATCTATACACTGAGTGGTGTCTCACAGTCCCTGTCTCTCAGGGAGATATATGTACACTGACTGGTGTCTCTCAGTCCCTCTCTCAGGGAGGTATCTGTACACTGAGTGGTGTCTCTCAGTCCCTGTCTCTCAGGGAGATATCTGTCCACTGACTGGTGTCTCTCAGTCCCTGTCTCTCAGGGAGATATATGTACACTGACTAGTGTCTCTCAGTCCCTCTCTCAGGGAGGTATCTGTACACTGAGTGGTGTCTCTCAGTCCCTGTCTCTCAGGGAGATATATGTACACTGACTGGTGTCTCTCAGTCCCTCTCTCTCAGGGAGATATCTGTACACTGACTGGTGTCTCTCAGTCCCTCTCTCTCAGGGAGATATCTGTACACTGAGTGGTGTCTCACAGCCCCTGTCTCTCAGGGAGATATCTGTACACTGTCTGGTGTCTCTCAGTCCCTCTCTCTCAGGGAGATATCTGTACACTGACTGGTGTCTCTCAGTCCCTCTCTCTCAGGGAGATATCTGTACACTGACTGGTGTCTCACAGTCCCTCTCTCTCAGGGAGATATCTGTACACTGACTGGAGTCTCTCAGTCCCTGTCTCTCAGGGAGCTTTATGTACACTGAGTGGTGTCTCTCAGGGAGATATCTGTACACTGACTGGTGTCTCTCAGTCCCTGTCTCTCAGGGAGCTTTATGTACACTGAGTGGTGTCTCACAGTCCCTCTCTCTCAGGGAGATATCTGTACACTGACTGGTGTCTCTCAGTCCCTCTCTCTCAGGGAGGTATCGGTACACTGAGTGGTGTCTCTCAGTCCCTGTCTCTCAGGGAGATATATGTACACTCACTGGTGTCTCTCAGTCCCTGTCTCTCAGGGAGATATCTGTACACTGAGTGGTGTCTCTCAGTCCCTCTCTCTCAGGGAGATATCTGTACTCTGACTGGTGTCTCTCAGTCCCTGTCTCTGAGCGAGATATCTGTACACTGAGTGGTGTCTCTCAGTCCCTCTCTCTCAGGGAGATATCTGTACACTGACTGGTGTCTCTCAGTCCCTGTCTCTCAGGGAGATATCTGTACACTGAGTGGTGTCTCACAGTCCCTCTCTCTCAGGGAGATATCTGTACTCTGACTGGTGTCTCTCAGTCCCTGTCTCTCAGGGAGATATCTGTACACTGAGTGGTGTTTCTCAGTCCCTGTCTCTCAGGGAGATATCTGTACACTGACTGGTGTCTCTCAGTCCCTCTCTCTCAGGGAGATATCTGTACACTGAGTGGTGTCTCTCAGTCTCTCTCTCTCAGGGAGATATCTGTACTCTGACTGGTGTCTCTCAGTCCCAGTCTCTGAGGGAGATATCTGCACACTGAGTGGTGTCTCTCAGTCCCTCTCTCACAAGGAGATATCTGCACACTGACTGGTGTCTCTCAGTCCCTCTCTCTCAGGGAGATATCTGTACACTGAGTGGTGTCTCTCAGTCCCTCTCTCTCAGGGAGATATCTGTACACTGAGTGGTGTCTCACAGCCCCTGTCTCTCAGGGAGATATCTGTACACTGTCTGGTGTCTCTCAGTCCCTTTCTGTCAGGGAGATATCTATACACTGAGTGGTGTCTCTCAGTCCCTCTCTCTCTGGGAGATATCTGTACACTGACTGGTGTCTCACAGTCCCTCTCTCTCAGGGAGATATCTGCACACTGACTGGTGTCTCTCAGTCCCTGTCTCTCAGGGAGCTTTATGAACACTGACTGGTGTCTCTCAGGGAGATATCTGTACACTGACTGGTGTCTCTCAGTCCCTGTCTCTCAGGGAGCTTTATGTACACTGAGTGGTGTCTCACAGTCCCTCTCTCTCAGGGAGATATCTGTACACTGACTGGTGTCTCTCAGTCCCTGTCTCTCAGGGAGATATCTGTACACTGAGTGGTGTCTCTCAGTCCCTGTCTCTCAGGGAGATATCTGTACACTGACTGGTGTCTCTCAGTCCCTGTCTCTCAGGGAGATATCTATACACTGAGTGGTGTCTCTCAGTCCCTGTCTCTCAGGGAGCTTTATGTACACTGAGTGGTGTCTCACAGTCCCTCTCTCTCAGGGAGATATCTGTACACTGAATGGTGTCTTTCAGTCCCTGTCTCTCAGGGAGATATCTGTACACTGAGTGGTGTCTCTCAGTCCCTCTCTCTCAGGGAGATATCTGTACACTGACTGGTGTCTCTCAGTCCCTGTCTCTCAGGTTAGGTTAGAGGAGGAGGATGGGCGGGAGACACTACATGACACTACTCAGCTCCGCACCTTTAAGGAAAATACCTACCCAGGAGTCCTCGCTGCCGACCAGCTTCCGGTTCCTCCGGCGCCAAAAGAAACTCAAAGACAAGGAAAACAGTAAGTAAAACAGTAAGTACTTACTTTTAAAACACAGCTCCTGATGCCTTCACTCACCCACCGAAGAGTCGCTACCTTCTCCTGCTGCTCCGCCGGGAAATGAGGATATCTGTGTCTCTCAGTCCCTGTCTCTCAGGGAGATATCTGTACACTGAGTGGTGTCTCTCAGTCCCTCTCTCTCAGGGACATATCTGTACTCTGACTGGTGTCTCTCAGTCCCTGTCTCTGAGGGAGATATCTGTACACTGAGTGGTGTCTCTCAGTCCCTCTCTCAGGGAGATATCTGTACACTGACTGGTGTCTCTCAGTCCCTGTCTCTCAGGGAGATATCTGTACACTGAGTGGTGTCTCTCAGTCCCTCTCTCTCAGGGACATATCTGTACTCTGACTGGTGTCTCTCAGTCCCTGTCTCTGAGGGAGATATCTGTACACTGAGTGGTGTCTCTCAGTCCCTCTCTCAGGGAGATATCTGTACACTGACTGGTGTCTCTCAGTCCCTCTCTCTCAGGGAGATATCTGTACACTGAGTGGTGTCTCTCAGTCCCTCTCTCTCAGGGAGATATCTGTACACTGAGTGGTGTCTCTCAGTCCCTGTCTCTCAGGGAGATATATGTACACTGACTGGTGTCTCTCAGACCCTCTCTCTCAGGGAGATATCTGTACACTGACTGGTGTCTCTCAGTCCCTCTCTCTCAGGGAGATATCTGTACACTGAGTGGTGTCTCACAGCCCCTGTCTCTCAGGGAGATATCTGTACACTGTCTGGTGTCTCTCAGTCCCTGTCTGTCAGGGAGATATCTATACACTGAGTGGTGTCTCACAGTCCCTCTCTCAGGGAGATATCTGTACACTGACTGGTGTCTCTCAGTCCCTGTCTCTCAGGGAGCTTTATGAACACTGACTGGTGTCTCTCAGGGAGATATCTGTACACTGACTGGTGTATCTCAGTCCCTGTCTCTCAGGGAGCATTATGTACACTGGGTGGTGTCTCACAGTCCCTCTCTCTCAGGGAGATATCTGTACACTGACTGGTGTCTCTCAGTCCCTGTCTCTCAGGGAGATATCTGTACACTGAGTGGTGTCTCTCAGTCCCTCTCTCTCAGGGAGATATCTGTACTCTGACTGGTGTCTCTCAGTCCCTGTCTCTGAGGGAGATATCTGTACACTGAGTGGTGTCTCTCAGTCCCTCTCTCAGGGAGATATCTGTACACTGACTGGTGTCTCTCAGTCCCTGTCTCTCAGGGAGATATCTGTACACTGAGTGGTGTCTCTCAGTCCCTCTCTCTCAGGGACATATCTGTACTCTGACTGGTGTCTCTCAGTCCCTGTCTCTGAGGGAGATATCTGTACACTGAGTGGTGTCTCTCAGTCCCTCTCTCAGGGAGATATCTGTACACTGACTGGTGTCTCTCAGTCCCTCTCTCTCAGGGAGATATCTGTACACTGAGTGGTGTCTCTCAGTCCCTCTCTCTCAGGGAGATATCTGTACACTGAGTGGTGTCTCTCAGTCCCTGTCTCTCAGGGAGATATATGTACACTGACTGGTGTCTCTCAGACCCTCTCTCTCAGGGAGATATCTGTACACTGACTGGTGTCTCTCAGTCCCTCTCTCTCAGGGAGATATCTGTACACTGAGTGGTGTCTCACAGCCCCTGTCTCTCAGGGAGATATCTGTACACTGTCTGGTGTCTCTCAGTCCCTGTCTGTCAGGGAGATATCTATACACTGAGTGGTGTCTCACAGTCCCTCTCTCAGGGAGATATCTGTACACTGACTGGTGTCTCTCAGTCCCTGTCTCTCAGGGAGCTTTATGAACACTGACTGGTGTCTCTCAGGGAGATATCTGTACACTGACTGGTGTATCTCAGTCCCTGTCTCTCAGGGAGCATTATGTACACTGGGTGGTGTCTCACAGTCCCTCTCTCTCAGGGAGATATCTGTACACTGACTGGTGTCTCTCAGTCCCTGTCTCTCAGGGAGATATCTGTACACTGAGTGGTGTCTCTCAGTCCCTCTCTCTCAGGGAGATATCTGTACACTGACTGGTGTCTCTCAGTCCCTGTCTCTCAGGGAGATATCTATACACTGAGTGGTGTCTCTCAGTCCCTGTCTCTCAGGGAGCTTTATGTACACTGAGTGGTGTCTCACAGTCCCTCTCTCTCAGGGAGATATCTGTACACTGACTGGTGTCTTTCAGTCCCTGTCTCTCAGGGAGATATCTGTACACTGAGTGGTGTCTCTCAGTCCCTCTCTCTCAGGGAGATATCTGTACGCTGACTAGTGTCTCTCAGTCCCTCTCTCTCAGGGAGATATCTGTACACTGACTGGTGTCTCTCAGTCCCTCTCTCTCAGGGAGATATCTGTCCACTGACTGGTGTCTCTCAGTCCCTGTCTCTCAGGGAGATATATGTACACTGACTGGTGTCTCTCAGTCCCTCTCTCAGGGAGGTATCTGTACACTGAGTGGTGTCTCTCAGTCCCTGTCTCTCAGGGAGATATATGTACACTGACTGGTGTCTCTCAGTCCCTCTCTCTCAGGGAGATATCTGTACACTGACTGGTGTCTCTCAGTCCCTCTCTCTCAGGGAGATATCTGTACACTGAGTGGTGTCTCACAGCCCCTGTCTCTCAGGGAGATATCTGTACACTGTCTGGTGTCTCTCAGTCCCTGTCTGTCAGGGAGATATCTATACACTGAGTGGTGTCTCTCAGTCCCTCTCTCTCAGGGAGATATCTGTACACTGACTGGTGTCTCACAGTCCCTCTCTCTCAGGGAGATATCTGTACACTGACTGGAGTCTCTCAGTCCCTGTCTCTCAGGGAGCTTTATGTACACTGAGTGGTGTCTCTCAGGGAGATATCTGTACACTGACTGGTGTCTCTCAGTCCCTGACTCTCAGGGAGCTTTATGTACACTGAGTGGTGTCTCACAGTCCCTCTCTCTCAGGGAGATATCTGTACACTGACTGGTGTCTCTCAGTCCCTCTCTCTCAGGGAGGTATCGGTACACTGAGTGGTGTCTCTCAGTCCCTGTCTCTCAGGGAGATATATGTACACTCACTGGTGTCTCTCAGTCCCTGTCTCTCAGGGAGATATCTGTACACTGAGTGGTGTCTCTCAGTCCCTCTCTCTCAGGGAGATATCTGTACAATGAGTGGTGTCTCTCAGTCCCTGTCTCTCAGGGAGATATCTGTACAGTGAGTGGTGTCTCTCAGTCCCTCTCTCTGAGGGAGAGATCTGTACTCTGACTGGTGTCTCTCAGTCCCTGTCTCTCAGGGAGATATCTGTACACTGAGTGGTATCTCTCAGTCCCTCTCTCTCAGGGAGATATCTGGACACTGACTGGTGTCTCTCAGTCCCTCTCTCTCAGGGAGATATCTGTACACTGAGTGGTGTCTCTCAGTCCCTCTCTCTCAGGGAGATATCTGTACTCTGACTGGTGTCTCTCAGTCCCTGTCTCTGAGGGAGATATCTGCACACAGAGTGGTGTCTCTCAGTCCCTCTCTCACAAGGAGATATCTGTACACTGACTGGTGTCTCTCAGTCCCTCTCTCTCAGGGAGATATCTGTACACTGAGTGGTGTCTCTCAGTCCCTCTCTCTCAGGGAGATATCTGTACACTGAATGGTGTCTTTCAGTCCCTGTCTCTCAGGGAGATATCTGTACACTGAGTGGTGTCTCTCAGTCCCTCTCTCTCAGGGAGATATCTGTACGCTGACTAGCGTCTCTCAGTCCCTCTCTCTCAGGGAGATATCCGTACACTGACTGGTGTCTCTCAGTCCCTCTCTCTCAGGGAGATATCTGTCCACTGACTGGTGTCTCTCAGTCCCTGTCTCTCAGGGAGATATATGTACACTGACTGGTGTCTCTCAGTCCCTCTCTCAGGGAGGTATCTGTACACTGAGTGGTGTCTCTCAGTCCCTGTCTCTCAGGGAGATATATGTACACTGACTGGTGTCTCTCAGTCCCTCTCTCTCAGGGAGATATCTGTACACTGACTGGTGTCTCTCAGTCCCTCTCTCTCAGGGAGATATCTGTACACTGAGTGGTGTCTCACAGCCCCTGTCTCTCAGGGAGATATCTGTACACTGTCTGGTGTCTCTCAGTCCCTGTCTGTCAGGGAGATATCTATACACTGAGTGGTGTCTCTCAGTCCCTCTCTCTCAGGGAGATATCTGTACACTGACTGGTGTCTCACAGTCCCTCTCTCTCAGGGAGATATCTGTACACTGACTGGTGTCTCTCAGTCCCTGTCTCTCAGGGAGCTTTATGTACACTGAGTGGTGTCTCTCAGGGAGATATCTGTACACTGACTGGTGTCTCTCAGTCCCTGTCTCTCAGGGAGCTTTATGTACACTGAGTGGTGTCTCACAGTCCCTCTCTCTCAGGGAGATATCTGTACACTGACTGGTGTCTCTCAGTCCCTGTCTCTCAGGGAGATATCTGTACACTGACTGGTGTCTCTCAGTCCCTCTCTCTCAGGGAGATATCTGTACACTGAGTGGTGTCTCACAGCCCTTGTCTCTCAGGGAGATATCTGTACTCTGACTGGTGTCTCTCAGTCCCTGTCTCTCAGTGAGCTTTATGTACACTGAGTGGTGTCTCTCAGGGAGATATCTGTACACTGAGTGGTGTCTCTCAGTCCCTGTCTCTCAGGGAGATATCTGTACACTGAGTGGTGTCTCTCATTCCCTCTCTCAGGGAGATATCTATACACTGACTGGTGTCTCTCAGCCCCTCTCTCTCAGGGAGATATCTGTGCACTGACAGGTGTGTCTCAGACCCTGTCTCTCAGGGAGATATCTGTACACTGAGTGGTGTATCTCAGTCCCTCTCTCTCAGGGAGATATCTGTACTCTGACTGGTGTCTCTCAGTCCCTGTCTCTGAGGGAGATATCTGTACACTGAGTGGTGTCTCTCAGTCCCTGTCTCTCAGAGAGCTTTATGTACACTGAGTGGTGTCTCTCAGGGACATATCTGTGCACTGACTGGTGTCTCTCAGTCCCTGTCTCTCAGGGAGCTTTATGTACACTGAGTGGTGTCTCACAGTCCCTCTCTCTCAGGGAGATATCTGTACACTGACTGGTGTCTCTCAGTCCCTGTCTCTCAGGGAGATATCTGTACACTGAGTGGTGTCTCTCAGTCCCTCTCTCTCAGGGAGATATCTGTACACTGACTGGTGTCTCTCAGTCCCTGTCTCTCAGGGAGATATCTGTACACTGACTGGTGTCTCTCAGTCCCTCTCTCTCAGGGAGATATCTGTACACTGAGTGGTGTCTCACAGCCCCTGTCTCTCAGGGAGATATCTGCACACTGAGTGGTGTCTCTCAGTCCCTCTCTCTCAGGGAGATATCTGTACACTGACTGGTGTCTCTCAGTCCCTCTCTCTCAGGGAGGTATCTGTACACTGAGTGGTGTCTCTCAGTCCCTGTCTCTCAGGGAGATATCTGTACACTGACTGGTGTCTCTCAGTCCCTGTCTCTCAGTGAGCTTTATGTACACTGAGTGGTGTCTCTCAGGGAGATATCTGTACACTGAGTGGTGTCTCTCAGTCCCTCTCTCTCAGGGAGATATCTGTACACTGACTGGTGTCTCTCAGCCCCTCTTTCTCAGGGAGATATCTGTGCACTGAGTGGTGTCTCACAGTCCCTCTCTCTCAGGGAGATATCTGTACACTGACTGGTGTCTCTCAGTCCCTGTCTCTCAGGGAGATATCTGTACACTGAGTGGTGTCTCTCAGTCCCTCTCTCTCAGGGAGATATCTGTACTCTGACTGGTGTCTCTCAGTCCCTGTCTCTGAGGGAGATATCTGTACACTGAGTGGTGTCTCTCAGTCCCTCTCTCTCAGGGAGATATCTGTACACTGACTGGTGTCTCTCAGTCCCTCTCTCTCAGGGAGATATCTGTACACTGAGTGGTGTCTCTCAGTCCCTCTCTCTCAGGGAGATATCTGTACACTGAGTGGTGTCTCTCAGTCCCTGTCTCTCAGGGAGATATATGTACACTGACTGGTGTCTCTCAGACCCTCTCTCTCAGGGAGATATCTGTACACTGACTGGTGTCTCTCAGTCCCTCTCTCTCAGGGAGATATCTGTACACTGAGTGGTGTCTCACAGCCCCTGTCTCTCAGGGAGATATCTGTACACTGTCTGGTGTCTCTCAGTCCCTGTCTGTCAGGGAGATATCTATACACTGAGTGGTGTCTCACAGTCCCTGTCTCTCAGGGAGATATATGTACACTGACTGGTGTCTCTCAGTCCCTCTCTCAGGGAGGTATCTGTACACTGAGTGGTGTCTCTCAGTCCCTGTCTCTCAGGGAGATATCTGTCCACTGACTGGTGTCTCTCAGTCCCTGTCTCTCAGGGAGATATATGTACACTGACTAGTGTCTCTCAGTCCCTCTCTCAGGGAGGTATCTGTACACTGAGTGGTGTCTCTCAGTCCCTGTCTCTCAGGGAGATATATGTACACTGACTGGTGTCTCTCAGTCCCTCTCTCTCAGGGAGATATCTGTACACTGACTGGTGTCTCTCAGTCCCTCTCTCTCAGGGAGATATCTGTACACTGAGTGGTGTCTCACAGCCCCTGTCTCTCAGGGAGATATCTGTACACTGTCTGGTGTCTCTCAGTCCCTCTCTCTCAGGGAGATATCTGTACACTGACTGGTGTCTCTCAGTCCCTCTCTCTCAGGGAGATATCTGTACACTGACTGGTGTCTCACAGTCCCTCTCTCTCAGGGAGATATCTGTACACTGACTGGAGTCTCTCAGTCCCTGTCTCTCAGGGAGCTTTATGTACACTGAGTGGTGTCTCTCAGGGAGATATCTGTACACTGACTGGTGTCTCTCAGTCCCTGTCTCTCAGGGAGCTTTATGTACACTGAGTGGTGTCTCACAGTCCCTCTCTCTCAGGGAGATATCTGTACACTGACTGGTGTCTCTCAGTCCCTCTCTCTCAGGGAGGTATCGGTACACTGAGTGGTGTCTCTCAGTCCCTGTCTCTCAGGGAGATATATGTACACTCACTGGTGTCTCTCAGTCCCTGTCTCTCAGGGAGATATCTGTACACTGAGTGGTGTCTCTCAGTCCCTCTCTCTCAGGGAGATATCTGTACTCTGACTGGTGTCTCTCAGTCCCTGTCTCTGAGCGAGATATCTGTACACTGAGTGGTGTCTCTCAGTCCCTCTCTCTCAGGGAGATATCTGTACACTGACTGGTGTCTCTCAGTCCCTGTCTCTCAGGGAGATATCTGTACACTGAGTGGTGTCTCACAGTCCCTCTCTCTCAGGGAGATATCTGTACTCTGACTGGTGTCTCTCAGTCCCTGTCTCTCAGGGAGATATCTGTACACTGAGTGGTGTTTCTCAGTCCCTGTCTCTCAGGGAGATATCTGTACACTGACTGGTGTCTCTCAGTCCCTCTCTCTCAGGGAGATATCTGTACACTGAGTGGTGTCTCTCAGTCTCTCTCTCTCAGGGAGATATCTGTACTCTGACTGGTGTCTCTCAGTCCCAGTCTCTGAGGGAGATATCTGCACACTGAGTGGTGTCTCTCAGTCCCTCTCTCACAAGGAGATATCTGCACACTGACTGGTGTCTCTCAGTCCCTCTCTCTCAGGGAGATATCTGTACACTGAGTGGTGTCTCTCAGTCCCTCTCTCTCAGGGAGATATCTGTACACTGAGTGGTGTCTCACAGCCCCTGTCTCTCAGGGAGATATCTGTACACTGTCTGGTGTCTCTCAGTCCCTTTCTGTCAGGGAGATATCTATACACTGAGTGGTGTCTCTCAGTCCCTCTCTCTCTGGGAGATATCTGTACACTGACTGGTGTCTCACAGTCCCTCTCTCTCAGGGAGATATCTGCACACTGACTGGTGTCTCTCAGTCCCTGTCTCTCAGGGAGCTTTATGAACACTGACTGGTGTCTCTCAGGGAGATATCTGTACACTGACTGGTGTCTCTCAGTCCCTGTCTCTCAGGGAGCTTTATGTACACTGAGTGGTGTCTCACAGTCCCTCTCTCTCAGGGAGATATCTGTACACTGACTGGTGTCTCTCAGTCCCTGTCTCTCAGGGAGATATCTGTACACTGAGTGGTGTCTCTCAGTCCCTGTCTCTCAGGGAGATATCTGTACACTGACTGGTGTCTCTCAGTCCCTGTCTCTCAGGGAGATATCTATACACTGAGTGGTGTCTCTCAGTCCCTGTCTCTCAGGGAGCTTTATGTACACTGAGTGGTGTCTCACAGTCCCTCTCTCTCAGGGAGATATCTGTACACTGAATGGTGTCTTTCAGTCCCTGTCTCTCAGGGAGATATCTGTACACTGAGTGGTGTCTCTCAGTCCCTCTCTCTCAGGGAGATATCTGTACACTGACTGGTGTCTCTCAGTCCCTCTCTCTCAGGGAGATATCTGTACACTGAGTGGTGTCTCACAGCCCCTGTCTCTCAGGGAGATATCTGTACACTGTCTGGTGTCTCTCAGTCCCTGTCTGTCAGGGAGATATCTATACACTGAGTGGTGTCTCTCAGTCCCTCTCTCTCAGGGAGATATCTGTACACTGACTGGTGTCTCACAGTCCCTCTCTCTCAGGGAGATATCAGTACACTGACTGGTGTCTCTCAGTCCCTGTCTCTCAGGGAGCTTTATGTACACTGAGTGGTGTCTCTCAGGGAGATATCTGTACACTGACTGGTGTCTCTCAGTCCCTGTCTCTCAGGGAGCTTTATGTACACTGAGTGGTGTCTCACAGTCCCTCTCTCTCAGGGAGATATCTGTACACTGACTGGTGTCTCTCAGTCCCTGTCTCTCAGGGAGATATCTGTACACTGAGTGGTGTCTCTCAGTCCCTCTCTCTCAGGGAGATATCTGTACACTGAGTGGTGTCTCTCAGTCCCTCTCTCTCAGGGAGATATCTGTACACTGACTGGTGTCTCTCATTCCCTGTCTCTCAGGGAGATATCTGTACACTGACTGCTGTCTCTCAGTCCCTCTCTCTCAGGGAGGTATCTGTACACTGAGTGGTGTCTCTCAGTCCCTGTCTCTCAGGGAGATATATGTACACTGACTGGTGTCTCTCAGTCCCTGTCTCTCAGGGAGATATCTGTACACTGAGTGGTGTCTCTCAGTCCCTCTCTCTCAGGGAGATATCTGTACACTGAGTGGTGTCTCTCAGTCCCTCTCTCTCAGGGAGATATCTGTACACTGAGTGGTGTCTCTCAGTCCCTGTCTCTCAGGGAGATATATGTACACTGACTGGTGTCTCTCAGTCCCTCTCTCTCAGGGAGATATCTGTACACTGACTGGTGTCTCTCAGTCCCTCTCTCTCAGGGAGATATCTGTACACTGAGTGGTGTCTCACAGCCCCTGTCTCTCAGGGAGATATCTGTACACTGTCTGGTGTCTCTCAGTCCCTGTCTGTCAGGGAGATATCTATACACTGAGTGGTGTCTCTCAGTCCCTCTCTCTCTGGGAGATATCTGTACACTGACTGGTGTCTCACAGTCCCTCTCTCTCAGGGAGATATCTGTACACTGACTGGTGTCTCTCAGTCCCTGTCTCTCAGGGAGCTTTATGAACACTGACTGGTGTCTCTCAGGGAGATATCTGTACACTGACTGGTGTCTCTCAGTCCCTGTCTCTCAGGGAGATATCTGTACACTGAGTGGTGTCTCTCAGTCCCTCTCTCTCAGGGAGATATCTGTACACTGACTGGTGTCTCTCAGTCCCTGTCTCTCAGGGAGATATCTATACACTGAGTGGTGTCTCTCAGTCCCTGTCTCTCAGGGAGCTTTATGTACACTGAGTGGTGTCTCACAGTCCCTCTCTCTCAGGGAGATATCTGTACACTGACTGGTGTCTTTCAGTCCCTGTCTCTCAGGGAGATATCTGTACACTGAGTGGTGTCTCTCAGTCCCTCTCTCTCAGTGAGATATCTGTACGCTGACTAGTGTCTCTCAGTCCCTCTCTCTCAGGGAGATATCGGTACACTGACTGGTGTCTCTCAGTCCCTCTCTCTCAGGGAGATATCTGTCCACTGACTGGTGTCTCTCAGTCCCTGTCTCTCAGGGAGATATATGTACACTGACTGGTGTCTCTCAGTCCCTCTCTCAGGGAGGTATCTGTACACTGAGTGGTGTCTCTCAGTCCCTGTCTCTCAGGGAGATATATGTACACTGACTGGTGTCTCTCAGTCCCTCTCTCTCAGGGAGATATCTGTACACTGACTGGTGTCTCTCAGTCCCTCTCTCTCAGGGAGATATCTGTACACTGAGTGGTGTCTCACAGCCCCTGTCTCTCAGGGAGATATCTGTACACTGTCTGGTGTCTCTCAGTCCCTGTCTGTCAGGGAGATATCTATACACTGAGTGGTGTCTCTCAGTCCCTCTCTCTCAGGGAGATATCTGTACACTGACTGGTGTCTCACAGTCCCTCTCTCTCAGGGAGATATCTGTACACTGACTGGTGTCTCTCAGTCCCTGTCTCTCAGGGAGCTTTATGTACACTGAGTGGTGTCTCTCAGGGAGATATCTGTACACTGACTGGTGTCTCTCAGTCCCTGTCTCTCAGGGAGCTTTATGTACACTGAGTGGTGTCTCACAGTCCCTCTCTCTCAGGGAGATATCTGTACACTGACTGGTGTCTCTCAGTCCCTGTCTCTCAGGGAGATATCTGTACACTGAGTGGTGTCTCTCAGTCCCTCTCTCTCAGGGAGATATCTGTACACTGAGTGGTGTCTCTCAGTCCCTCTCTCTCAGGGAGATATCTGTACACTGACTGGTGTCTCTCAGTCCCTGTCTCTCAGGGAGATATCTGTACACTGACTGGTGTCTCTCAGTCCCTCTCTCTCAGTGAGATATCTGTACACTGAGTGGTGTCTCACAGCCCCTGTCTCTCAGGGAGATATCTGTACACTGACTGGTGTCTCTCAGTCCCTGTCTGTCAGAGAGATATCTATACACTGAGTGGTGTCTCTCAGTCCCTCTCTCTCAGGGAGATATCTGTACACTGACTGGTGTCTCTCAGTCCCTCTCTCTCCGGGAGATATATGTACACTGACTGCTGTCTCTCAGTCCCTCTCTCTCAGGGAAGTATCTGTACACTGAGTGGTGTCTCTCAGTCCCTGTCTCTCAGGGAGATATATGTACACTGACTGGTGTCTCTCAGTCCCTGTCTCTCAGGGAGATATCGGTACACTGAGTGGTGTCTCTCAGTCCCTCTCTCTCAGGGAGATATCTGTACAATGAGTGGTGTCTCTCAGGGAGATATCTGTACTGTGAGTGGTGTCTCTCAGTCCCTCTCTCTCAGGGAGAGATCTGTACTCTGACTGGTGTCTCTCAGTCCCTGTCTCTCAGGGAGATATCTGTACACTGAGTGGTGTCTCTCAGTCCCTCTCTCTCAGGGAGATATCTGTACACTGACTGGTGTCTCTCAGTCCCTCTCTCTCAGGGAGGTATCTGTACACTGAGTGGTGTCTCTCAGTCCCTGTCTCTCAGGGAGATATCTGTGCACTGACTGGTGTCTCTCAGTCCCTGTCTCTCAGTGAGCTTTATGTACACTGAGTGGTGTCTCACAGTCCCTCTCTCTCAGGGAGATATCTGTACACTGACTGGTGTCTCTCAGTCCCTGTCTCTCAGGGAGATATCTGTACACTGAGTGGTGTCTCTCAGTCCCTCTCTCTCAGGGAGATATCTGTACACTGACTGGTGTCTCTCAGTCCCTGTCTCTCAGGGAGATATCTATACACTGAGTGGTGTCTCTCAGTCCCTGTCTCTCAGGGAGCTTTATGTACACTGAGTGGTGTCTCTCAGTCCCTCTCTCTCAGGGAGATATCTGTACACTGACTGGTGTCTCTCAGTCCCTCTCTCTCAGGGAAATATCTGTCCACTGACTGGTGTCTCTCAGTCCCTGTCTCTCAGGGAGATATATGTACACTGACTGGTGTCTCTCAGTCCCTCTCTCAGGGAGGTATCTGTACACTGAGTGGTGTCTCTCAGTCCCTGTCTCTCAGGGAGATATATGTACACTGACTGGTGTCTCTCAGTCCCTCTCTCTCAGGGAGATATCTGTACACTGACTGGTGTCTCTCAGTCCCTCTCTCTCAGGGAGATATCTGTACACTGAGTGGTGTCTCACAGCCCCTGTCTCTCAGGGAGATATCTGTACACTGTCTGGTGTCTCTCAGTCCCTGTCTGTCAGGGAGATATCTATACACTGAGTGGTGTCTCTCAGTCCCTCTCTCTCAGGGAGATATCTGTACACTGACTGGTGTCTCACAGTCCCTCTCTCTCAGAAAGATATCTGACCACTGACTGGTGTCTCTCAGTCCCTGTCTCTCAGGGAGCTTTATGTACACTGAGTGGTGTCTCTCAGGGAGATATCTGTACAATGACTGGTGTCTCTCAGTCCCTGTCTCTCAGGGAGCTTTATGTACACTGAGTGGTGTCTCACAGTCCCTCTCTCTCAGGGAGATATCTGTACACTGACTGGTGTCTCTCAGTCCCTGTCTCTCAGGGAGATATCTGTACACTGAGTGGTGTCTCTCAGTCCCTCTCTCTCAGGGAGATATCTGTACACTGAGTGGTGTCTCTCAGTCCCTCTCTCTCAGGGAGATATCTGTACACTGACTGGTGTCTCTCAGTCCCTGTCTCTCAGGGAGATATCTGTACACTGACTGGTGTCTCTCAGTCCCTCTCTCTCAGGGAGATATCTGTACACTGAGTGGTGTCTCACAGCCCCTGTCTCTCAGGGAGATATCTGTACACTGTCTGGTGTCTCTCAGTCCCTGTCTGTCAGGGAGATATCTATACACTGAGTGGTGTCTCTCAGTCCCTCTCTCTCTGGGAGATATCTGTACACTGACTGGTGTCTCACAGTCCCTCTCTCTCAGGGAGATATCTGCACACTGACTGGTGTCTCTCAGTCCCTGTCTCTCAGGGAGCTTTATGAACACTTACTGGTGTCTCTCAGGGAGATATCTGTACACTGACTGGTGTCTCTCAGTCCCTGTCTCTCAGGGAGCTTTATGTACACTGAGTGGTGTCTCACAGTCCCTCTCTCTCAGGGAGATATCTGTACACTGACTGGTGTCTCTCAGTCCCTGTCTCTCAGGGAGATATCTGTACACTGAGTGGTGTCTCTCAGTCCCTCTCTCTCAGGGAGATATCTGTACACTGACTGGTGTCTCTCAGTCCCTGTCTCTCAGGGAGATATCTATACACTGAGTGGTGTCTCTCAGTCCCTGTCTCTCAGGGAGCTTTATGTACACTGAGTGGTGTCTCACAGTCCCTCTCTCTCAGGGAGATATCTGTACACTGACTGGTGTCTTTCAGTCCCTGTCTCTCAGGGAGATATCTGTACACTGAGTGGTGTCTCTCAGTCCCTCTCTCTCAGGGAGATATCTGTACGCTGACTAGTGTCTCTCAGTCCCTCTCTCTCAGGGAGATATTTGTACACTGACTGGTGTCTCTCAGTCCCTCTCTCTCAGGGAGATATCTGTCCACTGACTGGTGTCTCTCAGTCCCTGTCTCTCAGGGAGATATATTTACACTGACTGGTGTCTCTCAGTCCCTCTCTCAGGGAGGTATCTGTACACTGAGTGGTGTCTCTCAGTCCCTGTCTCTCAGGGAGATATATGTACACTGACTGGTGTCTCTCAGTCCCTCTCTCTCAGGGAGATATCTGTACACTGACAGGTGTCTCTCAGTCCCTCTCTCTCAGGGAGATATCTGTACACTGAGTGGTGTCTCACAGCCCCTGTCTCTCAGGGAGATATCTGTACACTGTCTGGTGTCTCTCAGTCCCTGTCTGTCAGGGAGATATCTATACACTGAGTGGTGTCTCTCAGTCCCTCTCTCTCAGGGAGATATCTGTACACTGACTGGTGTCTCACAGTCCCTCTCTCTCAGGGAGATATCTGTACACTGACTGGTGTCTCTCAGTCCCTGTCTCTCAGGGAGCTTTATGTACACTGAGTGGTGTCTCTCAGGGAGATATCTGTACACTGACTGGTGTCTCTCAGTCCCTGTCTCTCAGGGAGCTTTATGTACACTGAGTGGTGTCTCACAGTCCCTCTCTCTCAGGGAGATATCTGTACACTGACTGGTGTCTCTCAGGGAGATATCTGTACACTGAGTGGTGTCTCTCAGTCCCTCTCTCTCAGGGAGATATCTGTACACTGACTGGTGTCTCTCAGTCCCTGTCTCTCAGGGAGATATCTGCACACTGACTGGTGTCTCTCAGTCCCTCTCTCTCAGGGAGATATCTGTACACTGAGTGGTGTCTCACAGCCCCTGTCTCTCAGGGAGATATCTGTACACTGACTGGTGTCTCTCAGTCCCTGTCTGTCAGGGAGATATCTATACACTGAGTGGTGTCTCTCAGTCCCTCTCTCTCAGGGAGATATCTGTACACTGACTGGTGTCTCTCAGTCCCTCTCTCTCCGGGAGATATATGTACACTGACTGCTGTCTCTCAGTCCCTCTCTCTCAGGGAGGTATCTGTACACTGACTGGTGTCTCTCAGTCCCTGTCTCTCAAGGAGACATCTGTACACTGAGTGGTGTCTCTCAGTCCCTCTCTCTCAGGGAGATATCTGTACAATGAGTGGTGTCTCTCAGTCCCTGTCTCTCAGGGAGATATCTGTACAGTGAGTGGTGTCTCTCAGTCCCTCTCTCTCAGGGAGAGATCTGTACTCTGACTGGTGTCTCTCAGTCCCTGTCTCTCAGGGAGATATCTGTACACTGAGTGGTGTCTCTCAGTCCCTCTCTCTCAGGGAGATATCTGTACACTGACTGGTGTCTCTCAGTCCCTCTCTCTCAGGGAGGTATCTGTACACTGAGTGGTGTCTCTCAGTCCCTGTCTCTCAGGGAGATATCTGTACACTGACTGGTGTCTCTCAGTCCCTGTCTCTCAGTGAGCTTTATGTACACTGAGTGGTGTCTCACAGTCCCTCTCTCTCAGGGAGATATCTGTACACTGACTGGTGTCTCTCAGTCCCTGTCTCTCAGGGAGATATCTGTACACTGAGTGGTGTCTCTCAGTCCCTCTCTCTCAGGGAGATATCTGTACACTGACTGGTGTCTCTCAGTCCCTGTCTCTCAGGGAGATATCTATACACTGAGTGGTGTCTCTCAGTCCCTGTCTCTCAGGGAGCTTTATGTACACTGAGTGGTGTCTCTCAGTCCCTCTCTCTCAGGGAGATATCTGTACGCTGACTAGTGTCTCTCAGTCCCTCTCTCTCAGGGAGATATCTGTACACTGACTGGTGTCTCTCAGTCCCTCTCTCTCAGGGAGGTATCTGTACACTGAGTGGTGTCTCTCAGTCCCTGTCTCTCAGGGAGATATCTGTACACTGACTGGTGTCTCTCAGTCCCTGTCTCTCAGTGAGCTTTATGTACACTGAGTGGTGTCTCACAGTCCCTCTCTCTCAGGGAGATATCTGTACACTGACTGGTGTCTCTCAGTCCCTGTCTCTCAGGGAGATATCTGTACACTGAGTGGTGTCTCTCAGTCCCTCTCTCTCAGGGAGATATCTGTACACTGACTGGTGTCTCTCAGTCCCTGTCTCTCAGGGAGATATCTATACACTGAGTGGTGTCTCTCAGTCCCTGTCTCTCAGGGAGCTTTATGTACACTGAGTGGTGTCTCTCAGTCCCTCTCTCTCAGGGAGATATCTGTACGCTGACTAGTGTCTCTCAGTCCCTCTCTCTCAGGGAGATATCTGTACACTGACTGGTGTCTCTCAGTCCCTCTCTCTCAGGGAGGTATCTGTACACTGAGTGGTGTCTCTCAGTCCCTGTCTCTCAGGGAGATATATGTACACTGACTGGTGTCTCTCAGTCCCTGTCTCTCAGGGAGATATCTGTACACTGAGTGGTGTCTCTCAGTCCCTCTCTCTCAGGGAGATATCTGTACAATGAGTGGTGTCTCTCAGTCCCTGTCTCTCAGGGAGATATCTGTACAGTGAGTGGTGTCTCTCAGTCCCTCTCTCTCAGGGAGAGATCTGTACTCTGACTGGTGTCTCTCAGTCCCTGTCTCTCAGGGAGATATCTGTACACTGACTGGTGTCTCTCAGTCCCTCTCTCTCAGGGAGATATCTGTACACTGACTGGTGTCTCTCAGTCCCTCTCTCTCAGGGAGGTATCTGTACACTGAGTGGTGTCTCTCAGTCCCTGTCTCTCAGGGAGATATCTGTACACTGACTGGTGTCTCTCAGTCCCTGTCTCTCAGTGAGCTTTATGTACACTGAGTGGTGTCTCTCAGGGAGATATCTGTACACTGAGTGGTGTCTCTCAGTCCCTCTCTCTCAGGGAGATATCTGTACACTGACTGGTGTCTCTCAGCCCCTCTCTCTCAGGGAGATATCTGTGCACTGAGTGGTGTCTCACAGTCCCTCTCTCTCAGGGAGATATCTGTACACTGACAGGTGTCTCTCAGTCCCTGTCTCTCAGGGAGATATCTGTACACTGAGTGATGTCTCTCAGCCCCTCTCTCTCAGGGAGATATCTGTACACTGAGTGGTGTCTCTCAGTCCCTCTCTCTCAGGGAGATATCTGTACACTGAGTGGTGTCTCTCAGTCCCTCTCTCTCAGGGAAATATCTGTACACTGAGTGGTGTCTCTCAGTCCCTGTCACTCAGGGAGATATATGTACACTGACTGGTGTCTCTCAGTCCCTCTCTCTCAGGGAGATATCTGTACACTGACTGGTGTCTCTCAGTCCCTCTCTCTCAGGGAGATATCTGTACACTGAGTGGTGTCTCACAGCCCCTGTCTCTCAGGGAGATTTCTGTACACTGTCTGGTGTCTCTCAGTCCCTGTCTGTCAGGGAGATATCTATACACTGAGTGGTGTCTCTCAGTCCCTCTCTCTCTGGGAGATATCTGTACACTGACTGGTGTCTCACAGTCCCTCTCTCTCAGGGAGATATCTGTACACTGACTGGTGTCTCTCAGTCCCTGTCTCTCAGGGAGCTTTATGAACACTGACTGGTGTCTCTCAGGGAGATATCTGTACACTGACTGGTGTCTCTCAGTCCCTGTCTCTCAGGGAGCTTTATGTACACTGAGTGGTGTCTCACAGTCCCTCTCTCTCAGGGAGATATCTGTACACTGACTGGTGTCTCTCAGTCCCTGTCTCTCAGGGAGATATCTGTACACTGAGTGGTGTCTCTCAGTCCCTCTCTCTCAGGGAGATATCTGTACACTGACTGGTGTCTCTCAGTCCCTGTCTCTCAGGGAGATATCTATACACTGAGTGGTGTCTCTCAGTCCCTGTCTCTCAGGGAGCTTTATGTACACTGAGTGGTGTCTCACAGTCCCTCTCTCTCAGGGAGATATCTGTACACTGACTGGTGTCTTTCAGTCCCTGTCTCTCAGGGAGATATCTGTACACTGAGTGGTGTCTCTCAGTCCCTCTCTCTCAGGGAGATATCTGTACGCTGACTAGTGTCTCTCAGTCCCTCTCTCTCAGGGAGATATCTGTACACTGACTGGTGTCTCTCAGTCCCTCTCTCTCAGGGAGATATCTGTCCACTGACTGGTGTCTCTCAGTCCCTGTCTCTCAGGGAGATATATTTACACTGACTGGTGTCTCTCAGTCCCTCTCTCAGGGAGGTATCTGTACACTGAGTGGTGTCTCTCAGTCCCTGTCTCTCAGGGAGATATATGTACACTGACTGGTGTCTCTCAGTCCCTCTCTCTCAGGGAGATATCTGTACACTGACTGGTGTCTCTCAGTCCCTCTCTCTCAGGGAGATATCTGTACACTGAGTGGTGTCTCACAGCCCCTGTCTCTCAGGGAGATATCTGTACACTGTCTGGTGTCTCTCAGTCCCTGTCTGTCAGGGAGATATCTATACACTGAGTGGTGTCTCTCAGTCCCTCTCTCTCAGGGAGATATCTGTACACTGACTGGTGTCTCACAGTCCCTCTCTCTCAGGGAGATATCTGTACACTGACTGGTGTCTCTCAGTCCCTGTCTCTCAGGGAGCTTTATGTACACTGAGTGGTGTCTCTCAGGGAGATATCTGTACACTGACTGGTGTCTCTCAGTCCCTGTCTCTCAGGGAGCTTTATGTACACTGAGTGGTGTCTCACAGTCCCTCTCTCTCAGGGAGATATCTGTACACTGACTGGTGTCTCTCAGTCCCTGTCTCTCAGGGAGATATCTGTACACTGAGTGGTGTCTCTCAGTCCCTCTCTCTCAGGGAGATATCTGTACACTGACTGGTGTCTCTCAGTCCCTGTCTCTCAGGGAGATATCTGCACACTGACTGGTGTCTCTCAGTCCCTCTCTCTCAGGGAGATATCTGTACACTGAGTGGTGTCTCACAGCCCCTGTCTCTCAGGGAGATATCTGTACACTGACTGGTGTCTCTCAGTCCCTGTCTGTCAGGGAGATATCTATACACTGAGTGGTGTCTCTCAGTCCCTCTCTCTCAGGGAGATATCTGTACACTGACTGGTGTCTCTCAGTCCCTCTCTCTCCGGGAGATATATGTACACTGACTGCTGTCTCTCAGTCCCTCTCTCTCAGGGAGGTATCTGTACACTGACTGGTGTCTCTCAGTCCCTGTCTCTCAAGGAGACATCTGTACACTGAGTGGTGTCTCTCAGTCCCTCTCTCTCAGGGAGATATCTGTACAATGAGTGGTGTCTCTCAGTCCCTGTCTCTCAGGGAGATATCTGTACAGTGAGTGGTGTCTCTCAGTCCCTCTCTCTCAGGGAGAGATCTGTACTCTGACTGGTGTCTCTCAGTCCCTGTCTCTCAGGGAGATATCTGTACACTGAGTGGTGTCTCTCAGTCCCTCTCTCTCAGGGAGATATCTGTACACTGACTGGTGTCTCTCAGTCCCTCTCTCTCAGGGAGGTATCTGTACACTGAGTGGTGTCTCTCAGTCCCTGTCTCTCAGGGAGATATCTGTACACTGACTGGTGTCTCTCAGTCCCTGTCTCTCAGTGAGCTTTATGTACACTGAGTGGTGTCTCACAGTCCCTCTCTCTCAGGGAGATATCTGTACACTGACTGGTGTCTCTCAGTCCCTGTCTCTCAGGGAGATATCTGTACACTGAGTGGTGTCTCTCAGTCCCTCTCTCTCAGGGAGATATCTGTACACTGACTGGTGTCTCTCAGTCCCTGTCTCTCAGGGAGATATCTATACACTGAGTGGTGTCTCTCAGTCCCTGTCTCTCAGGGAGCTTTATGTACACTGAGTGGTGTCTCTCAGTCCCTCTCTCTCAGGGAGATATCTGTACGCTGACTAGTGTCTCTCAGTCCCTCTCTCTCAGGGAGATATCTGTACACTGACTGGTGTCTCTCAGTCCCTCTCTCTCAGGGAGGTATCTGTACACTGAGTGGTGTCTCTCAGTCCCTGTCTCTCAGGGAGATATATGTACACTGACTGGTGTCTCTCAGTCCCTGTCTCTCAGGCAGATATCTGTACACTGAGTGGTGTCTCTCAGTCCCTCTCTCTCAGGGAGATATCTGTACAATGAGTGGTGTCTCTCAGTCCCTGTCTCTCAGGGAGATATCTGTACAGTGAGTGGTGTCTCTCAGTCCCTCTCTCTCAGGGAGAGATCTGTACTCTGACTGGTGTCTCTCAGTCCCTGTCTCTCAGGGAGATATCTGTACACTGACTGGTGTCTCTCAGTCCCTCTCTCTCAGGGAGATATCTGTACACTGACTGGTGTCTCTCAGTCCCTCTCTCTCAGGGAGGTATCTGTACACTGAGTGGTGTCTCTCAGTCCCTGTCTCTCAGGGAGATATCTGTACACTGACTGGTGTCTCTCAGTCCCTGTCTCTCAGTGAGATTTATGTACACTGAGTGGTGTCTCTCAGGGAGATATCTGTACACTGAGTGGTGTCTCTCAGTCCCTCTCTCTCAGGGAGATATCTGTACACTGACTGGTGTCTCTCAGCCCCTCTCTCTCAGGGAGATATCTGTGCACTGAGTGGTGTCTCACAGTCCCTCTCTCTCAGGGAGATATCTGTACACTGACAGGTGTCTCTCAGTCCCTGTCTCTCAGGGAGATATCTGTACACTGAGTGGTGTCTCTCAGCCCCTCTCTCTCAGGGAGATATCTGTACACTGAGTGGTGTCTCTCAGTCCCTCTCTCTCAGGGAGATATCTGTACACTGAGTGGTGTCTCTCAGTCCCTCTCTCTCAGGGAAATATCTGTACACTGAGTGGTGTCTCTCAGTCCCTGTCACTCAGGGAGATATATGTACACTGACTGGTGTCTCTCAGTCCCTCTCTCTCAGGGAGATATCTGTACACTGACTGGTGTCTCTCAGTCCCTCTCTCTCAGGGAGATATCTGTACACTGAGTGGTGTCTCACAGCCCCTGTCTCTCAGGGAGATTTCTGTACACTGTCTGGTGTCTCTCAGTCCCTGTCTGTCAGGGAGATATCTATACACTGAGTGGTGTCTCTCAGTCCCTCTCTCTCTGGGAGATATCTATACACTGACTGGTGTCTCACAGTCCCTCTCTCTCAGGGAGATATCTGTACACTGACTGGTGTCTCTCAGTCCCTGTCTCTCAGGGAGCTTTATGAACACTGACTGGTGTCTCTCAGGGAGATATCTGTACACTGACTGGTGTCTCTCAGTCCCTGTCTCTCAGGGAGCTTTATGTACACTGAGTGGTGTCTCACAGTCCCTCTCTCTCAGGGAGATATCTGTACACTGACTGGTGTCTCTCAGTCCCTGTCTCTCAGGGAGATATCTGTACACTGAGTGGTGTCTCTCAGTCCCTCTCTCTCAGGGAGATATCTGTACACTGACTGGTGTCTCTCAGTCCCTGTCTCTCAGGGAGATATCTATACACTGAGTGGTGTCTCTCAGTCCCTGTCTCTCAGGGAGCTTTATGTACACTGAGTGGTGTCTCACAGTCCCTCTCTCTCAGGGAGATATCTGTACACTGACTGGTGTCTCTCAGTCCCTCTCTCTCAGGGAGATATCTGTACACTGACTGGTGTCTCTCAGTCCCTCTCTCTCAGGGAGATATCTGTACACTGACTGGTGTCTCTCAGTCCCTGTCTCTCAGGGAGCTTTATGAACACTGACTGGTGTCTCTCAGGGAGATATCTGTACACTGACTGGTGTCTCTCAGTCCCTGTCTCTCAGGGAGCTTTATGTACACTGAGTGGTGTCTCACAGTCCCTCTCTCTCAGGGAGATATCTGTACACTGACTGGTGTCTCTCAGTCCCTGTCTCTCAGGGAGCTTTATGAACACTGACTGGTGTCTCTCAGGGAGATATCTGTACACTGACTGGTGTCTCTCAGTCCCTGTCTCTCAGGGAGATATCTGTACACTGACTGGTGTCTCTCAGTCCCTCTCTCTCAGGGAGATATCTGTACACTGACTGGTGTCTCTCAGTCCCTGTCTCTCAGGGAGATATCTATACACTGAGTGGTGTCTCTCAGTCCCTGTCTCTCAGGGAGCTTTATGTACACTGAGTGGTGTCTCACAGTCCATCTCTCTCAGGGAGATATCTGTACACTGACTGGTGTCTCTCAGTCCCTCTCTCTCAGGGAGATATCTGTACACTGACTGGTGTCTCTCAGTCCCTCTCTCTCAGGGAGATATCTGTACACTGAGTGGTGTCTCACAGCCCCTGTCTCTCAGGGAGATATCTGTACACTGACTGGTGTCTCTCAGTCCCTGTCTCTCAGGGAGAAATCTGAACACTGAGTGGTGTCTCTCAGTCCCTCTCTCTCAGGGAGATATCTGTACACTGACTGGTGTCTCTCAGTCCCTTTCTCTCAGGGAGATATCTGTACACTGAGTGGTGTCTCTCAGTCCCTCTCTCTCAGGGAGATATCTGTACACTGACTGGTGTCTCTCAGTCCCTGTCTCTCAGGGAGATATCTGTACACTGAGTGGTGTCTCACAGTCCCTCTCTCTCAGGGAGATATCTGTACACTGACTGGTGTCTCTCAGTCCCTCTCTCTCAGGGAGATATCTGTACACTGAGTGGTGTCTCTCAGTCCCTCTCTCTCAGGGAGATATATGTACACTGACTGGTGTCTCTCAGTCCCTCTCTCTCAGGGAGGTATCTGTACACTGAGTGGTGTCTCTCAGTCCCTCTCTCTCAGGGAGATATCTGTACGCTGACTAGTGTCTCTCAGTCCCTCTCTCTCAGGGAGATATCTGTACACTGACTGGTGTCTCTCAGTCCCTGTCTCACAGGGAGATATATGTACACTGACTGGTGTCTCTCAGTCCCTCTCTCAGGGAGGTATCTGTACACTGAGTGGTGTCTCTCAGTCCCTGTCTCTCAGGGAGATATATGTACACTGACTGGTGTCTCTCAGTCCCTCTCTCTCAGGGAGATATCTGTACACTGACTGGTGTCTCTCAGTCCCTCTCTCTCAGGGAGATATCTGTACACTGAGTGGTGTCTCACAGCCCCTGTCTCTCAGGGAGATATCTGTACACTGTCTGGTGTCTCTCAGTCCCTGTCTGTCAGGGAGATATCTATACACTGAGTGGTGTCTCTCAGTCCCTCTCTCTCAGGGAGATATCTGTACACTGACTGGTGTCTCACAGTCCCTCACTCTCAGGGAGATATCTGTACACTGACTGGTGTCTCTCAGTCCCTGTCTCTCAGGGAGCTTTATGTACACTGAGTGGTGTCTCTCAGGGAGATATCTGTACAATGACTGGTGTCTCTCAGTCCCTGTCTCT
The DNA here is from genome assembly GCF_036365525.1 of Heterodontus francisci. Classification (NCBI taxonomy): domain Eukaryota; kingdom Metazoa; phylum Chordata; class Chondrichthyes; order Heterodontiformes; family Heterodontidae; genus Heterodontus; species Heterodontus francisci. The sequence continues at coordinate 104,494,435 of NC_090385.1, read as the reverse complement.
CAGGGAGCTTTATGTACACTGAGTGGTGTCTCACAGTCCCTCTCTCTCAGGGAGATATCTGTACACTGACTGGTGTCTCTCAGTCCCTGTCTCTCAGGGAGATATCTGTACACTGAGTGGTGTCTCTCAGTCCCTCTCTCTCAGGGAGATATCTGTACACTGAGTGGTGTCTCTCAGTCCCTCTCTCTCAGGGAGATATCTGTACACTGACTGGTGTCTCTCAGTCCCTGTCTCTCAGGGAGATATCTGTACACTGACTGGTGTCTCTCAGTCCCTCGCTCTCAGGGAGATATCTGTACACTGAGTGGTGTCTCACAGCCCCTGTCTCTCAGGGAGATATCTGTACACTGACTGGTGTCTCTCAGTCCCTGTCTGTCAGGGAGATATCTATACACTGAGTGGTGTCTCTCAGTCCCTGTCTCTCAGGGAGATATGTGTACACTGACTGGTGTCTCTCAGTCCCTCTCTCTCAGGGAGATATCTGTACACTGAGTGGTGTCTCTCAGTCCCTGTCACTCAGGGAGATATATGTACACTGACTGGTGTCTCTCAGTCCCTCTCTCTCAGGGAGATATCTGTACACTGACTGGTGTCTCTCAGTCCCTCTCTCTCAGGGAGATATCTGTACACTGAGTGGTGTCTCACAGCCCCTGTCTCTCAGGGAGAGTTCTGTACACTGTCTGGTGTCTCTCAGTCCCTGTCTGTCAGGGAGATATCTATACACTGAGTGGTGTCTCTCAGTCCCTCTCTCTCTGGGAGATATCTGTACACTGACTGGTGTCTCACAGTCCCTCTCTCTCAGGGAGATATCTGTACACTGACTGGTGTCTCTCAGTCCCTGTCTCTCAGGGAGCTTTATGAACACTGACTGGTGTCTCTCAGGGAGATATCTGTACACTGACTGGTGTCTCTCAGTCCCTGTCTCTCAGGGAGCTTTATGTACACTGAGTGGTGTCTCACAGTCCCTCTCTCTCAGGGAGATATCTGTACACTGACTGGTGTCTCTCAGTCCCTGTCTCTCAGGGAGATATCTGTACACTGAGTGGTGTCTCTCAGTCCCTCTCTCTCAGGGAGATATCTGTACACTGACTGGTGTCTCTCAGTCCCTGTCTCTCAGGGAGATATCTATACACTGAGTAGTGTCTCTCAGTCCCTGTCTCTCAGTGAGCTTTATGTACACTGAGTGGTGTCTCACAGTCCCTCTCTCTCAGGGAGATATCTGTACTCTGACTGGTGTCTCTCAGTCCCTCTCTCTCAGGGAGATATCTGTACACTGACTGGTGTCTCTCAGCCCCTCTCTCTCAGGGAGATATCTGTACACTGAGTGGTTTCTCACAGCCCCTGTCTCTCAGGGAGATATCTGTACACTGACTGGTGTCTCTCAGTCCCTGTCTCTCAGGGAGAAATCTGAACACTGAGTGGTGTCTCTCAGTCCCTCTCTCTCAGGGAGTTATCTGTACACTGACTGGTGTCTCTCAGTCCCTGTCTCTCAGGGAGATATCTGTACACTGAGTGGTGTCTCACAGTCCCTCTCTCTCAGGGAGATATCTGTACACTGACTGGTGTCTCTCAGTCCCTCTCTCTCAGGGAGATATCTGTACACTGACTGGTGTCTCTCAGTCCCTGTCTCTCAGGGAGATATCTGTACACTGAGTGGTGTCTCACAGTCCCTCTCTCTCAGGGAGATATCTGTACACTGACTGGTGTCTCTCAGTCCCTCTCTCTCAGGGAGATATCTGTACACTGAGTGGTGTCTCTCAGTCCCTCTCTCTCAGGGAGATATATGTACACTGACTGGTGTCTCTCAGTCCCTCTCTCTCAGGGAGGTATCTGTACACTGAGTGGTGTCTTTCAGTCCCTGTCTCTCAGGGAGATATATGTACACTGACTGGTGTCTCTCAGTCCCTGTCTCTCAGGGAGATATCTGTACACTGAGTGGTGTCTCTCAGTCCCTCTCTCTCAGGGAGGTATCTGTACAATGAGTGGAGTCTCTCAGTCCCTGTCTCTCAGGGAGATATCTGTACACTGACTGGTGTCTCTCAGTCCCTCTCTCTCAGGGAGATATCTGTACACTGAGTGGTGTCTCTCAGTCCCTCTCTCTCGGGGAGATATCTGTACACTGACTGGTGTCTCTCAGTCCCTGTCTCTCAGGGAGATATCTATACACTGAGTGGTGTCTCTCAGTCCCTGTCTCTCAGGGAGATATCTGTACACTGACTGGTGTCTCTCAGTCCCTCTCTCTCAGGGAGATATCTGTCCGCTGACTGGTGTCTCTCAGTCCCTCTCTCTCAGGCAGATATCTGTACACTGAGTGGTGTCTCTCAGTCCCTCTCTCTCAGGGAGATATCTGTACACTGAGTGGTGTCTTTCAGTCCCTCTCTCTCAGGGAGATATCTGTACACTGAGTGGTGTCTCTCAGTCCCTCTCTCTCAGGGAGGTATCTGTACACTGAGTGGTGTCTCTCAGTCCCTGTCTCTCAGGGACATATATGTACACTGACTGGTGTCTCTCAGTCCCTCTCTCTCAGGGAGATATCTGTACACTGACTGGTGTCTCTCAGTCCCTCTCTCTCAGGGAGATATCTGTCCGCTGAGTGGTGTCTCACAGCCCCTGTCTCTCAGGGAGATATCTGTACACTGACTGGTGTCTCTCAGTCCCTGTCTCTCAGGGAGAAATCTGAACACTGAGTGGTGTCTCTCAGTCCCTCTCTCTCAGGGAGATATCTGTACACTGACTGGTGTCTCTCAGTCCCTGTCTCTCAGGGAGATATCTGTACACTGAGTGGTGTCTCACAGTCCCTCTCTCTCAGGGAGATATCTGTACACTGAGTGGTGTCTCTCAGTCCCTCTCTCTCAGGGAGATATATGTACACTGACTGGTGTCTCTCAGTCCCTCTCTCTCAGGGAGGTATCTGTACACTGAGTGGTGTCTCTCAGTCCCTGTCTCGCAGGGAGATATATGTACACTGACTGGTGTCTCTCAGTCCCTGTCTGTCAGGGAGATATCTGTGCACTGAGTGGTGTCTCTCAGTCCCTCTCTCTCAGGGAGATATCTGTACACTGACTGGTGTCTCTCAGTCCCTCTCTCTCAGGGAGGTATCTGTACACTGAGTGGTGTCTCTCAGTCCCTGTCTCTCAGGGAGATATCTGTACACTGAGTGGTGTCTCTCAGTCCCTCTCTCTCAGGGAGATATATGTACACTGACTGGTGTCTCTCAGTCCCTCTCTCTCAGGCAGGTATCTGTACACTGAGTGGTGTCTCTCAGTCCCTGTCTCTCAGGGAGATATATGTACACTGACTGGTGTCTCTCAGTCCCTGTCTGTCAGGGAGATATCTGTGCACTGAGTGGTGTCTCTCAGTCCCTCTCTCTCAGGGTGATATCTGTACACTGACTGGTGTCTCTCAGTCCCTCTCTCTCAGGGAGGTATCTGTACACTGAGTGGTGTCTCTCAGTCCCTGTCTCTCAGGGACATATATGTACACTGACTGGTGTCTCTCAGTCCCTCTCTCTCAGGGAGATATCTGTACACTGACTGGTGTCTCTCAGTCCCTCTCTCTCAGGGAGATATCTGTCCACTGAGTGGTGTCTCACAGTCCCTCTCTCACAGGGAGATATCTGTACACTGACTGGTGTCTCTCAGTCCCTCTCTCTCAGGGAGATATCTGTACAGTGAGTGGTGTCTCTCAGTCCCTCTCTCAGGGAGATATCTGTACTCTGACTGGTGTCTCTCAGTCCCTGTCTCTCAGGGAGATATCAGTACACTGAGTGGTGTCTCTCAGTCCCTCTCTCTCAGGGAGATATCTGTACACTAACTGGTGTCTCTCAGCCCCTTTCTCTCAGGGTGGTATCTGTACACTGAGTGGTGTCTCTCAGTCCCTGTCTCTCAGGGAGATATCTGTACACTGACTGGTGTCTCTCAGTCCCTGTCTCTCAGGGAGCTTTATGTACACTGAGTGGTGTCTCTCAGGGAGATATCTGTACACTGAGTGTTGTCTCTCAGTCCCTCTCTCTCAGGGAGATATCTGTACACTGACTGGTGTCTCTCAGTCCCTCTCTCTCAGGGAGATATCTGTACTCTGACTGGTGTCTCTCAGTCCCTGTCTCTCAGGGAGATATCTGTACACTGACTGGTGTCTCTCAGTCCCTGTCTCTCAGGGAGCTTTATGTACACTGAGTGGTGTCTCTCAGGGAGATATCTGTACACTGAGTGTTGTCTCTCAGTCCCTCTCTCTGAGGGAGATATCTGTACACTGACTGGTGTCTCTCAGTCCCTCTCTCTCAGGGAGATATCTGTACTCTGACTGGTGTCTCTCAGTCCCTGTCTCTCAGGGAGATATTTGTACACTGAGTGGTGTCTCTCAGTCCCTCTCTCTCAGGGAGATATCTGTACACTGACTGGTGTCTCTCAGTCCCTGTCTCTCAGGGAGATATCTGTACACTGAGTGGTGTCTCACAGTCCCTCTCCCTCAAGGAGATATCTGTACACTGACTGGTGTCTCTCAGTCCCTCTCTCTCAGGGAGATATCTGTACACTGAGTGGTGTCTCTCAGTCCCTCTCTCTCAGGGAGATATATGTACACTGACTGGTGTCTCTCAGTCCCTCTCTCTCAGGGAGATATCTGTACACTGAGTGGTGTCTCTCAGTCCCTGTCTCTCAGGGAGATATATGTACACTGACTGGTGTCTCTCAGTCCCTGTCTGTCAGGGAGATATCTGTGCACTGAGTGGTGTCTCTCAGTCCCTCTCTCTCAGGGAGATATCTGTACACTGACTGGTGTCTCTCAGTCCCTCTCTCTCAGGGAGGTATCTGTACACTGAGTGGTGTCTCTCAGTCCCTGTCTCTCAGGGACATATATGTACACTGACTGGTGTCTCTCAGTCCCTCTCTCTCAGGGAGATATCTGTACACTGACTGGTGTCTCTCAGTCCCTCTCTCTCAGGGAGATATCTGTCCACTGAGTGGTGTCTCACAGCCCCTGTCTCTCAGGGAGATATCTGTACACTGACTGGTGTCTCTCAGTCCCTGTCTCTCAGGGAGAAATCTGAACACTGAGTGGTGTCTCTCAGTCCCTCTCTCAGGGAGATATCTGTACCCTGACTGGTGTCTCTCAGTCCCTGTCTCTCAGGGAGATATCTGGACACTGAGTGGTGTCTCACAGTCCCTCTCTCTCAGGGAGATATCTGTACACTGACTGGTGTCTCTTAGTCCCTCTCTCTCAGGGAGATATCTGTACACTGACTGGTGTCTCTCAGTCCCTGTCTCTCAGTGAGATCTCTGTACACTGAGTGGTGTCTCTCAGTCCCTCTCTCTCAGGGAGATATCTGTACACTGAGTGGTGTCTCTCAGTCCCTGTCTCTCAGGGAGATATATGTACACTGACTGGTGTCTCTCAGTCCCTCTCTCTCAGGGAGATATCTGTACACTGAGTGGTGTCTTTCAGTCCCTCTCTCTCAGGGAGATATCTGTACACTGAGTGGTGTCTCTCAGTTCCTGTCTCTCAGGGAGATATCTGTGCACTGAATGGTGTCTCTCAGTCCCTCTCTCTCAGGGAGATATCTGTACTCTGACTGGTGTCTCTCAGTCCCTGTCTCTCAGGGAGATATCTGTGCACTGAGTGGTGTCTCTCAGTCCCTCTCTCTCAGGGAGATATCTGTACACTGACTGGTGTCTCTCAGTCCCTCTCTCTCAGGGAGATATCTGTGCACTGAGTGGTGTCTCTCAGTCCCTCTCTCTCAGGGAGATATCTGTACACTGACTGGTGTCTCTCAGTCCCTCTCTCTCAGGGAGATATCTGTCCGCTGAGTGGTGTCTCACAGCCCCTGTCTCTCAGGGAGATATCTGTACACTGACTGGTGTCTCTCAGACCCTGTCTCTCAGGGAGAAATCTGAACACTGAGTGGTGTCTCTCAGTCCCTCTCTCTCAGGGAGATATCTGTACACTGACTGGTGTCTCTCAGTCCCTGTCTCTCAGGGAGATATCTGTACACTGAGTGGTGTCTCACAGTCCCTCTCTCTCAGGGAGATATCTGTACACTGAGTGGTGTCTCTCAGTCCCTCTCTCTCAGGGAGATATATGTACACTGACTGGTGTCTCTCAGTCCCTCTCTCTCAGGGAGGTATCTGTACACTGAGTGGTGTCTCTCAGTCCCTGTCTCGCAGGGAGATATATGTACACTGACTGGTGTCTCTCAGTCCCTGTCTGTCAGGGAGATATCTGTGCACTGAGTGGTGTCTCTCAGTCCCTCTCTCTCAGGGAGATATCTGTACACTGACTGGTGTCTCTCAGTCCCTCTCTCTCAGGGAGGTATCTGTACACTGAGTGGTGTCTCTCAGTCCCTGTCTCTCAGGGAGATATCTGTACACTGAGTGGTGTCTCTCAGTCCCTCTCTCTCAGGGAGATATATGTACACTGACTGGTGTCTCTCAGTCCCTCTCTCTCAGGCAGGTATCTGTACACTGAGTGGTGTCTCTCAGTCCCTGTCTCTCAGGGAGATATATGTACACTGACTGGTGTCTCTCAGTCCCTGTCTGTCAGGGAGATATCTGTGCACTGAGTGGTGTCTCTCAGTCCCTCTCTCTCAGGGAGATATCTGTACACTGACTGGTGTCTCTCAGTCCCTCTCTCTCAGGGAGGTATCTGTACACTGAGTGGTGTCTCTCAGTCCCTGTCTGTCAGGGACATATATGTACACTGACTGGTGTCTCTCAGTCCCTCTCTCTCAGGGAGATATCTGTACACTGACTGGTGTCTCTCAGTCCCTCTCTCTCAGGGAGATATCTGTCCACTGAGTGGTGTCTCACAGTCCCTCTCTCACAGGGAGATATCTGTACACTGACTGGTGTCTCTCAGTCCCTCTCTCTCAGGGAGATATCTGTACAGTGAGTGGTGTCTCTCAGTCCCTCTCTCAGGGAGATATATGTACTCTGACTGGTGTCTCTCAGTCCCTGTCTCTCAGGGAGATATCAGTACACTGAGTGGTGTCTCTCAGTCCCTCTCTCTCAGGGAGATATCTGTACACTAACTGGTGTCTCTCAGCCCCTTTCTCTCAGGGTGGTATCTGTACACTGAGTGGTGTCTCTCAGTCCCTGTCTCTCAGGGAGATATCTGTACACTGACTGGTGTCTCTCAGTCCCTGTCTCTCAGGGAGCTTTATGTACACTGAGTGGTGTCTCTCAGTGAGATATCTGTACACTGAGTGTTGTCTCTCAGTCCCTCTCTCTCAGGGAGATATCTGTACACTGACTGGTGTCTCTCAGTCCCTCTCTCTCAGGGAGATATCTGTACTCTGACTGGTGTCTCTCAGTCCCTGTCTCTCAGGGAGATATCTGTACACTGACTGGTGTCTCTCAGTCCCTGTCTCTCAGGGAGCTTTATGTACACTGAGTGGTGTCTCTCAGGGAGATATCTGTACACTGAGTGTTGTCTCTCAGTCCCTCTCTCTCAGGGAGATATCTGTACACTGACTGGTGTCTCTCAGTCCCTCTCTCTCAGGGAGATATCTGTACTCTGACTGGTGTCTCTCAGTCCCTGTCTCTCAGGGAGATATCTGTACACTGAGTGGTGTCTCTCAGTCCCTCTCTCTCAGGGAGATATCTGTACACTGACTGGTGTCTCTCAGTCCCTGTCTCTCAGGGAGATATCTGTACACTGAGTGGTGTCTCACAGTCCCTCTCTCTCAAGGAGATATCTGTACACTGACTGGTGTCTCTCAGTCCCTCTCTCTCAGGGAGATATCTGTACACTGAGTGGTGTCTCTCAGTCCCTCTCTCTCAGGGAGATATATGTACACTGACTGGTGTCTCTCAGTCCCTCTCTCTCAGGGAGGTATCTGTACACTGAGTGGTGTCTCTCAGTCCCTGTCTCTCAGGGAGATATATGTACACTGACTGGTGTCTCTCAGTCCCTGTCTGTCAGGGAGATATCTGTGCACTGAGTGGTGTCTCTCAGTCCCTCTCTCTCAGGGAGATATCTGTACACTGACTGGTGTCTCTCAGTCCCTCTCTCTCAGGGAGGTATCTGTACACTGAGTGGTGTCTCTCAGTCCCTGTCTCTCAGGGACATATATGTACACTGACTGGTGTCTCTCAGTCCCTCTCTCTCAGGGAGATATCTGTACACTGACTGGTGTCTCTCAGTCCCTCTCTCTCAGGGAGATATCTGTCCACTGAGTGGTGTCTCACAGCCCCTGTCTCTCAGGGAGATATCTGTACACTGACTGGTGTCTCTCAGTCCCTGTCTCTCAGGGAGAAATCTGAACACTGAGTGGTGTCTCTCAGTCCCTCTCTCTCAGGGAGATATCTGTACACTGACTGGTGTCTCTCAGTCCCTGTCTCTCAGGGAGATATCTGGACACTGAGTGGTGTCTCACAGTCCCTCTCTCTCAGGGAGATATCTGTACACTGACTGGTGTCTCTCAGTCCCTGTCTCTCAGGGAGATCTCTGTACACTGAGTGGTGTCTCTCAGTCCCTCTCTCTCAGGGAGATATCTGTACACTGACTGGTGTCTCTCAGTCCCTGTCTCTCAGGGAGATATTTGTACACTGAGTGGTGTCTCACAGTCCCTCTCTCTCAGGGAGATATCTGTACACTGACTGGTGTCTCTCAGTCCCTCTCTCTCAGGGAGATATCTGTACACTGACTGGTGTCTCTCAGTCCCTGTCTCTCAGGGAGATATCAGTACACTGAGTGGTGTCTCTCAGTCCCTCTCTCTCAGGGAGATATCTGTACACTGACTGGTGTCTCTCAGCCCCTCTCTCTCAGGGTGGTATCTGAACACTGAATGGTGTCTCTCAGTCCCTGTCTCTCAGGGAGATATCTGTACACTGACTGGTGTCTCTCAGTCCCTGTCTCTCAGGGAGCTTTATGTACACTGAGTGGTGTCTCTCAGGGAGATATCTGTACACTGAGTGTTGTCTCTCAGTCCCTCTCTCTCAGGGAGATATCTGTACACTGACTGGTGTCTCTCAGTCCCTCTCTCTCAGGGAGATATCTGTACTCTGACTGGTGTCTCTCAGTCCCTGTCTCTGAGGGAGATATCTGTACACTGAGTGGTGTATCTCAGTCCCTCTCTCTCAGGGAGATATCTGTACACTGACTGGTGTCTCTCAGTCCCTCTCTCTCAGGGAGATATCTGTACACTGACTGGTGTCTCTCAGTCCCTGTCTCTCAGGGAGATATCTATACACTGAGTGGTGTCTCTCATTCCCTGTCTCTCAGGGAGATATCTGTACACTGACTGGTGTCTCTCAGTCCCTCTCTCTCAGGGAGATATCTGTACACTGAGTGGTGTCTCACAGCCCCTGTCTCTCAGGGAGATATCTGTACACTGACTGGTGTCTCTCAGTCCCTCTCTCTCAGGGAGATATCTGTACACTGAGTGGTGTCTCTCAGTCCCTCTCTCTCAGGGAGATATCTGTACACTGAGTGGTGTCTCACAGCCCCTGTCTCTCAGGGAGATATCTGTACACTGACTGGTGTCTCTCAGTCCCTGTCTGTCAGGGAGATATCTATACACTGAGTGGTGTCTCTCAGTCCCTGTCTCTCAGGGAGCTTTATGTACACTGAGTGGTGTCTCACAGTCCCTCTCTCTCAGGGAGATATCTGTACACTGACTGGTGTCTCTCAGTCCCTGTCTCTCAGGGAGATATCTGTACACTGAGTGGTGTCTCTCAGTCCCTCACTCTCAGGGAGATATCTGTACACTGACTGGTGTCTCTCAGTCCCTCTCTCTCAGGGAGATATCTGTACACTGACTGGTGTCTCTCAGTCCCTCTCTCTCCGGGAGATATATGTACACTGACTGGTATCTCTCAGTCCCTCTCTCTCAGGGAGGTATCTGTACACTGAGTGGTGTCTCTCAGTCCCTGTCTCTCAGGGAGATATCTGTACACTGAGTGGTGTCTCACAGTCCCTCTCTCTCAGGGAGATATCTGTACACTGACTGGTGTCTCTCAGTCCCTCTCTCTCAGGAAGATATCTGTACAGTGAGTGGTGTCTCTGAGTCCCTCTCTCAGGGAGATATCTGTACTCTGACTGGTGTCTCTCAGTCCCTGTCTCTCAGGGAGCTTTATGTACACTGAGTGGTGTCTCTCAGGGAGATATCTGTACACTGACTGGTGTCTCTCAGTCCCTCTCTCTCAGGGTGGTATCTGTACACTGAATGGTGTCTCTCAGTCCCTGTCTCTCAGGGAGATATCTGTACACTGACTGGTGTCTCTCAGTCCCTGTCTCTCAGGGAGCTTTATGTACACTGAGTGGTGTCTCTCAGGGAGATATCTGTACACTGAGTGTTGTCTCTCAGTCCCTCTCTCTCAGGGAGATATCTGTACACTGACTGGTGTCTCTCAGTCCCTCTCTCAGGGAGATATCTGTACTCTGACTGGTGTCTCTCAGTCCCTGTCTCTGAGGGAGATATCTGTACACTGAGTGGTGTATCTCAGTCCCTCTCTCTCAGGGAGATATCTGTACACTGACTGGTGTCTCTCAGTCCCTCTCTCTCAGGGAGATATCTGTACACTGAGTGGTGTCTCTCAGTCCCTCTCTCTCAGGGAGATATCTGTACACTGAGTGGTGTCTCTCAGTCCCTGTCTCTCAGGGAGATATATGTACACTGACTGGTGTCTCTCAGTCCCTCTCTCTCAGGGAGATATCTGTACACTGACTGGTGTCTCTCAGTTCCTCTCTCTCAGGGAGATATCTGTACACTGAGTGGTGTCTCACAGCCCCTGTCTCTCAGGGAGATATCTGTACACTGACTGGTGTCTCTCAGTCCCTGTCTCTCAGGGAGCTTTATGTGCACTGAGTGGTGTCTCTCAGGGAGATATCTGTACACTGACTGGTGTCTCTCAGTCCCTGTCTCTCAGGGAGCTTTATGTACACTGAGTGGTGTCTCACAGTCCCTCTCTCTCAGGGAGATATCTGTACACTGACTGGTGTCTCTCAGTCCCTGTCTCTCAGGGAGATATCTGTACACTGAGTGGTGTCTCTCAGTCCCTCTCTCTCAGGGAGATATCTGTACACTGACTGGTGTCTCTCAGTCCCTGTCTCTCAGGGAGATATCTATACACTGAGTGGTGTCTCTCAGTCCCTGTCTCTCAGGGAGATATCTGTACACTGACTGGTGTCTCTCAGTCCCTCTCTCTCAGGGAGATATCTGTACACTGAGTGGTGTCTCACAGCGCCTGTCTCTCAGGGAGATATCTGTACACTGACTGGTGTCTCTCAGTCCCTCTCTCTCAGGGAGATATCTGTACACTGAGTGGTGTCTCTCAGTCCCTCTCTCTCAGGGAGATATCTGTACACTGAGTGGTGTCTCACAGCCCCTGTCTCTCAGGGAGATATCTGTACACTGACTGGTGTCTCTCAGTCCCTGTCTGTCAGGGAGATATCTATACACTGAGTGGTGTCTCTCAGTCCCTGTCTCTCAGGGAGCTTTATGTACACTGAGTGGTGTCTCACAGTCCCTCTCTCTCAGGGAGATATCTGTACACTGACTGGTGTCTCTCAGTCCCTGTCTCTCAGGGAGATATCTGTACACTGAGTGGTGTCTCTCAGTCCCTCGCTCTCAGGGAGATATCTGTACACTGACTGGTGTCTCTCAGTCCCTCTCTCTCAGGGAGATATCTGTACACTGACTGGTGTCTCTCAGTCCCTCTCTCTCCGGGAGATATATGTACACTGACTGGTGTCTCTCAGTCCCTCTCTCTCAGGGAGGTATCTGTACACTGAGTGGTGTCTCTCAGTCCCTGTCTCTCAGGGAGATATATGTACACTGACTGGTGTCTCTCAGTCCCTGTCTCTCAGGGAGATATCTGTACACTGAGTGGTGTCTCTCAGTCCCTCTCTCTCAGGGAGATATCTGTACAATGAGTGGTTTCTCTCAGTCCCTGTCTCTCAGGGAGATATCTGTACAGTGAGTGGTGTCTCTCAGTCCCTCTCTCTCAGGGAGATATCTGTACTCTGACTGGTGTCTCTCAGTCCCTGTCTCTCAGGGAGATATCTGTACACTGAGTGGTGTCTCTCAGTCCCTCTCTCTCAGGGAGATATCTGTCCACTGAGTGGTGTCTCACAGCCCCTGTCTCTCAGGGAGATATCTGTACACTGACTGGTGTCTCTCAGTCCCTGTCTCTCAGGGAGAAATCTGAACACTGAGTGGTGTCTCTCAGTCCCTCTCTCAGGGAGATATCTGTACCCTGACTGGTGTCTCTCAGTCCCTGTCTCTCAGGGAGATATCTGGACACTGAGTGGTGTCTCACAGTCCCTCTCTCTCAGGGAGATATCTGTACACTGACTGGTGTCTCTTAGTCCCTCTCTCTCAGGGAGATATCTGTACACTGACTGGTGTCTCTCAGTCCCTGTCTCTCAGGGAGATCTCTGTACACTGAGTGGTGTCTCTCAGTCCCTCTCTCTCAGGGAGATATCTGTACACTGAGTGGTGTCTCTCAGTCCCTGTCTCTCAGGGAGATATATGTACACTGACTGGTGTCTCTCAGTCCCTCTCTCTCAGGGAGATATCTGTACACTGACTGGTGTCTCTCAGTCCCTCTCTCTCAGGGAGATATCTGTACACTGACTGGTGTCTCTCAGTCCCTCTTTCTCAGGGAGATATCTGTCCGCTGACTGGTGTCTCTCAGTCCCTCTCTCTCAGGCAGATATCTGTACACTGAGTGGTGTCTCTCAGTCCCTCTCTCTCAGGGAGATATCTGTACACTGAGTGGTGTCTTTCAGTCCCTCTCTCTCAGGGAGATATCTGTACACTGAGTGGTGTCTCTCAGTTCCTGTCTCTCAGGGAGATATCTGTGCACTGAGTGGTGTCTCTCAGCCCCTCTCTCTCAGGGAGATATCTGTACACTGACTGGTGTCTCTCAGTCCCTCTCTCTCAGGGAGATATCTGTCCGCTGAGTGGTGTCTCACAGCCCCTGTCTCTCAGGGAGATATCTGTACACTGACTGGTGTCTCTCAGACCCTGTCTCTCAGGGAGAAATCTGAACACTGAGTGGTGTCTCTCAGTCCCTCTCTCTCAGGGAGATATCTGTACACTGACTGGTGTCTCTCAGTCCCTGTCTCTCAGGGAGATATCTGTACACTGAGTGGTGTCTCACAGTCCCTCTCTCTCAGGGAGATATCTGTACACTGAGTGGTGTCTCTCAGTCCCTCTCTCTCAGGGAGATATATGTACACTGACTGGTGTCTCTCAGTCCCTCTCTCTCAGGGAGGTATCTGTACACTGAGTGGTGTCTCTCAGTCCCTGTCTCGCAGGGAGATATATGTACACTGAATGGTGTCTCTCAGTCCCTGTCTGTCAGGGAGATATCTGTGCACTGAGTGGTGTCTCTCAGTCCCTCTCTCTCAGGGAGATATCTGTACACTGACTGGTGTCTCTCAGTCCCTCTCTCTCAGGGAGGTATCTGTACACTGAGTGGTGTCTCTCAGTCCCTGTCTCTCAGGGAGATATCTGTACACTGAGTGGTGTCTCTCAGTCCCTCTCTCTCAGGGAGATATATGTACACTGACTGGTGTCTCTCAGTCCCTCTCTCTCAGGCAGGTATCTGTACACTGAGTGGTGTCTCTCAGTCCCTGTCTCTCAGGGAGATATATGTACACTGACTGGTGTCTCTCAGTCCCTGTCTGTCAGGGAGATATCTGTGCACTGAGTGGTGTCTCTCAGTCCCTCTCTCTCAGGGAGATATCTGTACACTGACTGGTGTCTCTCAGTCCCTCTCTCTCAGGGAGGTATCTGTACACTGAGTGGTGTCTCTCAGTCCCTGTCTCTCAGGGACATATATGTACACTGACTGGTGTCTCTCAGTCCCTCTCTCTCAGGGAGATATCTGTACACTGACTGGTGTCTCTCAGTCCCTCTCTCTCAGGGAGATATCTGTCCACTGAGTGGTGTCTCACAGTCCCTCTCTCACAGGGAGATATCTGTACACTGACTGGTGTCTCTCAGTCCCTCTCTCTCAGGGAGATATCTGTACAGTGAGTGGTGTCTCTCAGTCCCTGTCTCTCAGGGAGATATCTATACACTGAGTGGTGTCTCTCAGTCCCTGTCTCTCAGGGAGATATCTGTACACTGAGTGGTGTCTCACAGCCCCTGTCTCTCAGGGAGATATCTGTACACTGACTGGTGTCTCTCAGTCCCTCTCTCTCAGGGAGATATCTGTACACTGAGCGGTGTCTCTCAGTCCCTCTCTCTCAGGGAGATATCTGTACACTGAGTGGTGTCTCACAGCCCCTGTCTCTCAGGGAGATATCTGTACACTGACTGGTGTCTCTCAGTCCCTGTCTGTCAGGGAGATATCTATACACTGAGTGGTGTCTCTCAGTCCCTGTCTCTCAGGGAGCTTTATGTACACTGAGTGGTGTCTCACAGTCCCTCTCTCTCAGGGAGATATCTGTACACTGACTGGTGTCTCTCAGTCCCTGTCTCTCAGGGAGATATCTGTACACTGAGTGGTGTCTCTCAGTCCCTCGCTCTCAGGGAGATATCTGTACACTGACTGGTGTCTCTCAGTCCCTCTCTCTCAGGGAGATATCTGTACACTGACTGGTGTCTCTCAGTCCCTCTCTCTCCGGGAGATATATGTACACTGACTGGTGTCTCTCAGTCCCTCTCTCTCAGGGAGGTATCTGTACACTGAGTGGTGTCTCTCAGTCCCTGTCTCTCAGGGAGATATATGTACACTGACTGGTGTCTCTCAGTCCCTGTCTCTCAGGGAGATATCTGTACACTGAGTGGTGTCTCTCAGTCCCTCTCTCTCAGGGAGATATCTGTACAATGAGTGGTTTCTCTCAGTCCCTGTCTCTCAGGGAGATATCTGTACAGTGAGTGGTGTCTCTCAGTCCCTCTCTCTCAGGGAGATATCTGTACTCTGACTGGTGTCTCTCAGTCCCTGTCTCTCAGGGAGATATCTGTACACTGAGTGGTGTCTCTCAGTCCCTCTCTCTCAGGGAGATATCTGTCCACTGAGTGGTGTCTCACAGCCCCTGTCTCTCAGGGAGATATCTGTACACTGACTGGTGTCTCTCAGTCCCTGTCTCTCAGGGAGAAATCTGAACACTGAGTGGTGTCTCTCAGTCCCTCTCTCAGGGAGATATCTGTACCCTGACTGGTGTCTCTCAGTCCCTGTCTCTCAGGGAGATATCTGGACACTGAGTGGTGTCTCACAGTCCCTCTCTCTCAGGGAGATATCTGTACACTGACTGGTGTCTCTTAGTCCCTCTCTCTCAGGGAGATATCTGTACACTGACTGGTGTCTCTCAGTCCCTGTCTCTCAGGGAGATCTCTGTACACTGAGTGGTGTCTCTCAGTCCCTCTCTCTCAGGGAGATATCTGTACACTGAGTGGTGTCTCTCAGTCCCTGTCTCTCAGGGAGATATATGTACACTGACTGGTGTCTCTCAGTCCCTCTCTCTCAGGGAGATATCTGTACACTGACTGGTGTCTCTCAGTCCCTCTCTCTCAGGGAGATATCTGTACACTGACTGGTGTCTCTCAGTCCCTCTTTCTCAGGGAGATATCTGTCCGCTGACTGGTGTCTCTCAGTCCCTCTCTCTCAGGCAGATATCTGTACACTGAGTGGTGTCTCTCAGTCCCTCTCTCTCAGGGAGATATCTGTACACTGAGTGGTGTCTTTCAGTCCCTCTCTCTCAGGGAGATATCTGTACACTGAGTGGTGTCTCTCAGTTCCTGTCTCTCAGGGAGATATCTGTGCACTGAATGGTGTCTCTCAGTCCCTCTCTCTCAGGGAGATATCTGTACTCTGACTGGTGTCTCTCAGTCCCTGTCTCTCAGGGAGATATCTGTGCACTGAGTGGTGTCTCTCAGTCCCTCTCTCTCAGGGAGATATCTGTACACTGACTGGTGTCTCTCAGTCCCTCTCTCTCAGGGAGATATCTGTGCACTGAGTGGTGTCTCTCAGTCCCTCTCTCTCAGGGAGATATCTGTACACTGACTGGTGTCTCTCAGTCCCTCTCTCTCAGGGAGATATCTGTCCGCTGAGTGGTGTCTCACAGCCCCTGTCTCTCAGGGAGATATCTGTACACTGACTGGTGTCTCTCAGACCCTGTCTCTCAGGGAGAAATCTGAACACTGAGTGGTGTCTCTCAGTCCCTCTCTCTCAGGGAGATATCTGTACACTGACTGGTGTCTCTCAGTCCCTGTCTCTCAGGGAGATATCTGTACACTGAGTGGTGTCTCACAGTCCCTCTCTCTCAGGGAGATATCTGTACACTGAGTGGTGTCTCTCAGTCCCTCTCTCTCAGGGAGATATATGTACACTGACTGGTGTCTCTCAGTCCCTCTCTCTCAGGGAGGTATCTGTACACTGAGTGGTGTCTCTCAGTCCCTGTCTCGCAGGGAGATATATGTACACTGAATGGTGTCTCTCAGTCCCTGTCTGTCAGGGAGATATCTGTGCACTGAGTGGTGTCTCTCAGTCCCTCTCTCTCAGGGAGATATCTGTACACTGACTGGTGTCTCTCAGTCCCTCTCTCTCAGGGAGGTATCTGTACACTGAGTGGTGTCTCTCAGTCCCTGTCTCTCAGGGAGATATCTGTACACTGAGTGGTGTCTCTCAGTCCCTCTCTCTCAGGGAGATATATGTACACTGACTGGTGTCTCTCAGTCCCTCTCTCTCAGGCAGGTATCTGTACACTGAGTGGTGTCTCTCAGTCCCTGTCTCTCAGGGAGATATATGTACACTGACTGGTGTCTCTCAGTCCCTGTCTGTCAGGGAGATATCTGTGCACTGAGTGGTGTCTCTCAGTCCCTCTCTCTCAGGGAGATATCTGTACACTGACTGGTGTCTCTCAGTCCCTCTCTCTCAGGGAGGTATCTGTACACTGAGTGGTGTCTCTCAGTCCCTGTCTCTCAGGGACATATATGTACACTGACTGGTGTCTCTCAGTCCCTCTCTCTCAGGGAGATATCTGTACACTGACTGGTGTCTCTCAGTCCCTCTCTCTCAGGGAGATATCTGTCCACTGAGTGGTGTCTCACAGTCCCTCTCTCACAGGGAGATATCTGTACACTGACTGGTGTCTCTCAGTCCCTCTCTCTCAGGGAGATATCTGTACAGTGAGTGGTGTCTCTCAGTCCCTGTCTCTCAGGGAGATATCTATACACTGAGTGGTGTCTCTCAGTCCCTGTCTCTCAGGGAGATATCTGTACACTGAGTGGTGTCTCACAGCCCCTGTCTCTCAGGGAGATATCTGTACACTGACTGGTGTCTCTCAGTCCCTCTCTCTCAGGGAGATATCTGTACACTGAGTGGTGTCTCTCAGTCCCTCTCTCTCAGGGAGATATCTGTACACTGAGTGGTGTCTCACAGCCCCTGTCTCTCAGGGAGATATCTGTACACTGACTGGTGTCTCTCAGTCCCTGTCTGTCAGGGAGATATCTATACACTGAGTGGTGTCTCTCAGTCCCTGTCTCTCAGGGAGCTTTATGTACACTGAGTGGTGTCTCACAGTCCCTCTCTCTCAGGGAGATATCTGTACACTGACTGGTGTCTCTCAGTCCCTGTCTCTCAGGGAGATATCTGTACACTGAGTGGTGTCTCTCAGTCCCGCGCTCTCAGGGAGATATCTGTACACTGACTGGTGTCTCTCAGTCCCTCTCTCTCAGGGAGATATCTGTACACTGACTGGTGTCTCTCAGTCCCTCTCTCTCCGGGAGATATATGTACACTGACTGGTGTCTCTCAGTCCCTCTCTCTCAGGGAGGTATCTGTACACTGAGTGGTGTCTCTCAGTCCCTGTCTCTCAGGGAGATATATGTACACTGACTGGTGTCTCTCAGTCCCTGTCTCTCAGGGAGATATCTGTACACTGAGTGGTGTCTCTCAGTCCCTCTCTCTCAGGGAGATATCTGTACAATGAGTGGTTTCTCTCAGTCCCTGTCTCTCAGGGAGATATCTGTACAGTGAGTGGTTTCTCTCAGTCCCTCTCTCTCAGGGAGATATCTGTACTCTGACTGGTGTCTCTCAGTCCCTGTCTCTCAGGGAGATATCTGTACACTGAGTGGTGTCTCTCAGTCCCTCTCTCTCAGGGAGATATCTGTCCACTGAGTGGTGTCTCACAGCCCCTGTCTCTCAGGGAGATATCTGTACACTGACTGGTGTCTCTCAGTCCCTGTCTCTCAGGGAGAAATCTGAACACTGAGTGGTGTCTCTCAGTCCCTCTCTCAGGGAGATATCTGTACCCTGACTGGTGTCTCTCAGTCCCTGTCTCTCAGGGAGATATCTGGACACTGAGTGGTGTCTCACAGTCCCTCTCTCTCAGGGAGATATCTGTACACTGACTGGTGTCTCTTAGTCCCTCTCTCTCAGGGAGATATCTGTACACTGACTGGTGTCTCTCAGGGAGATCTCTGTACACTGAGTGGTGTCTCTCAGTCCCTCTCTCTCAGGGAGATATCTGTACACTGAGTGGTGTCTCTCAGTCCCTGTCTCTCAGGGAGATATATGTACACTGACTGGTGTCTCTCAGTCCCTCTCTCTCAGGGAGATATCTGTACACTGACTGGTGTCTCTCAGTCCCTCTCTCTCAGGGAGATATCTGTACACTGACTGGTGTCTCTCAGTCCCTCTTTCTCAGGGAGATATCTGTCCGCTGACTGGTGTCTCTCAGTCCCTCTCTCTCAGGCAGATATCTGTACACTGAGTGGTGTCTCTCAGTCCCTCTCTCTCAGGGAGATATCTGTACACTGAGTGGTGTCTTTCAGTCCCTCTCTCTCAGGGAGATATCTGTACACTGAGTGGTGTCTCTCAGTTCCTGTCTCTCAGGGAGATATCTGTGCACTGAATGGTGTCTCTCAGTCCCTCTCTCTCAGGGAGATATCTGTACTCTGACTGGTGTCTCTCAGTCCCTGTCTCTCAGGGAGATATCTGTGCACTGAGTGGTGTCTCTCAGTCCCTCTCTCTCAGGGAGATATCTGTACACTGACTGGTGTCTCTCAGTCCCTCTCTCTCAGGGAGATATCTGTGCACTGAGTGGTGTCTCTCAGTCCCTCTCTCTCAGGGAGATATCTGTACACTGACTGGTGTCTCTCAGTCCCTCTCTCTCAGGGAGATATCTGTCCGCTGAGTGGTGTCTCACAGCCCCTGTCTCTCAGGGAGATATCTGTACACTGACTGGTGTCTCTCAGACCCTGTCTCTCAGGGAGAAATCTGAACACTGAGTGGTGTCTCTCAGTCCCTCTCTCTCAGGGAGATATCTGTACACTGACTGGTGTCTCTCAGTCCCTGTCTCTCAGGGAGATATCTGTACACTGAGTGGTGTCTCACAGTCCCTCTCTCTCAGGGAGATATCTGTACACTGAGTGGTGTCTCTCAGTCCCTCTCTCTCAGGGAGATATATGTACACTGACTGGTGTCTCTCAGTCCCTCTCTCTCAGGGAGGTATCTGTACACTGACTGGTGTCTCTCAGTCCCTGTCTCTCAGGGAGATATCTGTACACTGAGTGGTGTCTCTCAGTCCCTCTCTCTCAGGGAGATATATGTACACTGACTGGTGTCTCTCAGTCCCTCTCTCTCAGGCAGGTATCTGTACACTGAGTGGTGTCTCTCAGTCCCTGTCTCTCAGGGAGATATATGTACACTGACTGGTGTCTCTCAGTCCCTGTCTGTCAGGGAGATATCTGTGCACTGAGTGGTGTCTCTCAGTCCCTCTCTCTCAGGGAGATATCTGTACACTGACTGGTGTCTCTCAGTCCCTCTCTCTCAGGGAGGTATCTGTACACTGAGTGGTGTCTCTCAGTCCCTGTCTCTCAGGGACATATATGTACACTGACTGGTGTCTCTCAGTCCCTCTCTCTCAGGGAGATATCTGTACACTGACTGGTGTCTCTCAGTCCCTCTCTCTCAGGGAGATATCTGTCCACTGAGTGGTGTCTCACAGTCCCTCTCTCACAGGGAGATATCTGTACACTGACTGGTGTCTCTCAGTCCCTCTCTCTCAGGGAGATATCTGTACAGTGAGTGGTGTCTCTCAGTCCCTCTCTCAGGGAGATATCTGTACTCTGACTGGTGTCTCTCAGTCCCTGTCTCTCAGGGAGATATCAGTACACTGAGTGGTGTCTCTCAGTCCCTCTCTCTCAGGGAGATATCTGTACACTAACTGGTGTCTCTCAGCCCCTTTCTCTCAGGGTGGTATCTGTACACTGAGTGGTGTCTCTCAGTCCCTGTCTCTCAGGGAGATATCTGTACACTGACTGGTGTCTCTCAGTCCCTGTCTCTCAGGGAGCTTTATGTACACTGAGTGGTGTCTCTCAGGGAGATATCTGTACACTGAGTGTTGTCTCTCAGTCCCTCTCTCTCAGGGAGATATCTGTACACTGACTGGTGTCTCTCAGTCCCTCTCTCTCAGGGAGATATCTGTACTCTGACTGGTGTCTCTCAGTCCCTGTCTCTCAGGGAGATATCTGTACACTGACTGGTGTCTCTCAGTCCCTGTCTCTCAGGGAGATATATGTACACTGACTGGTGTCTCTCAGTCCCTCTCTCTCAGGGAGATATCAGTACACTGAGTGGTGTCTCACAGCCCCTGTCTCTCAGGGAGATATCTGTACACTGACTGGTGTCTCTCAGTCCCTGTCTCTCAGGGAGCTTTATGTACACTGAGTGGTGTCTCACAGTCCCTCTCTCTCAGGGAGATATCTGTACACCGACTGGTGTCTCTCAGTCCCTGTCTCTCAGGGAGATATCTGTGCACTGAGTGGTGTCTCACAGTCCCTCTCCCTCAGGGAGATATCTGTACACTGACTGGTGTCTCTCAGTCCCTGTCTCTCAGGGAGATATATGTACACTGACTGGTGTCTCTCAGTCCCTGTCTCTCAGGGAGATATATGTACACTGACTGGTGTCTCTCAGTCCCTCTCTCTCAGGGAGATATCTGTACACTGACTGGTGTCTCTCAGTCCCTCTCTCTCAGGGAGATATCTGTACACTGAGTGGTGTCTCACAGCCCCTGTCTCTCAGGGAGATATCTGTGCACTGTCTGGTGTCTCTCAGTCCCTGTCTGTCAGGGAGATATCTATACACTGAGTGGTGTCTCTCAGTCCCTCTCTCTCAGGGAGATATCTGTACACTGACTGGTGTCTCACAGTCCCTCTCTCTCAGGGAGATATCTGTACACTGACTGGTGTCTCTCAGTCCCTGTCTCTCAGGGAGCTTTATGTACACTGAGTGGTGTCTCTCAGGGAGATATCTGTACACTGACTGGTGTCTCTCAGTCCCTGTCTCTCAGGGAGATATATGTACACTGACTGGTGTCTCTCAGTCCTTGTCTCTCAGGGAGATATCTGTACACTGAGTGGTGTCTTTCAGTCCCTCTCTCTCAGGGAGATATCTGTACACTGAGTGGTGTCTCTCAGTTCCTGTCTCTCAGGGAGATATCTGTACACTGAATGGTGTCTCTCAGTCCCTCTCTCTCAGGGAGATATCTGTACTCTGACTGGTGTCTCTCAGTCCCTGTCTCTCAGGGAGATATCTGTGCACTGAGTGGTGTCGCTCATTCCCTCTCTCTCAGGGAGATATCTGTACACTGACTGGTGTCTCTCAGTCCCTCTCTCTCAGGGAGGTATCTGTACACTGAGTGGTGTCTCTCAGTCCCTGTCCCTCAGGGACATATATGTACACTGACTGGTGTCTCTCAGTCCCTGTCTCTCAGGGAGATATCTGTACACTGACTGGTGTCTCTCAGTCCCTGTCTCTCAGGGAGAAATCTGTACACTGAGTGGTGTCTCTCAGTCCCTCTCTCTCAGGGAGATATCTGTACACTGACTGGTGTCTCTCAGTCCCTGTCTCTCAGGGAGATATCTGTACACTGAGTGGTGTCTCACAGTCCCTCTCTCTCAGGGAGATATCTGTACAATGACTGGTGTCTCTCAGTCCCTCTCTCTCAGGGAGGTATCTGTACACTGAGTGGTGTCTCTCAGTCCCTGTCTCTCAGGGAGATATCTGTACATTGACTGGTGTCTCTCAGTCCCTGTCTCTCAGTGAGCTTTATGTACACTGAGTGGTGTCTCTCAGGGAGATATCTGTACACTGAGTGGTGTCTCTCAGTCCCTCTCTCTCAGGGAGATATCTGTACACTGACTGGTGTCTCTCAGTCCCTGTCTCTCAGGGAGATATCTATACACTGAGTGGTGTCTCTCAGTCCCTGTCTCTCAGGGAGATATCTGTACACTGACTGGTGTCTCTCAGTCCCTCTCTCTCAGGGAGATATCTGTACACTGAGTGGTGTCTCACAGCCCCTGTCTCTCAGGGAGATATCTGTACACTGACTGGTGTCTCTCAGTCCCTCTCTCTCAGGGAGATATCTGTACACTGACTGGTGTCTCTCAGTCCCTCTCTCTCAGGGAGATATCTGGACACTGAGTGGTGTCTCATAGCCCCTGTCTCTCAGGGAGATATCTGTACACTGACTGGTGTCTCTCAGTCCCTGTCTGTCAGGGAGATATCTATACACTGAGTGGTGTCTCTCAGTCCCTCTCTATCAGGGAGATATCTGTACACTGACTGGTGTCTCTCAGTCCCTCTCTCTCCGGGAGATATATGTACACTGACTGGTGTCTCTCAGTCCCTCTCTCTCAGGGAGGTATCTGTACACTGAGTGGTGTCTCTCAGTCCCTGTCTCTCAGGGAGATATATGTACACTGACTGGTGTCTCTCAGTCCCTGTCTCTCAGGGAGATATCTGTACACTGAGTGGTGTCTCTCAGTCCCTCTCTCTCAGGGAGATATCTGTACAATGAGTGGTGTCTCTCAGTCCCTCTCTCTCAGGGAGATATCTGTACTCTGACTGGTGTCTCTCAGTCCCTGTGTCTCAGGGAGATATCTGTACACTGAGTGGTGTCTCTCAGTCCCTCTCTCTCAGGGAGATATCTGTACACTGACTGGTGTCTCTCAGTCCCTCTCTCTCAGGGAGGTATCTGTACACTGAGTGGTGTCTCTCAGTCCCTGACTCTCAGGGAGATATCTGTACATTGACTGGTGTCTCTCAGTCCCTGTCTCTCAGTGAGCTTTATGTACACTGAGTGGTGTCTCTCAGGGAGATATCTGTACACTGAGTGGTGTCTCTCAGTCCCTCTCTCTCAGGGAGATATCTGTACACTGACTGGTGTCTCTCAGCCCCTCTCTCTCAGGGAGATATCTGTGCACTGAGTGGTGTCTCACAGTCCCTCTCTCTCAGGGAGATATCTGTACACTGACTGGTGTCTCTCAGTCCCTGTCTCTCAGGGAGATATATGTACACTGACTGGTGTCTCTCAGTCCCTGTCTCTCAGGGAGATATATGTACACTGACTGGTGTCTCTCAGTCCCTCTCTCTCAGGGAGATATCTGTACACTGACTGGTGTCTCTCAGTCCCTCTCTCTCAGGGAGATATCTGTACACTGAGTGGTGTCTCACAGCCCCTGTCTCTCAGGGAGATATCTGTGCACTGTCTGGTGTCTCTCAGTCCCTGTTTGTCAGGGAGATATCTATACACTGAGTGGTGTCTCTCAGTCCCTCTCTCTCAGGGAGATATCTGTACACTGACTGGTGTCTCACAGTCCCTCTCTCTCAGGGAGATATCTGTACACTGACTGGTGTCTCTCAGTCCCTGTCTCTCAGGGAGCTTTATGTACACTGAGTGGTGTCTCTCAGGGGGATATCTGTACACTGACTGGTGTCGCTCAGTCCCTGTCTCTCAGGGAGCTTTATGTACACGGAGTGGTGTCTCGCTGTCCCTGTCTCTCAGGGAGATATCTGTACACTGAGTGGTGTCTCTCAGTCCCTCTCTCTCAGGGAGATATCTGTACACTGACTGATGTCTCTCAGTCCCTGTCTCTCAGGGAGATATCTATACACTGAGTGGTGTCTCTCAGTCCCTGTCTCTCAGGGAGATATCTGTACACTGACTGGTGTCTCTCAGTCCCTCTCTCTCAGGGAGATATCTGTACGCTGACTAGTGTCTCTCAGTCCCTCTCTCTCAGGGAGATATCTGAACACTGAGTGGTGTCTCTCAGTCCCTCTCTCTCAGGGAGATATCTGTACACTGACTGGTGTCTCTCAGTCCCTCTCTCAGGGAGGTATCTGTACACTGAGTGGTGTCTCTCAGTCCCTGTCTCTCAGGGAGATATATGTACACTGACTGGTGTCTCTCAGTCCTTGTCTCTCAGGGAGATATCTGTACACTGAGTGGTGTCTTTCAGTCCCTCTCTCTCAGGGAGATATCTGTACACTGAGTGGTGTCTCTCAGTTCCTGTCTCTCAGGGAGATATCTGTACACTGAATGGTGTCTCTCAGTCCCTCTCTCTCAGGGAGATATCTGTACTCTGACTGGTGTCTCTCAGTCCCTGTCTCTCAGGGAGATATCTGTGCACTGACTGGTGTCGCTCATTCCCTCTCTCTCAGGGAGATATCTGTACACTGACTGGTGTCTCTCAGTCCCTCTCTCTCAGGGAGGTATCTGTACACTGAGTGGTGTCTCTCAGTCCCTGTCCCTCAGGGACATATATGTACACTGACTGGTGTCTCTCAGTCCCTGTCTCTCAGGGAGATATCTGTACACTGACTGGTATCTCTCAGTCCCTGTCTCTCAGGGAGAAATCTGTACACTGAGTGGTGTCTCTCAGTCCCTCTCTCTCAGGGAGATATCTGTACACTGACTGGTGTCTCTCAGTCCCTGTCTCTCATGGAGATATCTGTACACTGAGTGGTGTCTCACAGTCCCTCTCTCTCAGGGAGATATCTGTACAATGACTGGTGTCTCTCAGTCCCTCTCTCTCAGGGAGATATCTGTACACTGAGTGGTGTCTCACAGCCCCTGTCTCTCAGGGAGATATCTGTACACTGACTGGTGTCTCTCAGTCCCTGTCTCTCAGGGAGAAATCTGTACACTGAGTGGTGTCTCTCAGTCCCTCTCTCTCAGGGAGATATCTGTACACTGACTGGTGTCTCTCAGTCCCTGTCTCTCAGGGAGATATCTGTACACTGAGTGGTGTCTCACAGCCCCTGTCTCTCAGGGAGATATCTGTACACTGACTGGTGTCTCTCAGTCCCTGTCTCTCAGGGAGAAATCTGTACACTGAGTGGTGTCTCTCAGTCCCTCTCTCTCAGGGAGATATCTGTACACTGACTGGTGTCTCTCAGTCCCTGTCTCTCAGGGACATATATGTACACTGACTGGTGTCTCTCAGTCCCTCTCTCTCAGGGAGATATCTGTGCACTGAGTGGTGTCGCTCAGTCCCTCTCTCTCAGGGAGATATCTGTACACTGAGTGGTGTCTCTCAGTCCCTCTCTTTCAGGGAGATATCTGTACACTGACTGGTGTCTCTCAGTCCCTGTCTCTCAGGGAGATATCTGTCCACTGAGTGGTGTCTCACAGTCCCTCTCTCTCAGGGAGATATCTGTACACTGACTGGTGTCTCTCAGTCCCTCACTCTCAGGGAGGTATCTGTACACTGAGTGGTGTCTCTCAGTCCCTGTCTGTCAGGGAGATATATGTACACTGACTGGTGTCTCTCAGTCCCTGTCTCTCAGGGAGATATCTGTGCACTGAGTGGTGTCTCTCAGTCCCTCTCTCTCAGGGAGATATCTGTACAATGAGTGGTGTCTCTCAGTCCCTGTCTCTGAGGGAGATATCTGTACAGTGAGTGGTGTCGCTCAGTCCCTCTCTCTCAGGGAGATATCTGTACACTGACTGGTGTCTCTCAGTCCCTCTCTCTCAGGGAGATATCTGTACACTGAGTGGTGTCTCACAGCCCCTGTCTCTCAGGGAGATATCTGTACACTGACTGGTGTCTCTCAGTCCCTCTCTCTCAGGGAGATATCTGTACACTGACTGGTGTCTCTCAGTCCCTCTCTCTCAGGGAGATATCTGGACACTGAGTGGTGTCTCATAGCCCCTGTCTCTCAGGGAGATATCTGTACACTGACTGGTGTCTCTCAGTCCCTGTCTGTCAGGGAGATATCTATACACTGAGTGGTGTCTCTCAGTCCCTCTCTCTCAGGGAGATATCTGTACACTGACTGGTGTCTCTCAGTCCCTCTCTCTCCGGGAGATATATGTACACTGACTGGTGTCTCTCAGTCCCTCTCTCTCAGGGAGGTATCGGTACACTGAGTGGTGTCTCTCAGTCCCTGTCTCTCAGGGAGATATATGTACACTGACTGGTGTCTCTCAGTCCCTGTCTCTCAGGGAGATATCTGTACACTGAGTGGTGTCTCTCAGTCCCTCTCTCTCAGGGAGATATCTGTACAATGAGTGGTGTCTCTCAGTCCCTGTCTCTCAGGGAGATATCTGTACAGTGAGTAGTGTCTCTCAGTCCCTCTCTCTCAGGGAGATATCTGTACTCTGACTGGTGTCTCTCAGTCCCTGTGTCTCAGGGAGATATCTGTACACTGAGTGGTGTCTCTCAGTCCCTCTCTCTCAGGGAGATATCTGTACACTGACTGGTGTCTCTCAGTCCCTCTCTCTCAGGGAGGTATCTGTACACTGAGTGGTGTCTCTCAGTCCCTGACTCTCAGGGAGATATCTGTACATTGACTGGTGTCTCTCAGTCCCTGTCTCTCAGTGAGCTTTATGTACACTGAGTGGTGTCTCTCAGGGAGATATCTGTACACTGAGTGGTGTCTCTCAGTCCCTCTCTCTCAGGGAGATATCTGTACACTGACTGGTGTCTCTCAGCCCCTCTCTCTCAGGGAGATATCTGTGCACTGAGTGGTGTCTCACAGTCCCTCTCTCTCAGGGAGATATCTGTACACTGACTGGTGTCTCTCAGTCCCTGTCTCTCAGGGAGATATATGTACACTGACTGGTGTCTCTCAGTCCCTGTCTCTCAGGGAGATATATGTACACTGACTGGTGTCTCTCAGTCCCTCTCTCTCAGGGAGATATCTGTACACTGACTGGTGTCTCTCAGTCCCTCTCTCTCAGGGAGATATCTGTACACTGAGTGGTGTCTCACAGCCCCTGTCTCTCAGGGAGATATCTGTGCACTGTCTGGTGTCTCTCAGTCCCTGTCTGTCAGGGAGATATCTATACACTGTGTGGTGTCTCTCAGTCCCTCTCTCTCAGGGAGATATCTGTACACTGACTGGTGTCTCACAGTCCCTCTCTCTCAGGGAGATATCTGTACACTGACTGGTGTCTCTCAGTCCCTGTGTCTCAGGGAGCTTTATGTACACTGAGTGGTGTCTCTCAGGGGGATATCTGTACACTGACTGGTGTCGCTCAGTCCCTGTCTCTCAGGGAGCTTTATGTACACGGAGTGGTGTCTCGCTGTCCCTGTCTCTCAGGGAGATATCTGTACTCTGACTGGTGTCTCTCAGTCCCTGTCTCTCAGGGAGCTTTATGTACACGGAGTGGTGTCTCTCAGTCCCTCTCTCTCAGGGAGATATCTGTACTCTGACTGGTGTCTCTCAGTCCCTGTCTCTCAGGGAGATATCTGTACACTGACTGGTGTCTCTCAGTCCCTCTCTCTCAGGGAGGTATCTGTACACTGAGTGGTGTCTCTCAGTCCCTGTCTCTCAGGGAGATATCTGTACACTGAGTGGTGTCTCTCAGTCCCTCTCTCTCAGGGAGATATCTGTACACTGACTGGTGTCTCTCAGCCCCTCTCTCTCAGGGAGATATCTGTGCACTGAGTGGTGTCTCACAGTCCCTCTCTCTCAGGGAGATATCTGTACACTGACTGGTGTCTCTCAGTCCCTGTCTCTCATGGAGATATCTGTACACTGAGTGGTGTCTCTCAGTCCCTCTCTCTCAGGGAGATATCTGTACTCTGACTGGTGTCTCTCAGTCCCTGTCTCTGAGCGAGATATCTGTACACAGAGTGGTGTCTCTCAGTCCCTGTCTCTCAGGGAGATATATGTACACTGACTGGTGTCTCTCAGTCCCTCTCTCTCAGGGAGATATCTGTACACTGAGTGGTGTCTCACAGCCCCTGTCTCTCAGGGGTTATATCTGCACACTGTCTGGTGTCTCTCAGTCCCTGTCTGTCAGGGAGATATCTGTACACTGACTGGTGTCTCTCAGTCCCTGTCTCTCAGGGAGATATCTGTACACTGAGTGGTGTCTCTCAGTCCCTCTCTCTCAGGGAGATATCTGTACACTGACTGGTGTCTCTCAGTCCCTCTCTCTCAGGGAGATATCTGTACACTGACTGGTGTCTCTCAGTCCCTCTCTCTCAGGGAGATATCTGTACACTGACTGGTGTCTCTCAGTCCCTCTCTCTCAGGGAGATATCTGTACACTGAGTGGTGTCACACAGCCCCTGTCTCTCAGGGAGATATCTGTACACTGACTGGTGTCTCTCAGTCCCTGTCTGTCAGGGAGATATCTATACACTGAGTGGTGTCTCTCAGTCCCTCTCTCTCAGGGAGATATCTGTACACTGACTGGTGTCTCTCAGTCCCTCTCTCTCCGGGAGATATATGTACACTGACTGGTGTCTCTCAGTCCCTGTCTCTCAGGGAGATATATGTACACTGACTGGTGTCTCTCAGTCCCTGTCTCTCAGGGAGATATCTGTACACTGAGTGGTGTCTCTCAGTCCCTCTCTCTCAGGGAGATATCTGTACAATGAGTGGTGTCTCTCAGTCCCTCTCTCTCAGGGAGATATCTGTACTCTGACTGGTGTCTCTCAGTCCCTGTCTCTCAGGGAGATATCTGTACAATGAGTGGTGTCTCTCAGTCCCTCTCTCTCAGGGAGATATCTGTACTCTGACTGGTGTCTCTCAGTCCCTGTCTCTCAGGGAGATATCTGTACACTGAGTGGTGTCTCTCAGTCCCTCTCTCTCAGGGAGATATCTGTACACTGACTGGTGTCTCTCAGTCCCTCTCTCTCAGGGAGGTATCTGTACACTGAGTGGTGTCTCTCAGTCCCTGTCTCTCAGGGAGATATCTGTACATTGACTGGTGTCTCTCAGTCCCTGTCTCTCAGTGAGCTTTATGTACACTGAGTGGTGTCTCTCAGGGAGATATCTGTACACTGAGTGGTGTCTCTCAGTCCCTCTCTCTCAGGGAGATATCAGTACACTGACTGGTGTCTCTCAGTCCCTCTCTCTCAGGGAGATATCAGTACACTGACTGGTGTCTCTCAGTCCCTGTCTCTCAGGGAGATATCTGTACACTGACTGGTGTCTCTCAGTCCCTCTCTCTCAGGGAGATATCTGTACTCTGACTGGTGTCTCTCAGTCCCTCTCTCTCAGGGAGATATCAGTACACTGAGTGGTGTCTCTCAGTCCCTGTCTCTCAGGGAGATATATGTACACTGACTGGTGTCTCTCAGTCCCTCTCTCTCAGGGAGATATCTGTACACTGACTGGTGTCTCTCAGTCGCTCTCTCTCAGGGAGATATCTGTACACTGAGTGGTGTCTCACAGCCCCTCTCTCTCAGGGAGATATCTGTACACTGTCTGGTGTCTCTCAGTCCCTGTCTGTCAGGGAGATATCTATACACTGAGTGGTGTCTCTCAGTCCCTCTCTCTCAGGGAGATATCTGTACACTGACTGGTGTCTCACAGTCCCTCTCTCTCAGGGAGATATCTGTACACTGACTGGTGTCTCTCAGTCCCTGTCTCTCAGGGAGCTTTATGTCCACTGAGTGGTGTCTCTCAGGGAGATATCTGTACACTGACTGGTGTCTCTCAGTCCCTGTCTCTCAGGGAGCTTTATGTACACTGAGTGGTGTCTCACAGTCCCTCTCTCTCAGGGAGATATCTGTACACCGACTGGTGTCTCTCAGTCCCTGTCTCTCAGGGAGATATCTGTGCACTGAGTGGTGTCTCTCAGTCCCTCTCTCTCAGGGAGATATCTGTACACTGACTGGTGTCTCTCAGTCCCTGTCTCTCAGGGAGATATCTATACACTGACTGGTGTCTCTCAGTCCCTGTCTCTCAGGGAGATATCTGTACACTGACTGGTGTCTCTCAGTCCCTCTCTCTCAGGGAGATATCTGTACGCTGACTAGTGTCTCTCAGTCCCTCTCTCTCAGGGAGATATCTGTACACTGACTGGTGTCTCTCAGTCCCTGTCTCTCAGGGAGATATATGTACACTGACTGGTGTCTCTCAGTCCCTCTCTCAGGGAGGTATCTGTACACTGAGTGGTGTCTCTCAGTCCCTGTCTCTCAGGGAGATATATGTACACTGAGTGTGTTTTTCTCAGGGAGATATCTGTACACTGACTGGTGTCTCTCAGTCCCTGTCTCTCAGGGAGCTTTATGTACACTGAGTGGTGTCTCACAGTCCCTCTCTCTCAGGGAGATATCTGTACACTGACTGGTGTCTCTCAGTCCCTGTCTCTCAGGGAGATATCTGTACACTGAGTGGTGTCTCTCAGTCCCTCTCTCTCAGGGAGATATCTGTACTCTGACTGGTGTCTCTCAGTCCCTGTCTCTGAGGGAGATATCTGTACACTGAGTGGTGTCTCTCAGTCCCTCTCTCTCAGGGAGATATCTGTACACTGACTGGTGTCTCTCAGTCCCTGTCTCTCAGGGAGATATCTGTACACTGACTGGTGTCTCTCAGTCCCTCTCTCAGGGAGGTATCTGTACACTGAGTGATGTCTCTCAGTCCCTGTCTCTCAGGGAGATATATGTACACTGAGTGGTGTCTCTCAGGGAGATATCTGTACACTGACTGGTGTCTCTCAGTCCCTGTCTCTCAGGGAGCTTTATGTACACTGAGTGGTGTCTCACAGTCCCTCTCTCTCAGGGAGATATCTGTACACTGACTGGTGTCTCTCAGTCCCTGTCTCTCAGGGAGATATCTGTACACTGAGTGGTGTCTCTCAGTCCCTCTCTCTCAGGGAGATATCTGTACTCTGACTGGTGTCTCTCAGTCCCTGTCTCTGAGGGAGATATCTGTACACTGAGTGGTGTCTCTCAGTCCCTCTCTCTCAGGGAGATATCTGTACACTGACTGGTGTCTCTCAGTCCCTCTCTCTCAGGGAGATATCTGTACACTGAGTGGTGTCTCACAGCCCCTGTCTCTCAGGGAGATATCTGTACACTGTTGTCTCTCAGTCCCTGTCTGTCAGGGAGATATCTATACACTGAGTGGTGTCTCTCAGTCCCTCTCTCTCAGGGAGATATCTGTACACTGACTGGTGTCTCACAGTCCCTCTCTCTCAGGGAGATATCTGTACACTGACTGGTGTCTCTCAGTCCCTGTCTCTCAGGGAGCTTTATGTACACTGAGTGGTGTCTCTCAGGGAGATATCTGTACACTGACTGGTGTCTCTCAGTCCCTGTCTCTCAGGGAGCTTTATGTACACTGAGTGGTGTCTCACAGTCCCTCTCTCTCAGGGAGATATCTGTACACTGACTGGTGTCTCTCAGTCCCTGTCTCTCAGGGAGATATCTGTACACTGAGTGGTGTCTCTCAGTCCCTCTCTCTCAGGGAGATATCTGTACACTGACTGGTGTCTCTCAGTCCCTGTCTCTCAGGGAGATATCTATACACTGAGTGGTGTCTCTCAGTCCCTGTCTCTCAGGGAGATATCTGTACAATGACTGGTGTCTCTCAGTCCCTCTCTCTCAGGGAGATATCTGTACACTGAGTGGTGTCTCACAGCCCCTGTCTCTCAGGGAGATATCTGTACACTGACTGGTGTCTCTCAGTCCCTCTCTCTCAGGGAGATATCTGTACACTGACTGGTGTCTCTCAGTCCCTCTCTCTCAGGGAGATATCTGTACACTGAGTGGTGTCTCACAGCCCCTGTCTCTCAGGGAGATATCTGTACACTGACTAGTGTCTCTCAGTCCCTGTCTGTCAGGGAGATATCTATACACTGAGTGGTGTCTCTCAGTCCCTCTCTCTCAGGGAGATATCTGTACACTGACTGGTGTCTCTCAGTCCCTCTCTCTCCGGGAGATATATGTACACTGACTGGTGTCTCTCAGTCCCTGTCTCTCTGGGAGATATCTGTACACTGAGTGGTGTCTCTCAGTCCCTCTCTCTCAGGGAGATATCTGTACAATGAGTGGTGTCTCTCAGTCCCTGTCTCTCAGGGAGATATCTGTACAGTGAGTCGTGTCTCTCAGTCCCTCTCTCTCAGGGAGATATCTGTACTCTGACTGGTGTCTCTCAGTCCCTGTCTCTCAGGGAGATATCTGTACACTGAGTGGTGTCTCTCAGTCCCTCTCTCTCAGGGAGATATCTGTACACTGACTGGTGTCTCTCAGTCCCTCTCTCTCAGGGAGGTATTTGTACACTGAGTGGTGTCTCTCAGTCCCTGTCTCTCAGGGAGATATCTGTACATTGACTGGTGTCTCTCAGTCCCTGTCTCTCAGTGAGCTTTATGTACACTGAGTGGTGTCTCTCAGGGAGATATCTGTACACTGAGTGGTGTCTCTCAGTCCCTCTCTCTCAGGGAGATATCTGTACACTGACTGGTGTCTCTCAATCCCTGTCTCTCAGGGAGATATCTATACACTGAGTGGTGTCTCTCAGTCCCTCTCTCTCAGGGAGATATCTGTACACTGACTGGTGTCTCGCAGTCCCTCTCTCTCAGGGAGATATCTGTACACTGTGTGGTGTCTCTCAGGGAGATATCTGTACACTGAGTGGTGTCTCTCAGTCCCTCTCTCTCAGGGAGATATCTGTACTCTGACTGGTGTCTCTCAGTCCCTGTCTCTGAGGGAGATATCTGTACACTGAGTGGTGTCTCTCAGTCCCTGTCTCTCAGGGAGATATCTGTACACTGACTGGTGTCTCTCAGCCCCTCTCTCTCAGGGAGATATCTGTACACTGACTGGTGTCTCTCAGTCCCTGTCTCTCAGGGAGATATCTGTACACTGTGTGGTGTCTCTCAGGGAGATATCTGTACACTGAGTGGTGTCTCTCAGTCCCTCTCTCTCAGGGAGATATCTGTACTCTGACTGGTGTCTCTCAGTCCCTGTCTCTGAGGGAGATATCTGTACACTGAGTGGTGTCTCTCAGTCCCTGTCTCTCAGGGAGATATCTGTACACTGACTGGTGTCTCTCAGTCCCTCTCTCTCAGGGAGATATCTGTACACTGACTGGTGTCTCTCAGCCCCACTCTCTCAGGGAGATATCTGTGCACTGAGTGGTGTCTCACAGTCCCTCTCTCTCAGGGAGATATCTGTACACTGACTGGTGTCTCTCAGTCCCTGTCTCTCAGGGAGATATCTGTACACTGTGTGGTGTCTCTCAGGGAGATATCTGTACACTGAGTGGTGTCTCTCAGTCCCTCTCTCTCAGGGAGATATCTGTACTCTGACTGGTGTCTCTCAGTCCCTGTCTCTGAGGGAGATATCTGTACACTGAGTGGTGTCTCTCAGTCCCTGTCTCTCAGGGAGATATCTGTACACTGACTGGTGTCTCTCAGCCCCTCTCTCTCAGGGAGATATCTGTGCACTGAGTGGTGTCTCACAGTCCCTCTCTCTCAGGGAGATATCTGTACACTGACTGGTGTCTCGCAGTCCCTCTCTCTCAGGGAGATATCTGTACACTGAGTGGTGTCTCACATCCCCTGTCTCTCAGGGAGATATCTGTACACTGACTGGTGTCTCTCCGTCCCTGTCTGTCAGGGAGATATCTATACACTGCGTGGTGTCTCTCAGTCCCTCTCTCTCAGGGAGATATCTGTACACTGACTGGTGTCTCTCAGTCGCTCTCTCTCTCCGGGAGATATATGTACACTGACTGGTGTCTCTCAGTCCCTGTCTCTCAGGGAGATATATGTACACTGACTGGTGTCTCTCAGTCCCTGTCTCTCAGGGAGATATCTGTACACTGAGTGGTGTCTCACAGTCCCTCTCTCTCAGGGAGATATCTGTACACTGAGTGGTGTCTCTCAGTCCCTCTCTCTCAGGGAGATATCTGTACAATGAGTGGTGTCTCTCAGTCCCTGTCTCTCAGGGAGATATCTGTACAGTGAGTGGTGTCTCTCAGTCCCTCTCTCTCAGGAAGATATCTGTACTCTGACTGGTGTCTCACAGTCCCTGTCTCTCAGGGAGATATCTGTACACTGAGTGGTGTCTCTCAGTCCCTCTCTCTCAGGGAGATATCTGTACACTGACTGGTGTCTCTCAGTCCCTCTCTCTCAGGGAGGTATCTGTACACTGAGTGGTGTCTCTCAGTCCCTGTCTCTCAGGGAGATATCTGTACATTGACTGGTGTCTCTCAGACCCTGTCTCTCAGTGAGCTTTATGTACACTGAGTGGTGTCTCTCAGGGAGATATCTGTACACTGAGTGGTGTCTCTCAGTCCCTCTCTCTCAGGGAGATATCTGTACACTGACTGGTGTCTCTCAGCCCCTCTCTCTCAGGGAGATATCTGTGCACTGAGTGGTGTCTCACAGTCCCTCTCTCTCAGGGAGATATCTGTACACTGACTGGTGTCTCTCAGTCCCTGTCTCTCAGGGAGATATCTGTACACTGTGTGGTGTCTCTCAGGGAGATATCTGTACACTGAGTGGTGTCTCTCAGTCCCTCTCTCTCAGGGAGATATCTGTACTCTGACTGGTGTCTCTCAGTCCCTGTCTCTGAGGGAGATATCTGTACACTGAGTGGTGTCTCTCAGTCCCTGTCTCTCAGGGAGATATCTGTACACTGACTGGTGTCTCTCAGCCCCTCTCTCTCAGGGAGATATCTGTGCACTGAGTGGTGTCTCACAGTCCCTCTCTCTCAGGGAGATATCTGTACACTGACTGGTGTCTCTCAGTCCCTGTCTCTCAGGGAGATATCTATACACTGAGTGGTGTCTCTCAGTCCCTGTCTCTCAGGGAGATATCTGTACACTGACTGGTGTCTCTCAGTCCCTCTCTCTCAGGGAGATATCTGTACACTGACTGGTGTCTCGCAGTCCCTGTCTCTCAGGGAGATATCTATACACTGACTGGTGTCTCTCAGTCCCTGTCTCTCAGGGAGATATCTGTACACTGACTGGTGTCTCTCAGTCCCTCTCTCTCAGGGAGATATCTGTACACTGACTGGTGTCTCGCAGTCCCTCTCTCTCAGGGAGATATCTGTACACTGAGTGGTGTCTCACATCCCCTGTCTCTCAGGGAGATATCTGTACACTGACTGGTGTCTCTCCGTCCCTGTCTGTCAGGGAGATATCTATACACTGAGTGGTGTCTCTCAGTCCCTCTCTCTCAGGGAGATATCTGTACACTGACTGGTGTCTCTCAGTCGCTCTCTCTCTCCGGGAGATATATGTACACTGACTGGTGTCTCTCAGTCCCTGTCTCTCAGGGAGATATATGTACACTGACTGGTGTCTCTCAGTCCCTGTCTCTCAGGGAGATATCTGTACACTGAGTGGTGTCTCACAGTCCCTCTCTCTCAGGGAGATATCTGTACACTGAGTGGTGTCTCTCAGTCCCTCTCTCTCAGGGAGATATCTGTACAATGAGTGGTGTCTCTCAGTCCCTGTCTCTCAGGGAGATATCTGTACAGTGAGTGGTGTCTCTCAGTCCCTCTCTCTCAGGGAGATATCTGTACTCTGACTGGTGTCTCACAGTCCCTGTCTCTCAGGGAGATATCTGTACACTGAGTGGTGTCTCTCAGTCCCTCTCTCTCAGGGAGATATCTGTACACTGACTGGTGTCTCTCAGTCCCTCTCTCTCAGGGAGGTATCTGTACACTGAGTGGTGTCTCTCAGTCCCTGTCTCTCAGGGAGATATCTGTACATTGACTGGTGTCTCTCAGTCCCTGTCTCTCAGTGAGCTTTATGTACACTGAGTGGTGTCTCTCAGGGAGATATCTGTACACTGAGTGGTGTCTCTCAGTCCCTCTCTCTCAGGGAGATATCTGTACACTGACTGGTGTCTCTCAGCCCCTCTCTCTCAGGGAGATATCTGTGCACTGAGTGGTGTCTCACAGTCCCTCTCTCTCAGGGAGATATCTGTACACTGACTGGTGTCTCTCAGTCCCTGTCTCTCAGGGAGATATCTGTACACTGTGTGGTGTCTCTCAGTCCCTCTCTCTCAGGGAGATATCTGTACTCTGACTGGTGTCTCTCAGTCCCTGTCTCTGAGGGAGATATCTGTACACTGAGTGGGGTCTCTCAGTCCCTCTCTCTCAGGGAGATATCTGTACACTGACTGGTGTCTCTCAGTCCCTCTCTCTCAGGGAGATATCTGTACACTGACTGGTGTCTCTCAGTCCCTCTCTCTCAGGGAGATATCTGTACACTGAGTGGTGTCTCACAGCCCCTGTCTCTCAGGGAGATATCTGTGCACTGTCTGGTGTCTCTCAGTCCCTGTCTGTCAGGGAGATATCTATACACTGAGTGGTGTGTCTCAGTCCCTCTCTCTCAGGGAGATATCTGTACACTGACTGGTGTCTCACAGTCCCTCTCTCTCAGGGAGATATCTGTACACTGACTGGTGTCTCTCAGTCCCTGTCTCTCAGGGAGCTTTATGTCCACTGAGTGGTGTCTCTCAGGGAGATATC
This sequence comes from Heterodontus francisci, assembly GCF_036365525.1. NCBI lineage: Eukaryota > Metazoa > Chordata > Chondrichthyes > Heterodontiformes > Heterodontidae > Heterodontus > Heterodontus francisci. Next base: position 104,458,017 of record NC_090385.1, on the reverse strand, counting down.
TGTACACTGACTGGTGTCTCACAGTCCCTCTCTCTCAGGGAGCTTTATGTACACTGAGTGGTGTCTCACAGTCCCTCTCTCTCAGGGAGATATCTGTACACTGACTGGTGTCTCTCAGTCCCTGTCTCTCAGGGAGATATCTGTGCACTGAGTGGTGTCTCTCAGTCCCTCTCTCTCAGGGAGATATCTGTACACTGAGTGGTGTCTCTCAGTCCCTGTCTCTCAGGGAGATATATGTACACTGAGTGGTGTCTCTCAGGGAGATATCTGTACACTGACTGGTGTCTCTCAGTCCCTGTCTCTCAGGGAGCTTTATGTACACTGAGTGGTGTCTCACAGTCCCTCTCTCTCAGGGAGATATCTGTACACTGACTGGTGTCTCTCAGTCCCTGTCTCTCAGGGAGATATCTGTACACTGAGTGGTGTCTCTCAGTCCCTCTCTCTCAGGGAGATATCTGTACTCTGACTGGTGTCTCTCAGTCCCTGTCTCTGAGGGAGATATCTGTACACTGAGTGGTGTCTCTCAGTCCCTCTCTCTCAGGGAGATATCTGTACACTGACTGGTGTCTCTCAGTCCCTCTCTCTCAGGGAGATATCTGTACACTGAGTGGTGTCTCACAGCCCCTGTCTCTCAGGGAGATATCTGTACACTGTCTGGTGTCTCTCAGTCCCTGTCTGTCAGGGAGATATCTATACACTGAGTGGTGTCTCTCAGTCCCTCTCTCTCAGGGAGATATCTGTACACTGACTGGTGTCTCACAGTCCCTCTCTCTCAGGGAGATATCTGTACACTGACTGGTGTCTCTCAGTCCCTGTCTCTCAGGGAGCTTTATGTACACTGAGTGGTGTCTCTCAGGGAGATATCTGTACACTGACTGGTGTCTCTCAGTCCCTGTCTCTCAGGGAGCTTTATGTACACTGAGTGGTGTCTCACAGTCCCTCTCTCTCAGGGAGATATCTGTACACTGACTGGTGTCTCTCAGTCCCTGTCTCTCAGGGAGATATCTGTACACTGAGTGGTGTCTCTCAGTCCCTCTCTCTCAGGGAGATATCTGTACACTGACTGGTGTCTCTCAGTCCCTGTCTCTCAGGGAGATATCTATACACTGAGTGGTGTCTCTCAGTCCCTGTCTCTCAGGGAGATATCTGTACAATGACTGGTGTCTCTCAGTCCCTCTCTCTCAGGGAGATATCTGTACACTGAGTGGTGTCTCTCAGTCCCTGTCTCTCAGGGAGATATATGTACACTGAGTGGTGTCTCTCAGGGAGATATCTGTACACTGACTGGTGTCTCTCAGTCCCTGTCTCTCAGGGAGCTTTATGTACACTGAGTGGTGTCTCACAGTCCCTCTCTCTCAGGGAGATATCTGTACACTGACTGGTGTCTCTCAGTCCCTGTCTCTCAGGGAGATATCTGTACACTGAGTGGTGTCTCTCAGTCCCTCTCTCTCAGGGAGATATCTGTACTCTGACTGGTGTCTCTCAGTCCCTGTCTCTGAGGGAGATATCTGTACACTGAGTGGTGTCTCTCAGTCCCTCTCTCTCAGGGAGATATCTGTACACTGACTGGTGTCTCTCAGTCCCTCTCTCTCAGGGAGATATCTGTACACTGAGTGGTGTCTCACAGCCCCTGTCTCTCAGGGAGATATCTGTACACTGTCTGGTGTCTCTCAGTCCCTGTCTGTCAGGGAGATATCTATACACTGAGTGGTGTCTCTCAGTCCCTCTCTCTCAGGGAGATATCTGTACACTGACTGGTGTCTCACAGTCCCTCTCTCTCAGGGAGATATCTGTACACTGACTGGTGTCTCTCAGTCCCTGTCTCTCAGGGAGCTTTATGTACACTGAGTGGTGTCTCTCAGGGAGATATCTGTACACTGACTGGTGTCTCTCAGTCCCTGTCTCTCAGGGAGCTTTATGTACACTGAGTGGTGTCTCACAGTCCCTCTCTCCCAGGGAGATATCTGTACACTGACTGGTGTCTCTCAGTCCCTGTCTCTCAGGGAGATATCTGTACAATGAGTGGTGTCTCTCAGTCCCTGTCTCTCAGGGAGATATCTGTACACTGACTGGTGTCTCTCAGTCCCTGTCTCTCAGGGAGATATCTATACACTGAGTGGTGTCTCTCAGTCCCTGTCTCTCAGGGAGATATCTGTACAATGACTGGTGTCTCTCAGTCCCTCTCTCTCAGGGAGATATCTGTACACTGAGTGGTGTCTCTCAGTCCCTGTCTCTCAGGGAGATATATGTACACTGAGTGGTGTCTCTCAGGGAGATATCTGTACACTGACTGGTGTCTCTCAGTCCCTGTCTCTCAGGGAGCTTTATGTACACTGAGTGGTGTCTCACAGTCCCTCTCTCTCAGGGAGATATCTGTACACTGACTGGTGTCTCTCAGTCCCTGTCTCTCAGGGAGATATCTGTACACTGAGTGGTGTCTCTCAGTCCCTCTCTCTCAGGGAGATATCTGTACTCTGACTGGTGTCTCTCAGTCCCTGTCTCTGAGGGAGATATCTGTACACTGAGTGGTGTCTCTCAGTCCCTCTCTCTCAGGGAGATATCTGTACACTGACTGGTGTCTCTCAGTCCCTCTCTCTCAGGGAGATATCAGTACACTGAGTGGTGTCTCACAGCCCCTGTCTCTCAGGGAGATATCTGTACACTGTCTGGTGTCTCTCAGTCCCTGTCTGTCAGGGAGATATCTATACACTGAGTGGTGTCTCTCAGTCCCTCTCTCTCAGGGAGATATCTGTACACTGACTGGTGTCTCACAGTCCCTCTCTCTCAGGGAGATATCTGTACACTGACTGGTGTCTCTCAGTCCCTGTCTCTCAGGGAGCTTTATGTACACTGAGTGGTGTCTCTCAGGGAGATATCTGTACACTGACTGGTGTCTCTCAGTCCCTGTCTCTCAGGGAGCTTTATGTACACTGAGTGGTGTCTCACAGTCCCTCTCTCCCAGGGAGATATCTGTACACTGACTGGTGTCTCTCAGTCCCTGTCTCTCAGGGAGATATCTGTACAATGAGTGGTGTCTCTCAGTCCCTGTCTCTCAGGGAGATATCTGTACACTGACTGGTGTCTCTCAGTCCCTGTCTCTCAGGGAGATATCTATACACTGAGTGGTGTCTCTCAGTCCCTGTCTCTCAGGGAGATATCTGTACAATGACTGGTGTCTCTCAGTCCCTCTCTCTCAGGGAGATATCTGTACACTGAGTGGTGTCTCACAGCCCCTGTCTCTCAGGGAGATATCTGTACACTGACTGGTGTCTCTCAGTCCCTCTCTCTCAGGGAGATATCTGTACACTGACTGGTGTCTCTCAGTCCCTCTCTCTCAGGGAGATATCTGTACACTGAGTGGTGTCTCACAGCCCCTGTCTCTCAGGGAGATATCTGTACACTGACTAGTGTCTCTCAGTCCCTGTCTGTCAGGGAGATATCTATACACTGAGTGGTGTCTCTCAGTCCCTCTCTCTCAGGGAGATATCTGTACACTGACTGGTGTCTCTCAGTCCCTCTCTCTCCGGGAGATATATGTACACTGAATGGTGTCTCTCAGTCCCTGTCTCTCAGGGAGATATCTGTACACTGAGTGGTGTCTCTCAGTCCCTCTCTCTCAGGGAGATATCTGTACAATGAGTGGTGTCTCTCAGTCCCTGTCTCTCAGGGAGATATCTGTACAGTGAGTCGTGTCTCTCAGTCCCTCTCTCTCAGGGAGATATCTGTACTCTGACTGGTGTCTCTCAGTCCCTGTCTCTCAGGGAGATATCTGTACACTGAGTGGTGTCTCTCAGTCCCTCTCTCTCAGGGAGATATCTGTACACTGACTGGTGTCTCTCAGTCCCTCTCTCTCAGGGAGGTATCTGTACACTGAGTGGTGTCTCTCAGTCCCTGTCTCTCAGGGAGATATCTATACATTGACTGGTGTCTCTCAGTCCCTGTCTCTCAGTGAGCTTTATGTACACTGAGTGGTGTCTCTCAGGGAGATATCTGTACACTGAGTGGTGTCTCGCAGTCCCTCTCTCTCAGGGAGATATCTGTACACTGACTGGTGTCTCTCAGTCCCTGTCTCTCAGGGAGATATCTATACACTGAGTGGTGTCTCTCAGTCCCTGTCTCTCAGGGAGATATCTGTACACTGACTGGTGTCTCTCAGTCCCTCTCTCTCAGGGAGATATCTGTACACTGACTGGTGTCTCGCAGTCCCTCTCTCTCAGGGAGATATCTGTACACTGAGTGGTGTCTCACAGCCCCTGTCTCTCAGGGAGATATCTGTACACTGACTGGTGTCTCTCCGTCCCTGTCTGTCAGGGAGATATCTATACACTGAGTGGTGTCTCTCAGTCCCTCTCTCTCAGGGAGATATCTGTACACTGACTGGTGTCTCTCAGTCGCTTTCTCTCTCCGGGAGATATATGTACACTGACTGGTGTCTCTCAGTCCCTGTCTCTCAGGGAGATATATGTACACTGACTGGTGTCTCTCAGTCCCTGTCTCTCAGGGAGATATCTGTACACTGAGTGGTGTCTCACAGTCCCTCTCTCTCAGGGAGATATCTGTACACTGAGTGGTGTCTCTCAGTCCCTCTCTCTCAGGGAGATATCTGTACAATGAGTGGTGTCTCTCAGTCCCTGTCTCTCAGGGAGATATCTGTACAGTGAGTGGTGTCTCTCAGTCCCTCTCTCTCAGGGAGATATCTGTACTCTGACTGGTGTCTCACAGTCCCTGTCTCTCAGGGAGATATCTGTACACTGAGTGGTGTCTCTCAGTCCCTCTCTCTCAGGGAGATATCTGTACACTGACTGGTGTCTCTCAGTCCCTCTCTCTCAGGGAGGTATCTGTACACTGAGTGGTGTCTCTCAGTCCCTGTCTCTCAGGGAGATATCTGTACATTGACTGGTGTCTCTCAGTCCCTGTCTCTCAGTGAGCTTTATGTACACTGAGTGGTGTCTCTCAGGGAGATATCTGTACACTGAGTGGTGTCTCTCAGTCCCTCTCTCTCAGGGAGATATCTGTACACTGACTGGTGTCTCTCAGCCCCTCTCTCTCAGGGAGATATCTGTGCACTGAGTGGTGTCTCACAGTCCCTCTCTCTCAGGGAGATATCTGTACACTGACTGGTGTCTCTCAGTCCCTGTCTCTCAGGGAGATATCTGTACACTGAGTGGTGTCTCTCAGGGAGATATCTGTACACTGAGTGGTGTCTCTCAGTCCCTCTCTCTCAGGGAGATATCTGTACTCTGACTGGTGTCTCTCAGTCCCTGTCTCTGAGGGAGATATCTGTACACTGAGTGGTGTCTCTCAGTCCCTCTCTCTCAGGGAGATATCTGTACACTGACTGGTGTCTCTCAGTCCCTCTCTCTCAGGGAGATATCTGTCCACTGAGTGGTGTCTAGCAGTCCCTCTCTCTCAGGGAGATATCTGTACACTGAGTGGTGTCTCTCAGTCCCTGTCTCTCAGGGAGATATATGTACACTGACTGGTGTCTCTCAGTCCCTCTCTCTCAGGGAGATATCTGTACACTGACTGGTGTCTCTCAGTCCCTCACTCTCAGGGAGATATCTGTACACTGAGTGGTGTCTCACAGCCCCTGTCTCTCAGGGAGATATCTGTGCACTGTCTGGTGTCTCTCAGTCCCTGTCTGTCAGGGAGATATCTATACACTGAGTGGTGTGTCTCAGTCCCTCTCTCTCAGGGAGATATCTGTACACTGACTGGTGTCTCACAGTCCCTCTCTCTCAGGGAGATATCTGGACACTGACTGGTGTCTCTCAGTCCCTGTCTTTCAGGGAGCTTTATGTCCACTGAGTGGTGTCTCTCAGGGAGATATCTGTACACTGACTGGTGTCTCACAGTCCCTGTCTCTCAGGGAGATATATGTACACTGACTGGTGTCTCTCAGTCCCTCTCTCTCAGGGAGATATCTGTACACTGACTGGTGTCTCACAGCCCCTGTCTCTCAGGGAGATATCTGTGCACTGTCTGGTGTCTCTCAGTCCCTGTCTGTCAGGGAGATATCTATACACTGAGTGGTGTCTCTCAGTCCCTCTCTCTCAGGGAGATATCTGTACACTGACTGGTGTCTCACAGTCCCTCTCTCTCAGGGAGATATCTGTACACTGACTGGTGTCTCTCAGTCCCTGTCTCTCAGGGAGCTTTATGTACACTGAGTGGTGTCTCTCAGGGAGATATCTGTACACTGACTGGTGTCTCTCAGTCCCTGTCTCTCAGGGAGCTTTATGTACACGGAGTGGTGTCTCACAGTCCCTCTCTCTCAGGGAGATATCTGTACACTGACTGGTGTCTCTCAGTCCCTGTCTCTCAGGGAGATATCTGTACACTGAGTGGTGTCTCTCAGTCCCTCTCTCTCAGGGAGATATCTGTACAATGACTGGTGTCTCTCAGTCCCTGTCTCTCAGGGAGATATCTATACACTGAGTGGTGTCTCTCAGTCCCTGTCTCTCAGGGAGATATCTGTACACTGACTGGTGTCTCTCAGTCCCTCTCTCTCAGGGAGATATCTGTACGCTGACTAGTGTCTCTCAGTCCCTCTCTCTCAGGGAGATATCTGAACACTGAGTGGTGTCTCTCAGTCCCTCTCTCTCAGGGAGATATCTGTACACTGACTGGTGTCTCTCAGCCCCTCTCTCTCAGGGAGATATCTGTGCACTGAGTGGTGTCTCACAGTCCCTCTCTCTCAGGGAGATATCTGTACACTGACTGGTGTCTCTCAGTCCCTGTCTCTCAGGGAGATATCTGTACACTGTGTGGTGTCTCTCAGGGAGATATCTGTACACTGAGTGGTGTCTCTCAGTCCCTCTCTCTCAGGGAGATATCTGTACTCTGACTGGTGTCTCTCAGTCCCTGTCTCTGAGGGAGATATCTGTACACTGAGTGGTGTCTCTCAGTCCCTGTCTCTCAGGGAGATATCTGTACACTGACTGGTGTCTCTCAGCCCCTCTCTCTCAGGGAGATATCTGTGCACTGAGTGGTGTCTCACAGTCCCTCTCTCTCAGGGAGATATCTGTACACTGACTGGTGTCTCGCAGTCCCTCTCTCTCAGGGAGATATCTGTACACTGAGTGGTGTCTCACATCCCCTGTCTCTCAGGGAGATATCTGTACACTGACTGGTGTCTCTCCGTCCCTGTCTGTCAGGGAGATATCTATACACTGAGTGGTGTCTCTCAGTCCCTCTCTCTCAGGGAGATATCTGCACACTGACTGGTGTCTCTCAGTCGCTCTCTCTCTCCGGGAGATATATGTACACTGACTGGTGTCTCTCAGTCCCTGTCTCTCAGGGAGATATATGTACACTGACTGGTGTCTCTCAGTCCCTGTCTCTCAGGGAGATATCTGTACACTGAGTGGTGTCTCACAGTCCCTCTCTCTCAGGGAGATATCTGTACACTGAGTGGTGTCTCTCAGTCCCTCTCTCTCAGGGAGATATCTGTACAATGAGTGGTGTCTCTCAGTCCCTGTCTCTCAGGGAGATATCTGTACAGTGAGTGGTGTCTCTCAGTCCCTCTCTCTCAGGAAGATATCTGTACTCTGACTGGTGTCTCACAGTCCCTGTCTCTCAGGGAGATATCTGTACACTGAGTGGTGTCTCTCAGTCCCTCTCTCTCAGGGAGATATCTGTACACTGACTGGTGTCTCTCAGTCCCTCTCTCTCAGGGAGGTATCTGTACACTGAGTGGTGTCTCTCAGTCCCTGTCTCTCAGGGAGATATCTGTACATTGACTGGTGTCTCTCAGACCCTGTCTCTCAGTGAGCTTTATGTACACTGAGTGGTGTCTCTCAGGGAGATATCTGTACACTGAGTGGTGTCTCTCAGTCCCTCTCTCTCAGGGAGATATCTGTACACTGACTGGTGTCTCTCAGCCCCTCTCTCTCAGGGAGATATCTGTGCACTGAGTGGTGTCTCACAGTCCCTCTCTCTCAGGGAGATATCTGTACACTGACTGGTGTCTCTCAGTCCCTGTCTCTCAGGGAGATATCTGTACACTGTGTGGTGTCTCTCAGGGAGATATCTGTACACTGAGTGGTGTCTCTCAGTCCCTGTCTCTGAGGGAGATATCTGTACACTGAGTGGTGTCTCTCAGTCCCTGTCTCTCAGGGAGATATCTGTACACTGACTGGTGTCTCTCAGCCCCTCTCTCTCAGGGAGATATCTGTGCACTGAGTGGTGTCTCACAGTCCCTCTCTCTCAGGGAGATATCTGTACACTGACTGGTGTCTCTCAGTCCCTGTCTCTCAGGGAGATATCTATACACTGAGTGGTGTCTCTCAGTCCCTGTCTCTCAGGGAGATATCTGTACACTGACTGGTGCCTCTCAGTCCCTCTCTCTCAGGGAGATATCTGTACACTGACTGGTGTCTCGCAGTCCCTGTCTCTCAGGGAGATATCTATACACTGAGTGGTGTCTCTCAGTCCCTGTCTCTCAGGGAGATATCTGTACACTGACTGGTGTCTCTCAGTCCCTCTCTCTCAGGGAGATATCTGTACACTGACTGGTGTCTCGCAGTCCCTCTCTCTCAGGGAGATATCTGTACACTGAGTGGTGTCTCACATCCCCTGTCTCTCAGGGAGATATCTGTACACTGACTGGTGTCTCTCCGTCCCTGTCTGTCAGGGAGATATCTATACACTGAGTGGTGTCTCTCAGTCCCTCTCTCTCAGGGAGATATCTGTACACTGACTGGTGTCTCTCAGTCGCTCTCTCTCTCCGGGAGATATATGTACACTGACTGGTGTCTCTCAGTCCCTGTCTCTCAGGGAGATATATGTACACTGACTGGTGTCTCTCAGTCCCTGTCTCTCAGGGAGATATCTGTACACTGAGTGGTGTCTCACAGTCCCTCTCTCTCAGGGAGATATCTGTACACTGAGTGGTGTCTCTCAGTCCCTCTCTCTCAGGGAGATATCTGTACAATGAGTGGTGTCTCTCAGTCCCTGTCTCTCAGGGAGATATCTGTACAGTGAGTGGTGTCTCTCAGTCCCTCTCTCTCAGGGAGATATCTGTACTCTGACTGGTGTCTCACAGTCCCTGTCTCTCAGGGAGATATCTGTACACTGAGTGGTGCCTCTCAGTCCCTCTCTCTCAGGGAGATATCTGTACACTGACTGGTGTCTCTCAGTCCCTCTCTCTCAGGGAGGTATCTGTACACTGAGTGGTGTCTCTCAGTCCCTGTCTCTCAGGGAGATATCTGTACATTGACTGGTGTCTCTCAGTCCCTGTCTCTCAGTGAGCTTTATGTACACTGAGTGGTGTCTCTCAGGGAGATATCTGTACACTGAGTGGTGTCTCTCAGTCCCTCTCTCTCAGGGAGATATCTGTACACTGACTGGTGTCTCTCAGCCCCTCTCTCTCAGGGAGATATCTGTGCACTGAGTGGTGTCTCACAGTCCCTCTCTCTCAGGGAGATATCTGTACACTGACTGGTGTCTCTCAGTCCCTGTCTCTCAGGGAGATATCTGTACACTGTGTGGTGTCTCTCAGGGAGATATCTGTACACTGAGTGGTGTCTCTCAGTCCCTCTCTCTCAGGGAGATATCTGTACTCTGACTGGTGTCTCTCAGTCCCTGTCTCTGAGGGAGATATCTGTACACTGAGTGGGGTCTCTCAGTCCCTCTCTCTCAGGGAGATATCTGTACACTGACTGGTGTCTCTCAGTCCCTCTCTCTCAGGGAGATATCTGTACACTGACTGGTGTCTCTCAGTCCCTCTCTCTCAGGGAGATATCTGTACACTGAGTGGTGTCTCACAGCCCCTGTCTCTCAGGGAGATATCTGTGCACTGTCTGGTGTCTCTCAGTCCCTGTCTGTCAGGGAGATATCTATACACTGAGTGGTGTGTCTCAGTCCCTCTCTCTCAGGGAGATATCTGTACACTGACTGGTGTCTCACAGTCCCTCTCTCTCAGGGAGATATCTGTACACTGACTGGTGTCTCTCAGTCCCTGTCTCTCAGGGAGCTTTATGTCCACTGAGTGGTGTCTCTCAGGGAGATATCTGTACACTGACTGGTGTCTCACAGTCCCTCTCTCTCAGGGAGCTTTATGTACACTGAGTGGTGTCTCACAGTCCCTCTCTCTCAGGGAGATATCTGTACACTGACTGGTGTCTCTCAGTCCCTGTCTCTCAGGGAGATATCTGTGCACTGAGTGGTGTCTCTCAGTCCCTCTCTCTCAGGGAGATATCTGTACACTGACTGGTGTCTCTCAGTCCCTGTCTCTCAGGGAGATATCTATACACTGAGTGGTGTCTCTCAGTCCCTCTCTCTCAGGGAGATATCTGTACACTGAGTGGTGTCTCTCAGTCCCTGTCTCTCAGGGAGATATATGTACACTGACTGGTGTCTCTCAGTCCCTGTCTGTCAGGGAGATATCTATACACTGAGTGGTGTCTCTCAGTCCCTCTCTCTCAGGGAGATATCTGTACACTGACTGGTGTCTCACAGTCCCTCTCTCTCAGGGAGATATCTGTACACTGACTGGTGTCTCTCAGTCCCTGTCTCTCAGGGAGCTTTATGTACACTGAGTGGTGTCTCTCAGGGAGATATCTGTACACTGACTGGTGTCTCTCAGTCCCTGTCTCTCAGGGAGCTTTATGTACACTGAGTGGTGTCTCACAGTCCCTCTCTCTCAGGGAGATATCTGTACACTGACTGGTGTCTCTCAGTCCCTGTCTCTCAGGGAGATATATGTACACTTACTGGTGTCTCTCAGTCCCTCTCTCAGGGAGGTATCTGTACACTGAGTGGTGTCTCTCAGTCCCTGACTCTCAGGGAGATATATGTACACTGAGTGGTGTCTCTCAGGGAGATATCTGTACACTGACTGGTGTCTCTCAGTCCCTGTCTCTCAGGGAGCTTTATGTACACTGAGTGGTGTCTCACAGTCCCTCTCTCTCAGGGAGATATCTGTACACTGACTGGTGTCTCTCAGTCCCTGTCTCTCAGGGAGATATCTGTACACTGAGTGGTGTCTCTCAGTCCCTCTCTCTCAGGGAGATATCTGTACACTGACTGGTGTCTCTCAGTCCCTGTCTCTCAGGGAGATATCTGTACACTGACTGGTGTCTCTCAGTCCCTCTCTCAGGGAGGTATCTGTACACTGAGTGGTGTCTCTCAGTCCCTGTCTCTCAGGGAGATATATGTACACTGAGTGGTGTCTCTCAGGGAGATATCTGTACACTGACTGGTGTCTCTCAGTCCCTGTCTCTCAGGGAGCTTTATGTACACTGAGTGGTGTCTCACAGTCCCTCTCTCTCAGGGAGATATCTGTACACTGACTGGTGTCTCTCAGTCCCTGTCTCTCAGGGAGATATCTGTACACTGAGTGGTGTCTCTCAGTCCCTCTCGCTCAGGGAGATATCTGTACTCTGACTGGTGTCTCTCAGTCCCTGTCTCTGAGGGAGATATCTGTACACTGAGTGGTGTCTCTCAGTCCCTCTCTCTCAGGGAGATATCTGTACACTGACTGGTGTCTCTCAGTCCCTCTCTCTCAGGGAGATATCTGTACACTGAGTGGTGTCTCACAGCCCCTGTCTCTCAGGGAGATATCTGTACACTGTCTGGTGTCTCTCAGTCCCTGTCTGTCAGGGAGATATCTATACACTGAGTGGTGTCTCTCAGTCCCTCTCTCTCAGGGAGATATCTGTACACTGACTGGTGTCTCACAGTCCCTCTCTCTCAGGGAGATATCTGTACACTGACTGGTGTCTCTCAGTCCCTGTCTCTCAGGGAGCTTTATGTACACTGAGTGGTGTCTCTCAGGGAGATATCTGTACACTGACTGGTGTCTCTCAGTCCCTGTCTCTCAGGGAGCTTTATGTACACTGAGTGGTGTCTCACAGTCCCTCTCTCTCTGAGGGAGATATCTGTACACTGACTGGTGTCTCTCAGTCCCTGTCTCTCAGGGAGATATCTGTACACTGAGTGGTGTCTCTCAGTCCCTCTCTCTCAGGGAGATATCTGTACACTGACTGGTGTCTCTCAGTCCCTGTCTCTCAGGGAGATATCTGTACAATGACTGGTGTCTCTCAGTCCCTCTCTCTCAGGGAGATATCCGTACACTGAGTGGTGTCTCACAGCCCCTGTCTCTCAGGGAGATATCTGTACACTGACTGGTGTCTCTCAGTCCCTCTCTCTCAGGGAGATATCTGTACACTGACTGGTGTCTCTCAGTCCCTCTCTCTCAGGGAGATATCTGTACACTGAGTGGTGTCTCACAGCCCCTGTCTCTCAGGGAGATATCTGTACACTGACTAGTGTCTCTCAGTCCCTGTCTGTCAGGGAGATATCTATACACTGAGTGGTGTCTCTCAGTCCCTCTCTCTCAGGGAGATATCTGTACACTGACTGGTGTCTCTCAGTCCCTCTCTCTCCGGGAGATATATGTACACTGACTGGTGTCTCTCAGTCCCTGTCTCTCAGGGAGATATCTGTACACTGAGTGGTGTCTCTCAGTCCCTCTCTCTCAGGGAGATATCTGTACAATGAGTGGTGTCTCTCAGTCCCTGTCTCTCAGGGAGATATCTGTACAGTGAGTCGTGTCTCTCAGTCCCTCTCTCTCAGGGAGATATCTGTACTCTGACTGGTGTCTCTCAGTCCCTGTCTCTCAGGGAGATATCTGTACACTGAGTGGTGTCTCTCAGTCCCTCTCTCTCAGGGAGATATCTGTACACTGACTGGTGTCTCTCAGTCCCTCTCTCTCAGGGAGGTATCTGTACACTGAGTGGTGTCTCTCAGTCCCTGTCTCTCAGGGAGATATCTATACATTGACTGGTGTCTCTCAGTCCCTGTCTCTCAGTGAGCTTTATGTACACTGAGTGGTGTCTCTCAGGGAGATATCTGTACACTGAGTGGTGTCTCGCAGTCCCTCTCTCTCAGGGAGATATCTGTACACTGACTGGTGTCTCTCAGTCCCTGTCTCTCAGGGAGATATCTATACACTGAGTGGTGTCTCTCAGTCCCTGTCTCTCAGGGAGATATCTGTACACTGACTGGTGTCTCTCAGTCCCTCTCTCTCAGGGAGATATCTGTACACTGACTGGTGTCTCGCAGTCCCTCTCTCTCAGGGAGATATCTGTACACTGAGTGGTGTCTCACAGCCCCTGTCTCTCAGGGAGATATCTGTACACTGACTGGTGTCTCTCCGTCCCTGTCTGTCAGGGAGATATCTATACACTGAGTGGTGTCTCTCAGTCCCTCTCTCTCAGGGAGATATCTGTACACTGACTGGTGTCTCTCAGTCGCTCTCTCGCTCTCCGGGAGATATATGTACACTGACTGGTGTCTCTCAGTCCCTGTCTCTCAGGGAGATATATGTACACTGACTGGTGTCTCTCAGTCCCTGTCTCTCAGGGAGATATCTGTACACTGAGTGGTGTCTCACAGTCCCTCTCTCTCAGGGAGATATCTGTACACTGAGTGGTGTCTCTCAGTCCCTCTCTCTCAGGGAGATATCTGTACAATGAGTGGTGTCTCTCAGTCCCTGTCTCTCAGGGAGATATCTGTACAGTGAGTGGTGTCTCTCAGTCCCTCTCTCTCAGGGAGATATCTGTACTCTGACTGGTGTCTCACAGTCCCTGTCTCTCAGGGAGATATCTGTACACTGAGTGGTGTCTCTCAGTCCCTCTCTCTCAGGGAGATATCTGTACACTGACTGGTGTCTCTCAGTCCCTCTCTCTCAGGGAGGTATCTGTACACTGAGTGGTGTCTCTCAGTCCCTGTCTCTCAGGGAGATATCTGTACATTGACTGGTGTCTCTCAGTCCCTGTCTCTCAGTGAGCTTTATGTACACTGAGTGGTGTCTCTCAGGGAGATATCTGTACACTGAGTGGTGTCTCTCAGTCCCTCTCTGTCAGGGAGATATCTGTACACTGACTGGTGTCTCTCAGCCCCTCTCTCTCAGGGAGATATCGGTGCACTGAGTGGTGTCTCACAGTCCCTCTCTCTCAGGGAGATATCTGTACACTGACTGGTGTCTCTCAGTCCCTGTCTCTCAGGGAGATATCTGTACACTGAGTGGTGTCTCTCAGGGAGATATCTGTACACTGAGTGGTGTCTCTCAGTCCCTCTCTCTCAGGGAGATATCTGTACTCTGACTGGTGTCTCTCAGTCCCTGTCTCTGAGGGAGATATCTGTACACTGAGTGGTGTCTCTCAGTCCCTCTCTCTCAGGGAGATATCTGTACAATGACTGGTGTCTCTCAGTCCCTCTCTCTCAGGGAGATATCTGTCCACTGAGTGGTGTCTAGCAGTCCCTCTCTCTCAGGGAGATATCTGTACACTGAGTGGTGTCTCTCAGTCCCTGTCTCTCAGGGAGATATATGTACACTGACTGGTGTCTCTCAGTCCCTCTCTCTCAGGGAGATATCTGTACACTGACTGGTGTCTCTCAGTCCCTCACTCTCAGGGAGATATCTGTACACTGAGTGGTGTCTCACAGCCCCTGTCTCTCAGGGAGATATCTGTGCACTGTCTGGTGTCTCTCAGTCCCTGTCTGTCAGGGAGATATCTATACACTGAGTGGTGTGTCTCAGTCCCTCTCTCTCAGGGAGATATCTGTACACTGACTGGTGTCTCACAGTCCCTCTCTCTCAGGGAGATATCTGGACACTGACTGGTGTCTCTCAGTCCCTGTCTCTCAGGGAGCTTTATGTCCACTGAGTGGTGTCTCTCAGGGAGATATCTGTACACTGACTGGTGTCTCACAGTCCCTGTCTCTCAGGGAGATATATGTACACTGACTGGTGTCTCTCAGTCCCTCTCTCTCAGGGAGATATCTGTACACTGACTGGTGTCTCTCAGTCCCTCTCTCTCAGGGAGATATCTGTACACTGAGTGGTGTCTCACAGCCCCTGTCTCTCAGGGAGATATCTGTGCACTGTCTGGTGTCTCTCAGTCCCTGTCTGTCAGGGAGATATCTATACACTGAGTGGTGTCTCTCAGTCCCTCTCTCTCAGGGAGATATCTGTACACTGACTGGTGTCTCACAGTCCCTCTCTCTCAGGGAGATATCTGTACACTGACTGGTGTCTCTCAGTCCCTGTCTCTCAGGGAGCTTTATGTACACTGAGTGGTGTCTCTCAGGGAGATATCTGTACACTGACTGGTGTCTCTCAGTCCCTGTCTCTCAGGGCGCTTTATGTACACGGAGTGGTGTCTCACAGTCCCTCTCTCTCAGGGAGATATCTGTACACTGACTGGTGTCTCTCAGTCCCTGTCTCTCAGGGAGATATCTGTACACTGAGTGGTGTCTCTCAGTCCCTCTCTCTCAGGGAGATATCTGTACAATGACTGGTGTCTCTCAGTCCCTGTCTCTCAGGGAGATATCTATACACTGAGTGGTGTCTCTCAGTCCCTGTCTCTCAGGGAGATATCTGTACACTGACTGGTGTCTCTCAGTCCCTCTCTCTCAGGGAGATATCTGTACGCTGACTAGTGTCTCTCAGTCCCTCTCTCTCAGGGAGATATCTGAACACTGAGTGGTGTCTCTCAGTCCCTCTCTCTCAGGGAGATATCTGTACACTGACTGGTGTCTCTCAGTCCCTCTCTCAGGGAGGTATCTGTACACTGAGTGGTGTCTCTCAGTCCCTGTCTCTCAGGGAGATATATGTACACTGACTGGTGTCTCTCAGTCCTTGTCTCTCAGGGAGATATCTGTACACTGAGTGGTGTCTTTCAGTCCCTCTCTCTCAGGGAGATATCTGTACACTGAGTGGTGTCTCTCAGTTCCTGTCTCTCAGGGAGATATCTGTACACTGAATGGTGTCTCTCAGTCCCTCTCTCTCAGGGAGATATCTGTACTCTGACTGGTGTCTCTCAGTCCCTGTCTCTCAGGGAGATATCTGTGCACTGAGTGGTGTCGCTCATTCCCTCTCTCTCAGGGAGATATCTGTACACTGACTGGTGTCTCTCAGTCCCTCTCTCTCAGGGAGGTATCTGTACACTGAGTGGTGTCTCTCAGTCCCTGTCCCTCAGGGACATATATGTACACTGACTGGTGTCTCTCAGTCCCTGTCTCTCAGGGAGATATCTGTACACTGACTGGTGTCTCTCAGTCCCTGTCTCTCAGGGAGAAATCTGTACACTGAGTGGTGTCTCTCAGTCCCTCTCTCTCAGGGAGATATCTGTACACTGACTGGTGTCTCTCAGTCCCTGTCTCTCAGGGAGATATCTGTACACTGAGTGGTGTCTCACAGTCCCTCTCTCTCAGGGAGATATCTGTACAATGACTGGTGTCTCTCAGTCCCTCTCTCTCAGGGAGATATCTGTACACTGAGTGGTGTCTCACAGCCCCTGTTTCTCAGGGAGATATCTGTACACTGACTGGTGTCTCTCAGTCCCTGTCTCTCAGGGAGAAATCTGTACACTGAGTGGTGTCTCTCAGTCCCTCTCTCTCAGGGAGATATCTGTACACTGACTGGTGTCTCTCAGTCCCTGTCTCTCAGGGAGATATCTGTACACTGAGTGGTGTCTCACAGCCCCTGTCTCTCAGGGAGATATCTGTACACTGACTGGTGTCTCTCAGTCCCTGTCTCTCAGGGAGAAATCTGTACACTGAGTGGTGTCTCTCAGTCCCTCTCTCTCAGGGAGATATCAGTACACTGACTGGTTTCACTCAGTCCCTGTCTCTCAGGGACATATATGTACACTGACTGGTGTCTCTCAGTCCCTCTCTCTCAGGGAGATATCTGTGCACTGAGTGGTGTCGCTCAGTCCCTCTCTCTCAGGGAGATATCTGTACACTGAGTGGTGTCTCTCAGTCCCTCTCTCTCAGGGAGATATCTGTACACTGACTGGTGTCTCTCAGTCCCTGTCTCTCAGGGAGATATCTGTACACTGAGTGGTGTCTCACAGTCCCTCTCTCTCAGGGAGATATCTGTACACTGACTGGTGTCTCTCAGTCCCTCTCTCTCAGGGAGATATATGTACACTGACTGGTGTCTCTCAGTCCCTCACTCTCAGGGAGGTATCTGTACACTGAGTGGTGTCTCTCAGTCCCTGTCTGTCAGGGAGATATATGTACACTGACTGTTGTCTCTCAGTCCCTGTCTCTCAGGGAGATATCTGTGCACTGAGTGGTGTCTCTCAGTCCCTCTCTCTCAGGGAGATATCTGTACAATGAGTGGTGTCTCTCAGTCCCTGTCTCTCAGGGAGATATCTGTACAGTGAGTGGTGTCTCTCAGTCCCTCTCTCTCAGGGAGATATCTGTACTCTGACTGGTGTCTCTCAGTCCCTGTCTCTCAGGGAGATATCAGTACACTGAGTGGTGTCTCTCAGTCCCTCTCTCTCAGGGAGATATCTGTACACTGACTGGTGTCTCTCAGTCCCTCTCTCTCAGGGTGGTATCTGTACACTGAGTGGTGTCTCTCAGTCCCTCTCTCTCAGGGAGATATCTGTACAGTGAGTGGTGTCTCTCAGTCCCTCTCTCTCAGGGAGATATCTGTACTCTGACTGGTGTCTCTCAGTCCCTGTCTCTCAGGGAGATATCTGTACACTGACTGGTGTCTCTCAGTCCCTCTCTCTCAGGGAGGTATCTGTACACTGAGTGGTGTCTCTCAGTCCCTGTCTCTCAGGGAGATATCTGTACACTGAGTGGTGTCTCTCAGTCCCTCTCTCTCAGGGAGATATCTGTACACTGACTGGTGTCTCTCAGTCCCTGTCTCTCAGGGAGATATCTGTACACTGAGTGGTGTCTCTCAGTCCCTCTCTCTCAGGGAGATATCTGTACTCTGACTGGTGTCTCTCAGTCCCTGTGTCTGAGCGAAATATCTGTACACTGACTGGTGTCTCTCAGTCCCTCTCTCTCAGGGAGATATCTGTACACTGACTGGTGTCTCTCAGTCCCTCTCTCTCAGGGAGATATCTGTACACTGAGTGGTGTCACACAGCCCCTGTCTCTCAGGGAGATATCTGTACACTGACTGGTGTCTCTCAGTCCCTGTCTGTCAGGGAGATATCTATACACTGAGTGGTGTCTCTCAGTCCCTCTCTCTCAGGGAGATATCTGTACACTGACTGGTGTCTCTCAGTCCCTCTCTCTCCGGGAGATATATGTACACTGACGGGTGTCTCTCAGTCCCTCTCTCTCAGGGAGGTATCTGTGCACTGAGTGGTGTCTCTCAGTCCCTGTCTCTCAGGGAGATATATGTACACTGACTGGTGTCTCTCAGTCCCTGTCTCTCAGGGAGATATCTGTACACTGAGTGGTGTCTCTCAGTCCCTCTCTCTCAGGGAGATATCTGTACAATGAGTGGTGTCTCTCAGTCCCTCTCTCTCAGGGAGATATCTGTACTCTGACTGGTGTCTCTCAGTCCCTGTCTCTCAGGGAGATATCTGTACAATGAGTGGTGACTCTCAGTCCCTGTCTCTCAGGGAGATATCTGTACACTGAGTGGTGTCTCTCAGTCCCTCTCTCTCAGGGAGGTATCTGTACACTGACTGGTGTCTCTCAGTCCCTGTCTCTCAGGGAGATATCTGTACATTGACTGGTGTCTCTCAGTCCCTGTCTCTCAGTGAGCTTTATCTACACTGAGTGGTGTCTCTCAGGGAGATATCTGTACACTGAGTGGTGTCTCTCAGTCCCTCTCTCTCAGGGAGATATCAGTACACTGACTGGTGTCTCTCAGTCCCTGTCTCTCAGGGAGATATCTGTACACTGACTGGTGTCTCTCAGTCCCTCTCTCTCAGGGAGATATCTGTACACTGACTGGTGTCTCTCAGTCCCTGTCTCTCAGGGAGCTTTATGT
This sequence comes from Heterodontus francisci, assembly GCF_036365525.1. Lineage (NCBI taxonomy): Eukaryota > Metazoa > Chordata > Chondrichthyes > Heterodontiformes > Heterodontidae > Heterodontus > Heterodontus francisci. Next base: position 104,439,257 of record NC_090385.1, on the reverse strand, counting down.
ACACTTAGTGGTGTCTCTCAGGGAGATATCTGTACACTGACTGGTGCCTCTCAGTCCCTGTCTCTCAGGGAGCTTTATGTACACTGAGTGGTGTCTCACAGTCCCTCTCTCTCAGGGAGATATCTGTACACTGACTGGTGTCTCTCAGTCCCTGTCTCTCAGGGAGATATCTGTACACTGAGTGGTGTCTCTCAGTCCCTCTCTCTCAGGGAGATATCTGTACACTGACTGGTGTCTCTCAGTCCCTGTCTCTCAGGGAGATATCTATACACTGAGTGGTGTCTCTCAGTCCCTGTCTCTCAGGGAGATATCTGTGCACTGACTGGTGTCTCTCAGTCCCTCTCTCTCAGGGAGATATCTGTACGCTGACTAGTGTCTCTCAGTCCCTCTCTCTCAGGGAGATATCTGTACACTGAGTGGTGTCTCTCAGTCCCTCTCTCAGGGAGGTATCTGTACACTGAGTGGTGTCTCTCAGTCCCTGTCTCTCAGGGAGATATATGTACACTGACTGGTGTCTCTCAGTCCTTGTCTCTCAGGGAGATATCTGTGCACTGAGTGGTGTCTTTCAGTCCCTCTCTCTCAGGGAGATATCTGTACACTGAGTGGTGTCTCTCAGTCCCTCTCTCTCAGGGAGATATCTGTACACTGACTGGTGTCTCTCAGTCCCTGTCTCTCAGGGAGCTTTTTGTACACTGAGTGGTGTCTCTCAGGGAGATATCTGTACACTGACTGGTGCCTCTCAGTCCCTGTCTCTCAGGGAGCTTTATGTACACTGAGTGGTGTCTCACAGTCCCTCTCTCTCAGGGAGATATCTGTACACTGACTGGTGTCTCTCAGTCCCTGTCTCTCAGGGAGATATCTGTACACTGAGTGGTGTCTCTCAGTCCCTCTCTCTCAGGGAGATATCTGTACACTGACTGGTGTCTCTCAGTCCCTGTCTCTCAGGGAGATATCTATACACTGAGTGGTGTCTCTCAGTCCCTGTCTCTCAGGGAGATATCTGTGCACTGACTGGTGTCTCTCAGTCCTTGTCTCTCAGGGAGATATCTGTACACTGAGTGGTGTCTTTCAGTCCCTGTCTCTCAGGGAGATATCTGTACACTGAGTGGTGTCTCTCAGTTCCTGTCTCTCAGGGAGATATCTGTACACTGACTGGTGTCTCTCAGTCCCTCTCTCTCAGGGAGGTATCTGTACACTGAGTGGTGTCTCTCAGTCCCTGTCTCTCAGGGAGGTATCTGTACACTGAGTGGTGTCTCTCAGTCCCTGTCTCTCAGGGACATATATGTACACTGACTGGTGTCTCTCAGTCCCTCTCTCTCAGGGACATAAATGTACACTGACTGGTGTCTCTCAGTCCCTCTCTCTCAGGGAGATATCTGTACACTGACTGGTGTCTCTCAGTCCCTCTCTCTCAGGGAGGTATCTGTACACTGAGTGGTGTCTCTCAGTCCCTGACTCTCAGGGAGATATCTGTACATTGACTGGTGTCTCTCATTCCCTGTCTCTCATGAGCTTTATGTACACTGAGTGGTGTCTCTCAGTCCCTGTCTCTCAGGGACATATATGTACACTGACTGGTGTCTCTCAGTCTCTCTCTCTCAGGGAGATATCTGTACACTGACTGGTGTCTCTCAGTCCCTCTCTCTCAGGGAGATATCTGTACACTGAGTGGTGTCTCACAGCCCCTGTCTCTCAGGGAGATATCTGTACACTGACTGGTGTCTCTCAGTCCCTGTCTCTCAGGGAGAAATCTGTACACTGAGTGGTGTCTCTCAGTCCCTCTCTCTCAGGGAGATATCTGTACACTGAGTGGTGTCTCACAGTCCCTCTCTCTCAGGGAGATATCTGTACACTGACTGGTGTCTCTTAGTCCCTCTCTCTCAGGGAGATATCTGTACACTGACTGGTGTCTCTCAGTCCCTGTCTCTCAGGGAGATATCTGTACACTGAGTGGTGTCTCTCAGTCCCTCTCTCTCAGGGAGATATCTGTACACTGACTGGTGTCTCTCAGTCCCTGTCTCTCAGGGAGATATCTGTACACTGAGTGGTGTCTCACAGTCCCTCTCTCTCAGGGAGATATCTGTACACTGACTGGTGTCTCTCAGTCCCTGTCTCTCAGGGAGATATCTGTACACTGAGTGGTGTCTCTCAGTCCCTCTCTCTCAGGGAGATATCTGTACAATGAGTAGTGTCTCTCAGTCCCTGTCTCTCAGGGAGATATCTGTACAGTGAGTGGTGTCTCTCAGTCCCTCTCTCTCAGGGAGATATCTGTACTCTGACTGGTGTCTCTCAGTCCCTGTCTCTCAGGGTGATATCAGTACACTGTGTGGTGTCTCTCAGTCCCTCTCTCTCAGGGAGATATCTGTACACTGACTGGTGTCTCTCAGTCCCTGTCTCTCAGTGAGCTTTATGTACACTGAGTGGTGTCTCTCAGGGAGATATCTGTACACTGAGTGGTGTCTCTCAGCCCCTCTCTCTCAGGGAGATATCTGTACACTGACTGGTGTCTCACAGTCCCTCTCTCTCAGGGAGATATCTGTACACTGACTGGTGTCTCTCAGTCCCTGTCTCTCAGGGAGTTATATGTACACTGACTGGTGTCTCTCAGGGAGATATCTGTACACTGACTGGTGTCTCTCAGTCCCTGTCTCTGAGGGAGCTTTATGTACACTGAGTGGTGTCTCACAGTCCCTCTCTCTCAGGGAGATATCTGTACACTGACTGGTGTCTCTCAGTCCCTGTCTCTCAGGGAGATATCTGTACACTGAGTGGTGTCTCTCAGTCCCTCTCTCTCAGGGAGATATCTGTACACTGAGTGGTGTCTCTCAGTCCCTCTGTCTCAGGGAGATATCTGTACAGTGACTGGTGTCTCTCAGTCCCTGTCTCTCAGAGAGATATATGTGCACTGAGTGGTGTCTCACAGTCCCTCTCTCTCAGGGAGATATCTGTACACTGACTGGTGTCTCTCAGTCCCTCTGTCTCAGGGAGATATCTGTACACTGACTGGTGTCTCTCAGTCCCTGTCTCTCAGGGAGATATATGTACACTGACTGGTGTCTCTCAGTCCCTCTCTCAGGGAGGTATCTGTACACTGAGTGGTGTCTCTCAGTCCCTGTCTCTCAGGGAGATATATGTGCACTGACTGGTGTCTCTCAGTCCCTGTCTCTCAGGGAGATATATGTACACTGACTGGTGTCTCTCAGTCCCTCTCCAGGGAGGTATCTGTACACTGAGTGGTGTCTCTCAGTCCCTGTCTCTCAGGGAGATATATGTGCACTGACTGGTGTCTCTCAGTCTTTGTCTCTCAGGGAGATATCTGTACACTGAGTGGTGTCTTTCAGACCCTCTCTCTCAGGGAGATATCTGTACACTGACTGGTGTCTCTCAGTCCCTGTCTCTGAGGGAGCTTTATGTACACTGAGTGGTGTCTCTCAGTCCCTCTCTCTCAGGGAGATATCTGTACACTGACTGGTGTCTCTCAGTCCCTGTCTCTCAGGGAGATATCTGTACACTGAGTGGTGTCTCTCAGTCCCTCTCTCTCAGGGAGATATCTGTACACTGAGTGGTGTCTCTCAGTCCCTCTGTCTCAGGGAGATATCTGTACACTGACTGGTGTCTCTCAGTCCCTGTCTCTCAGGGAGATATATGTACACTGACTGGTGTCTCTCAGTCCCTCTCTCAGGGAGGTATCTGTACACTGAGTGGTGTCTCTCAGTCCCTGTCTCTCAGGGAGATATATGTGCACTGACTGGTGTCTCTCAGTCTTTGTCTCTCAGGGAGATATCTGTACACTGAGTGGTGTCTTTCAGACCCTCTCTCTCAGGGAGATATCTGTACACTGAGTGGTGTCTCTCAGTTCCTGTCTCTCAGGGAGATATCTGTACACTGAATGGTGTCTCTCAGTCCCTCTCTCTCAGGGAGATATCTGTACTCTGACTGGTGTCTCTCAGTCCCTGTCTCTCAGGGAGATATCTGTGCACTGAGTGGTGTCTCTCAGTCCCTCTCTCTCAGGGAGATATCTGTACACTGACTGGTGTCTCTCAGTCCCTCTCTCTCAGGGAGGTATCTGTACACTGAGTGGTGTCTCTCAGTCCCTGTCTCTCAGGGACATATATGTACACTGACTGGTGTCTCTCAGTCCCTCTCTCTCAGGGAGATATCTGTACACTGACTGGTGTCTCTCAGTCCCTCTCTCTCAAGGAGATATCTGTACACTGAGTGGTGTCTCACAGCCCCTGTCTCTCAGGGAGATATCTGTACACTGACTGGTGTCTCTCAGTCCCTGTCTCTCAGGGAGAAATCTGTACACTGACTGGTGTCTCTCAGTCCCTCTCTCTCAGGGAGATATCTGTACACTGACTGGTGTCTCTCAGTCCCTCTCTCTCAGGGAGATATCTGTACACTGAGTGGTGTCTCACAGTCCCTCTCTCTCAGGGAGATATCTGTACACTGAGTGGTGTCTCTCAGTCCCTGTCTCTCAGGGACATATATGTACACTGACTGGTGTCTCTCAGTCCCTCTCTCTCAGGGAGATATCTGTACACTGACTGGTGTCTCTCAGTCCCTCTCTCTCAAGGAGATATCTGTACACTGAGTGGTGTCTCACAGCCCCTGTCTCTCAGGGAGATATCTGTACACTGACTGGTGTCTCTCAGTCCCTGTCTCTCAGGGAGAAATCTGTACACTGACTGGTGTCTCTCAGTCCCTCTCTCTCAGGGAGATATCTGTACACTGAGTGGTGTCTCTCAGTCCCTCTCTCTCAGGGAGATATCTGTACACTGACTGGTGTCTCTCAGTCCCTGTCACTCAGGGAGATATCTGCACACTGAGTGGTGTATCTCAGTCCCTCTCTCTCAGGGAGATATCTGTACACTGACTGGTGTCTCTCAGTCCCTCTCTCTCAGGGAGATATCTGTACACTGAGTGGTGTCTCTCAGTCCCTGTCTCTCAGGGAGATATCTGTACACTGAGTGGTGTCTCTCAGTCCCTGTCTCTCAGGGACATATATGTACACTGACTGGTGTCTCTCAGTCCCTCTCTCTCAGGGAGATATCTGTACACTGACTGGTGTCTCTCAGTCCCTCTCTCTCAGGGAGATATCTGTACACTGAGTGGTGTCTCACAGCCCCTGTCTCTCAGGGAGATATCTGTACACTGACTGGTGTCTCTCAGTCCCTGTCTCTCAGGGAGAAATCTGTACACTGAGTGGTGTCTCTCAGTCCCTCTCTCTCAGGGAGATATCTGTACACTGACTGGTGTCTCTCAGTCCCTGTCTCTCAGGGAGATATCTGTACACTGAGTGGTGTCTCACAGTCCCTCTCTCTCAGGGAGATATCTGTACACTGACTGGTGTCTCTTAGTCCCTCTCTCTCAGGGAGATATCTGTACACTCACTGGTGTCTCTCAGTCCCTGTCTCTCAGGGAGATATCTGTACACTGAGTGGTGTCTCTCAGTCCCTCTCTCTCAGGGAGATATCTGTACACTGACTGGTGTCTCTCAGTCCCTGTCTCTCAGGGAGATATCTGTACACTGAGTGGTGTCTCACAGTCCCTCTCTCTCAGGGAGATATCTGTACACTGACTGGTGTCTCTCAGTCCCTCTGTCTCAGGGAGATATCTGTACACTGAGTGGTGTCTCTCAGTCCCTCTCTCTCAGGGAGATATCTGTACACTGAGTGGTGTCTCTCAGTCCCTCTCTCTCAGGGAGATATCTGTACACTGACTGGTGTCTCTCAGTCCTTATCTCTCAGGGAGGTATCTGTACACTGAGTGGTGTCTCTCAGTCCCTGTCTCTCAGGGAGATATATGTACACTGACTGGTGTCTCTCAGTCCCTGTCTCTCAGGGAGATATCTGTACACTGAGTGGTGACTCTCAGTCCCTCTCTCTCAGGGAGATATCTGTACAATGAGTGGTGTCTCTCAGTCCCTGTCTCTCAGGGAGATATCTGTACAGTGAGTGGTGTCTCTCAGTCCCTCTCTCTCAGGGAGATATCTGTACTCTGACTGGTGTCTCTCAGTCCCTCTCTCAGGGAGGTATCTGTACACTGAGTGGTGTCTCTCAGTCCCTGTCTCTCAGGGAGATATATGTGCACTGACTGGTGTCTCTCAGTCCTTGTCTCTCAGGGGCGATATCTGTACACTGAGTGGTGTCTTTCAGTCCCTCTCTCTCAGGGAGATATCTGTACACTGAGTGGTGTCTCTCAGTTCCTGTCTCTCAGGGAGAAATCTGTACACTGAATGGTGTCTCTCAGTCCCTCTCTCTCACGGAGATATCTGTACTCTGACTGGTGTCTCTCAGTCCCTGTCTCTCAGGGAGATATCTGTGCACTGAGTGCTGTCTCTCAGTCCCTCTCTCTCAGGAGGATATCTGTACACTGACTGGTGTCTCTCAGTCCCTCTCTCTCAGGGAGGTATCTGTACACTGAGTGGTGTCTCTCAGTCCCTGTCTCTCAGGGACATATATGTACACTGACTGGTGTCTCTCAGTCCCTCTCTCTCAGGGAGATATCTGTACACTGACTGGTGTCTCTCAGTCCCTCTCTCTCAGGGAGATATCTGTACACTGAGTGGTGTCTCACAGCCCCTGTCTCTCAGGGAGATATCTGTACACTGACTGGTGTCTCTCAGTCCCTGTCTCTCAGGGAGAAATCTGTACACTGAGTGGTGTCTCTCAGTCCCTCTCTCTCAGGGAGATATCTGTACACTGAGTGGTATCTCACAGTCCCTCTCTCTCAGGGAGATATCTGTACACTGACTGGTGTCTCTTAGTCCCTCTCTCTCAGGGAGATATCTGTACACTGACTGGTGTCACTCAGTCCCTGTCTCTCAGGGAGATATCTGTACACTGAGTGGTGTCTCTCAGTCCCTCTCTCTCAGGGAGATATCTGTACACTGACTGGTGTCTCTCAGTCCTTGTCTCTCAGGGAGATATCTGTACACTGAGTGGTGTCTTTCAGTCCCTCTCTCTCAGGGAGATATCTGTACACTGAGTGGTGTCTCTCAGTTCCTGTCTCTCAGGGAGATAGCTGTACACTGAATGGTGTCTCTCAGTCCCTCTCTCTCAGGGAGATATCTGTACTCTGACTGGTGTCTCTCAGTCCCTGTCTCTCAGGGAGATATCTGTGCACTGAGTGGTGTCTCTCAGTCCCTCTCTCTCAGGAGGATATCTGTACACTGACTGGTGTCTCTCAGTCCCTCTCTCTCAGGGAGGTATCTGTACACTGAGTGGTGTCTCTCAGTCCCTGTCTCTCAGGGACATATATGTACACTGACTGGTGTCTCTCAGTCCCTCTCTCTCAGGGAGATATCTGTACACTGACTGGTGTCTCTCAGTCCCTCTCTCTCAGGGAGATATCTGTACACTGAGAGGTGTCTCACAGCCCCTGTCTCTCAGGGAGATATCTGTACACTGACTGGTGTCTCTCAGTCCCTGTCTCTCAGGGAGAAATCTGTACACTGAGTGGTGTCTCTCAGTCCCTCTCTCTCAGGGAGATATCTGTACACTGACTGGTGTCTCTCAGTCCCTGTCTCTCAGGGAGATATCTGCACACTGAGTGGTGTCTCACAGTCCCTCTCTCTCAGGGAGATATCTGTACAGTGACTGGTGTCTCTTAGTCCCTCTCTCTCAGGGAGATATCTGTACACTCACTGGTGTCTCTCAGTCCCTGTCTCTCAGGGAGATATCTGTACACTGAGTGGTGTCTCTCAGTCCCTCTCTCTCAGGGAGATATCTGTACACTGACTGGTGTCTCTCAGTCCCTGTCTCTCAGGGAGATATCTGTACACTGAGTGGTGTCTCACAGTCCCTCTCTCTCAGGGAGATATCTGTACACTGACTGGTGTCTCTCAGTCCCTCTGTCTCAGGGAGATATCTGTACACTGAGTGGTGTCTCTCAGTCCCTCTCTCTCAGGGAGATATCTGTACACTGACTGGTGTCTCTCAGTCCTTCTCTCTCAGGGAGGTATCTGTACACTGAGTGGTGTCTCTCAGTCCCTGTCTCTCAGGGAGATATATGTACACTGACTGGTGTCTCTCAGTCCCTGTCTCTCAGGGAGATATCTGTACACTGAGTGGTGACTCTCAGTCCCTCTCTCTCAGGGAGATATCTGTACAATGAGTGGTGTCTCTCAGTCCCTGTCTCTCAGGGAGATATCTGTACAGTGAGTGGTGTCTCTCAGTCCCTCTCTCTCAGGGAGATATCTGTACTCTGACTGGTGTCTCTCAGTCCCTCTCTCAGGGAGGTATCTGTACACTGAGTGGTGTCTCTCAGTCCCCGTCTCTCAGGGAGATATATGTGCACTGACTGGTGTCTCTCAGTCCCTCTCTCTCACGGAGATATCTGTACTCTGACTGGTGTCTCTCAGTCCCTGTCTCTCAGGGAGATATCTGTGCACTGAGTGCTGTCTCTCAGTCCCTCTCTCTCAGGAGGATATCTGTACACTGACTGGTGTCTCTCAGTCCCTCTCTCTCAGGGAGGTATCTGTACACTGAGTGGTGTCTCTCAGTCCCTGTCTCTCAGGGACATATATGTACACTGACTGGTGTCTCTCAGTCCCTCTCTCTCAGGGAGATATCAGTACACTGACTGGTGTCTCTCAGTCCCTCTCTCTCAGGGAGATATTTGTACACTGAGTGGTGTCTCACAGCCCCTGTCTCTCAGGGAGATATCTGTACACTGACTGGTGTCTCTCAGTCCCTGTCTCTCAGGGAGAAATCTGTACACTGAGTGGTGTCTCTCAGTCCCTCTCTCTCAGGGAGATATCTGTACACTGAGTGGTATCTCACAGTCCCTCTCTCTCAGGGAGATATCTGTACACTGACTGGTGTCTCTTAGTCCCTCTCTCTCAGGGAGATATCTGTACACTGACTGGTGTCTCTCAGTCCCTGTCTCTCAGGGAGATATCTGTACACTGAGTGGTGTCTCTCAGTCCCTCTCTCTCAGGGAGATATCTGTACACTGACTGGTGTCTCTCAGTCCCGGTCTCTCAGGGAGATATCTGTACACTGAGTGGTGTCTCACAGTCCCTCTCTCTCAGGGAGATATCTGTACACTGACTGGTGTCTCTCAGTCCCTGTCTCTCAGGGAGATATCTGTACACTGAGTGGTGTCTCTCAGTCCCTCTCTCTCAGGGAGATATCTGTACAATGAGTGGTGTCTCTCAGTCCCTGTCTCTCAAGGAGATATCTGTACAGTGAGTGGTGTCTCTCAGTCCCTCTCTCTCAGGGAGATATCTGTACTCTGACTGGTGACTCTCAGTCCCTGTCTCTCAGGGTGATATCAGTACACTGTGTGGTGTCTCTCAGTCCCTCTCTCTCAGGGAGATATCTGTACACTGACTGGTGTCTCTCAGTCCCTGTCTCTCAGTGAGCTTTATGTACACTGAGTGGTGTCTCTCAGGGAGATATCTGTACACTGAGTGGTGTCTCTCAGCCCCTCTCTCTCAGGGAGATATCTGTGCACTGAGTGGTGTCTCTCAGTCCCTCTCTCTCAGGGAGATATCTGTACACTGTCTGGTGTCTCTCAGTCCCTGTCTGTCAGGGAGATATCTATACACTGAGTGGTGTCTCTCAGTCCCTCTCTCTCAGGGAGATATCTGTACACTGACTGGTGTCTCACAGTCACTCTCTCTCAGGGAGATATCTGTACACTGACTGGTGTCTCTCAGTCCCTGTCTCTCAGGGAGTTATATGTACACTGACTGGTGTCTCTCAGGGAGATATCTGTACACTGACTGGTGTCTCTCAGTCCCTGTCTCTCAGGGAGATATATGTGCACTGAGTGGTGTCTCACAGTCCCTCTCTCTCAGGGAGATATCTGTACACTGACTGGTGTCTCTCAGTCCCTGTCTCTCAGGGAGATATCTGTACACTGAGTGGTGTCTCTCAGTCCCTCTCTCTCAGGGAGATATCTGTACACTGAGTGGTGTCTCTCAGTCCCTCTCTCTCAGGGAGATATCTGTACACTGACTGGTGTCTCTCAGTCCCTCTCTCTCAGGGAGGTATCTGTACACTGAGTGGTGTCTCTCAGTCCCTGTCTCTCAGGGAGATATCTGCACACTGACTGGTGTCTCTCAGTCCCTGTCTCTCAGTGAGCTTTATGTACACTGAGTGGTGTCTCTCAGCGAGATATCTGTACACTGAGTGGTGTCTCTCAGCCCCTCTCTCTCAGGGAGATATCTGTGCACTGAGTGGTGTCTCTCAGTCCCTCTCTCTCAGGGAGATATCTGTGCACTGAGTGGTGTCTCACAGCCGCTGTCTCTCAGGGAGATATCTGTACACTGTCTGGTGTCTCTCAGTCCCTGTCTGTCAGGGAGATATCTATACACTGAGTGGTGTCTCTCAGTCCCTCTCTCTCAGGGAGATATCTGTACACTGACTGGTGTCTCACAGTCCCTCTCTCTCAGGGAGATATCTGTACACTGACTGGTGTCTCTCAGTCCCTGTCTCTCAGGGAGCTTTATGTACACTGAGTGGTGTCTCTCAGGGAGATATCTGTACACTGACTGGTGTCTCTCAGTCCCTGTCTCTGAGGGAGCTTTATGTACACTGAGTGGTGTCTCTCAGTCCCTCTCTCTCAGGGAGATATCTGTACACTGACTGGTGTCTCTCAGTCCCTGTCTCTCAGGGAGATATCTGTACACTGAGTGGTGTCTCTCAGTCCCTCTCTCTCAGGGAGATATCTGTACACTGAGTGGTGTCTCTCAGTCCCTCTGTCTCAGGGAGATATCTGTACACTGACTGGTGTCTCTCAGTCCCTGTCTCTCAGGGAGATATATGTACACTGACTGGTGTCTCTCAGTCCCTCTCTCAGGGAGGTATCTGTACACTGAGTGGTGTCTCTCAGTCCCTGTCTCTCAGGGAGATATATGTGCACTGACTGGTGTCTCTCAGTCCTTGTCTCTCAGGGAGATATCTGTACACTGAGTGGTGTCTTTCAGTCCCTCTCTCTCAGGGAGATATCTGTACACTGAGTGGTGTCTCTCAGTTCCTGTCTCTCAGGGAGATATCTGTACACTGAATGGTGTCTCTCAGTCCCTCTCTCTCAGGGAGATATCTGTACTCTGACTGGTGTCTCTCAGTCCCTGTCTCTCAGGGAGATATCTGTGCACTGAGTGGTGTCTCTCAGTCCCTCTCTCTCAGGAGGATATCTGTACACTGACTGGTGTCTCTCAGTCCCTCTCTCTCAGGGAGGTATCTGTACACTGAGTGGTGTCTCTCAGTCCCTGTCTCTCAGGGACATATATGTACACTGACTGGTGTCTCTCAGTCCCTCTCTCTCAGGGAGATATCTGTACACTGACTGGTGTCTCTCAGTCCCTCTCTCAGGGAGGTATCTGTACACTGAGTGGTGTCTCTCAGTCCCTGTCTCTCAGGGAGATATCTGTACACTGACTGGTGTCTCTCAGTCCCTCTCTCAGGGAGGTATCTGTACACTGAGTGGTGTCTCTCAGTCCCTGTCTCTCAGGGAGATATATGTACACTGACTGGTGTCTCTCAGTCCTTGTCTCTCAGGGAGATATCTGTACACTGAGTGGTGTCTTTCAGTCCCTCTCTCTCAGGGAGATATCTGTACACTGAGTGGTGTCTCTCAGTTCCTGTCTCTCAGGGAGATATCTGTACACTGAATGGTGTCTCTCAGCCCCTCTCTCTCAGGGAGATATCTGTACTCTGACTGGTGTCTCTCAGTCCCTGTCTCTCAGGGAGATATCTGTGCACTGAGTGGTGTCGCTCATTCCCTCTCTCTCAGGGAGATATCTGTACACTGACTGGTGTCTCACAGTCCCTCTCTCTCAGGGAGATATCTGTACACTGACTGGTGTCTCTCAGTCCCTGTCTCTCAGGGAGCTTTATGTCCACTGAGTGGTGTCTCTCAGGGAGATATCTGTACACTGACTGGTGTCTCACAGTCCCTCTCTCTCAGGGAGCTTTATGTACACTGAGTGGTGTCTCACAGTCCCTCTCTCTCAGGGAGATATCTGTACACTGACTGGTGTCTCTCAGTCCCTGTCTCTCAGGGAGATATCTGTGCACTGAGTGGTGTCTCTCAGTCCCTCTCTCTCAGGGAGGTATCTGTACACTGACTGGTGTCTCTCAGTCCCTCTCTCTCAGGGAGGTATCTGTACACTGAGTGGTGTCTCTCAGTCCCTGACTCTCAGGGAGATATCTGTACATTGACTGGTGTCTCTCAGTCCCTGTCTCTCAGTGAGCTTTATGTACACTGAGTGGTGTCTCTCAGGGAGATATCTGTACACTGAGTGGTGTCTCTCAGTCCCTCTCTCTCAGGGAGATATCTGTACACTGACTGGTGTCTCTCAGCCCCTCTCTCTCAGGGAGATATCTGTGCACTGAGTGGTGTCTCACAGTCCCTCTCTCTCAGGGAGATATCTGTACACTGACTGGTGTCTCTCAGTCCCTGTCTCTCAGGGAGATATATGTACACTGACTGGTGTCTCTCAGTCCCTGTCTCTCAGGGAGATATATGTACACTGACTGGTGTCTCTCAGTCCCTCTCTCTCAGGGAGATATCTGTACACTGACTGGTGTCTCTCAGTCCCTCTCTCTCAGGGAGATATCTGTACACTGAGTGGTGTCTCACAGCCCCTGTCTCTCAGGGAGATATCTGTGCACTGTCTGGTGTCTCTCAGTCCCTGTCTGTCAGGGAGATATCTATACACTGAGTGGTGTCTCTCAGTCCCTCTCTCTCAGGGAGATATCTGTACACTGACTGGTGTCTCACAGTCCCTCTCTCTCAGGGAGATATCTGTACACTGACTGGTGTCTCTCAGTCCCTGTCTCTCAGGGAGCTTTATGTACACTGAGTGGTGTCTCTCAGGGAGATATCTGTACACTGACTGGTGTCTCTCAGTCCCTCTCTCTCAGGGAGATATCTGTACACTGACTGGTGTCTCACAGTCCCTCTCTCTCAGGGAGATATCTGTACACTGACTGGTGTCTCTCAGTCCCTGTCTCTCAGGGAGCTTTATGTACACTGAGTGGTGTCTCTCAGGGAGATATCTGTACACTGACTGGTGTCTCTCAGTCCCTCTCTCTCAGGGAGATATCTGTACACTGACTGGTGTCTCACAGTCCCTCTCTCTCAGGGAGCTTTATGTACACTGAGTTGTGTCTCACAGTCCCTCTCTCTCAGGGAGATATCTGTACACTGACTGGTGTCTCTCAGTCCCTGTCTCTCAGGGAGATATCTGTGCACTGAGTGGTGTCTCTCAGTCCCTCTCTCTCAGGGAGATATCTGTACACTGACTGGTGTCTCTCAGTCCCTGTCTCTCAGGGAGATATCTATACACTGAGTGGTGTCTCTCAGTCCTTGTCTCTCAGGGAGATATCTGTACACTGAGTGGTGTCTTTCAGTCCCTCTCTCTCAGGGAGATATCTGTACACTGAGTGGTGTCTCTCAGTTCCTGTCTCTCAGGGAGATATCTGTACACTGAATGGTGTCTCTCAGCCCCTCTCTCTCAGGGAGATATCTGTACTCTGACTGGTGTCTCTCAGTCCCTGTCTCTCAGGGAGATATCTGTGCACTGAGTGGTGTCGCTCATTCCCTCTCTCTCAGGGAGATATCTGTACACTGACTGGTGTCTCACAGTCCCTCTCTCTCAGGGAGATATCTGTACACTGACTGGTGTCTCTCAGTCCCTGTCTCTCAGGGAGCTTTATGTCCACTGAGTGGTGTCTCTCAGGGAGATACCTGTACACTGACTGGTGTCTCACAGTCCCTCTCTCTCAGGGAGCTTTATGTACACTGAGTGGTGTCTCACAGTCCCTCTCTCTCAGGGAGATATCTGTACACTGACTGGTGTCTCTCAGTCCCTGTCTCTCAGGGAGATATCTATACACTGAGTGGTGTCTCTCAGTCCCTCTCTCTCAGGGAGATATCTGTACACTGAGTGGTGTCTCTCAGTCCCTGTCTCTCAGGGAGATATATGTACACTGACTGGTGTCTCTCAGTCCCTCTCTCTCAGGGAGATATCTGTACACTGACTGGTGTCTCTCAGTCCCTCTCTCTCAGGGAGATATCTGTACACTGAGTGGTGTCTCACAGCCCCTGTCTCTCAGGGAGATATCTGTACACTGTCTGGTGTCTCTCAGTCCCTGTCTGTCAGGGAGATATCTATACACTGAGTGGTGTCTCTCAGTCCCTCTCTCTCAGGGAGATATCTGTACACTGACTGGTGTCTCACAGTCCCTCTCTCTCAGGGAGATATCTGTACACTGACTGGTGTCTCTCAGTCCCTGTCTCTCAGGGAGCTTTATGTACACTGAGTGGTGTCTCTCAGGGAGATATCTGTACACTGACTGGTGTCTCTCAGTCCCTGTCTCTCAGGGAGCTTTATGTACACTGAGTGGTGTCTCACAGTCCCTCTCTCTCAGGGAGATATCTGTACACTGACTGGTGTCTCTCAGTCCCTGTCTCTCAGGGAGATATCAGCACACTGAGTGGTGTCTCTCAGTCCCTCTCTCTCAGGGAGATATCTGTACACTGACTGGTGTCTCTCAGTCCCTGTCTCTCAGGGAGATATCTATACACTGAGTGGTGTCTCTCAGTCCCTGTCTCTCAGGGAGATATCTGTACACTGACTGGTGTCTCTCAGTCCCTCTCTCTCAGGGAGATATCTGTACGCTGACTAGTGTCTCTCAGTCCCTCTCTCTCAGGGAGATATCTGTACACTGAGTGGTGTCTCTCAGTCCCTGTCTCTCAGGGAGATATCTGTACACTGACTGGTGTCTCTCAGTCCCTCTCTCAGGGAGGTATCTGTACACTGAGTGGTGTCTCTCAGTCCCTGTCTCTCAGGGAGATATATGTACACTGAATGGTGTCTCTCAGTCCCTCTCTCTCAGGGAGATATCTGTACTCTGACTGGTGTCTCTCAGTCCCTGTCTCTCAGGGAGATATCTGTGCACTGTGTGGTGTCTCTCAGTCCCTGTCTCTCAGTGAGCTTTATGTACACTGAGTGGTGTCTCTCAGGGAGATATCTGTACACTGAGTGGTGTCTCTCAGTCCCTCTCTCTCAGGGAGATATCTGTACACTGACTGGTGTCTCTCAGCCCCTCTCTCTCAGGGAGATATCTGTGCACTGAGTGGTGTCTCACAGTCCCTCTCTCTCAGGGAGATATCTGTACACTGACTGGTGTCTCTCAGTCCCTGTCTCTCAGGGAGATATATGTACACTGACTGGTGTCTCTCAGTCCCTGTCTCTCAGGGAGATATATGTACACTGACTGGTGTCTCTCAGTCCCTCTCTCTCAGGGAGATATCTGTACACTGACTGGTGTCTCTCAGTCCCTCTCTCTCAGGGAGATATCTGTACACTGAGTGGTGTCTCACAGCCCCTGTCTCTCAGGGAGATATCTGTGCACTGTCTGGTGTCTCTCAGTCCCTGTCTGTCAGGGAGATATCTATACACTGAGTGGTGTCTCTCAGTCCCTCTCTCTCAGGGAGATATCTGTACACTGACTGGTGTCTCACAGTCCCTCTCTCTCAGGGAGATATCTGTACACTGACTGGTGTCTCTCAGTCCCTGTCTCTCAGGGAGCTTTATGTACACTGAGTGGTGTCTCTCAGGGAGATATCTGTACACTGACTGGTGTCTCTCAGTCCCTGTCTCTCAGGGAGCTTTATGTACACTGAGTGGTGTCTCACAGTCCCTCTCTCTCAGGGAGATATCTGTACACTGACTGGTGTCTCTCAGTCCCTGTCTCTCAGGGAGATATCTGTACACTAAGTGGTGTCTCTCAGTCCCTCTCTCTCAGGGAGATATCTGTACACTGACTGGTGTCTCTCAGTCCCTGTCTCTCAGGGAGATATCTATACACTGAGTGGTGTCTCTCAGTCCCTGTCTCTCAGGGAGATATCTGTACACTGACTGGTGTCTCTCAGTCCCTCTCTCTCAGGGAGATATCTGTACGCTGACTAGTGTCTCTCAGTCCCTCTCTCTCAGGGAGATATCTGAACACTGAGTGGTGTCTCTCAGTCCCTCTCTCTCAGGGAGATATCTGTACACTGACTGGTGTCTCTCAGTCCCTCTCTCAGGGAGGTATCTGTACACTGAGTGGTGTCTCTCAGTCCCTGTCTCTCAGGGAGATATATGTGCACTGACTGGTGTCTCTCAGTCCTTGTCTCTCAGGGCGATATCTGTACACTGAGTGGTGTCTTTCAGTCCCTCTCTCTCAGGGAGATATCTGTACACTGAGTGGTGTCTCTCAGTTCCTGTCTCTCAGGGAGATATCTGTACACTGAATGGTGTCTCTCAGCCCCTCTCTCTCAGGGAGATATCTGTACTCTGACTGGTGTCTCTCAGTCCCTGTCTCTCAGGGAGATATCTGTGCACTGAGTGGTGTCGCTCATTCCCTCTCTCTCAGGGAGATATCTGTACACTGACTGGTGTCTCACAGTCCCTCTCTCTCAGGGAGATATCTGTACACTGACTGGTGTCTCTCAGTCCCTGTCTCTCAGGGAGCTTTATGTCCACTGAGTGGTGTCTCTCAGGGAGATATCTGTACACTGACTGGTGTCTCACAGTCCCTCTCTCTCAGGGAGCTTTATGTACACTGAGTTGTGTCTCACAGTCCCTCTCTCTCAGGGAGATATCTGTACACTGACTGGTGTCTCTCAGTCCCTGTCTCTCAGGGAGATATCTGTGCACTGAGTGGTGTCTCTCAGTCCCTCTCTCTCAGGGAGATATCTGTACACTGACTGGTGTCTCTCAGTCCCTGTCTCTCAGGGAGATATCTATACACTGAGTGGTGTCTCTCAGTCCTTGTCTCTCAGGGAGATATCTGTACACTGAGTGGTGTCTTTCAGTCCCTCTCTCTCAGGGAGATATCTGTACACTGAGTGGTGTCTCTCAGTTCCTGTCTCTCAGGGAGATATCTGTACACTGAATGGTGTCTCTCAGCCCCTCTCTCTCAGGGAGATATCTGTACTCTGACTGGTGTCTCTCAGTCCCTGTCTCTCAGGGAGATATCTGTGCACTGAGTGGTGTCGCTCATTCCCTCTCTCTCAGGGAGATATCTGTACACTGACTGGTGTCTCACAGTCCCTCTCTCTCAGGGAGATATCTGTACACTGACTGGTGTCTCTCAGTCCCTGTCTCTCAGGGAGCTTTATGTCCACTGAGTGGTGTCTCTCAGGGAGATACCTGTACACTGACTGGTGTCTCACAGTCCCTCTCTCTCAGGGAGCTTTATGTACACTGAGTGGTGTCTCACAGTCCCTCTCTCTCAGGGAGATATCTGTACACTGACTGGTGTCTCTCAGTCCCTGTCTCTCAGGGAGATATCTATACACTGAGTGGTGTCTCTCAGTCCCTCTCTCTCAGGGAGATATCTGTACACTGAGTGGTGTCTCTCAGTCCCTGTCTCTCAGGGAGATATATGTACACTGACTGGTGTCTCTCAGTCCCTCTCTCTCAGGGAGATATCTGTACACTGACTGGTGTCTCTCAGTCCCTCTCTCTCAGGGAGATATCTGTACACTGAGTGGTGTCTCACAGCCCCTGTCTCTCAGGGAGATATCTGTACACTGTCTGGTGTCTCTCAGTCCCTGTCTGTCAGGGAGATATCTATACACTGAGTGGTGTCTCTCAGTCCCTCTCTCTCAGGGAGATATCTGTACACTGACTGGTGTCTCACAGTCCCTCTCTCTCAGGGAGATATCTGTACACTGACTGGTGTCTCTCAGTCCCTGTCTCTCAGGGAGCTTTATGTACACTGAGTGGTGTCTCTCAGGGAGATATCTGTACACTGACTGGTGTCTCTCAGTCCCTGTCTCTCAGGGAGCTTTATGTACACTGAGTGGTGTCTCACAGTCCCTCTCTCTCAGGGAGATATCTGTACACTGACTGGTGTCTCTCAGTCCCTGTCTCTCAGGGAGATATCAGCACACTGAGTGGTGTCTCTCAGTCCCTCTCTCTCAGGGAGATATCTGTACACTGACTGGTGTCTCTCAGTCCCTGTCTCTCAGGGAGATATCTATACACTGAGTGGTGTCTCTCAGTCCCTGTCTCTCAGGGAGATATCTGTACACTGACTGGTGTCTCTCAGTCCCTCTCTCTCAGGGAGATATCTGTACGCTGACTAGTGTCTCTCAGTCCCTCTCTCTCAGGGAGATATCTGTACACTGAGTGGTGTCTCTCAGTCCCTGTCTCTCAGGGAGATATCTGTACACTGACTGGTGTCTCTCAGTCCCTCTCTCAGGGAGGTATCTGTACACTGAGTGGTGTCTCTCAGTCCCTGTCTCTCAGGGAGATATATGTACACTGAATGGTGTCTCTCAGTCCCTCTCTCTCAGGGAGATATCTGTACTCTGACTGGTGTCTCTCAGTCCCTGTCTCTCAGGGAGATATCTGTGCACTGTGTGGTGTCTCTCAGTCCCTGTCTCTCAGTGAGCTTTATGTACACTGAGTGGTGTCTCTCAGGGAGATATCTGTACACTGAGTGGTGTCTCTCAGTCCCTCTCTCTCAGGGAGATATCTGTACACTGACTGGTGTCTCTCAGCCCCTCTCTCTCAGGGAGATATCTGTGCACTGAGTGGTGTCTCACAGTCCCTCTCTCTCAGGGAGATATCTGTACACTGACTGGTGTCTCTCAGTCCCTGTCTCTCAGGGAGATATATGTACACTGACTGGTGTCTCTCAGTCCCTGTCTCTCAGGGAGATATATGTACACTGACTGGTGTCTCTCAGTCCCTCTCTCTCAGGGAGATATCTGTACACTGACTGGTGTCTCTCAGTCCCTCTCTCTCAGGGAGATATCTGTACACTGAGTGGTGTCTCACAGCCCCTGTCTCTCAGGGAGATATCTGTGCACTGTCTGGTGTCTCTCAGTCCCTGTCTGTCAGGGAGATATCTATACACTGAGTGGTGTCTCTCAGTCCCTCTCTCTCAGGGAGATATCTGTACACTGACTGGTGTCTCACAGTCCCTCTCTCTCAGGGAGATATCTGTACACTGACTGGTGTCTCTCAGTCCCTGTCTCTCAGGGAGCTTTATGTACACTGAGTGGTGTCTCTCAGGGAGATATCTGTACACTGACTGGTGTCTCTCAGTCCCTGTCTCTCAGGGAGCTTTATGTACACTGAGTGGTGTCTCACAGTCCCTCTCTCTCAGGGAGATATCTGTACACTGACTGGTGTCTCTCAGTCCCTGTCTCTCAGGGAGATATCTGTACACTAAGTGGTGTCTCTCAGTCCCTCTCTCTCAGGGAGATATCTGTACACTGACTGGTGTCTCTCAGTCCCTGTCTCTCAGGGAGATATCTATACACTGAGTGGTGTCTCTCAGTCCCTGTCTCTCAGGGAGATATCTGTACACTGACTGGTGTCTCTCAGTCCCTCTCTCTCAGGGAGATATCTGTACGCTGACTAGTGTCTCTCAGTCCCTCTCTCTCAGGGAGATATCTGAACACTGAGTGGTGTCTCTCAGTCCCTCTCTCTCAGGGAGATATCTGTACACTGACTGGTGTCTCTCAGTCCCTCTCTCAGGGAGGTATCTGTACACTGAGTGGTGTCTCTCAGTCCCTGTCTCTCAGGGAGATATATGTGCACTGACTGGTGTCTCTCAGTCCTTGTCTCTCAGGGCGATATCTGTACACTGAGTGGTGTCTTTCAGTCCCTCTCTCTCAGGGAGATATCTGTACACTGAGTGGTGTCTCTCAGTTCCTGTCTCTCAGGGAGATATCTGTACACTGAATGGTGTCTCTCAGCCCCTCTCTCTCAGGGAGATATCTGTACTCTGACTGGTGTCTCTCAGTCCCTGTCTCTCAGGGAGATATCTGTGCACTGAGTGGTGTCGCTCATTCCCTCTCTCTCAGGGAGATATCTGTACACTGACTGGTGTCTCACAGTCCCTCTCTCTCAGGGAGATATCTGTACACTGACTGGTGTCTCTCAGTCCCTGTCTCTCAGGGAGCTTTATGTCCACTGAGTGGTGTCTCTCAGGGAGATATCTGTACACTGACTGGTGTCTCACAGTCCCTCTCTCTCAGGGAGCTTTATGTACACTGAGTTGTGTCTCACAGTCCCTCTCTCTCAGGGAGATATCTGTACACTGACTGGTGTCTCTCAGTCCCTGTCTCTCAGGGAGATATCTGTGCACTGAGTGGTGTCTCTCAGTCCCTCTCTCTCAGGGAGATATCTGTACACTGACTGGTGTCTCTCAGTCCCTGTCTCTCAGGGAGATATCTATACACTGAGTGGTGTCTCTCAGTCCTTGTCTCTCAGGGAGATATCTGTACACTGAGTGGTGTCTTTCAGTCCCTCTCTCTCAGGGAGATATCTGTACACTGAGTGGTGTCTCTCAGTTCCTGTCTCTCAGGGAGATATCTGTACACTGAATGGTGTCTCTCAGCCCCTCTCTCTCAGGGAGATATCTGTACTCTGACTGGTGTCTCTCAGTCCCTGTCTCTCAGGGAGATATCTGTGCACTGAGTGGTGTCGCTCATTCCCTCTCTCTCAGGGAGATATCTGTACACTGACTGGTGTCTCACAGTCCCTCTCTCTCAGGGAGATATCTGTACACTGACTGGTGTCTCTCAGTCCCTGTCTCTCAGGGAGCTTTATGTCCACTGAGTGGTGTCTCTCAGGGAGATACCTGTACACTGACTGGTGTCTCACAGTCCCTCTCTCTCAGGGAGCTTTATGTACACTGAGTGGTGTCTCACAGTCCCTCTCTCTCAGGGAGATATCTGTACACTGACTGGTGTCTCTCAGTCCCTGTCTCTCAGGGAGATATCTATACACTGAGTGGTGTCTCTCAGTCCCTCTCTCTCAGGGAGATATCTGTACACTGAGTGGTGTCTCTCAGTCCCTGTCTCTCAGGGAGATATATGTACACTGACTGGTGTCTCTCAGTCCCTCTCTCTCAGGGAGATATCTGTACACTGACTGGTGTCTCTCAGTCCCTCTCTCTCAGGGAGATATCTGTACACTGAGTGGTGTCTCACAGCCCCTGTCTCTCAGGGAGATATCTGTACACTGTCTGGTGTCTCTCAGTCCCTGTCTGTCAGGGAGATATCTATACACTGAGTGGTGTCTCTCAGTCCCTCTCTCTCAGGGAGATATCTGTACACTGACTGGTGTCTCACAGTCCCTCTCTCTCAGGGAGATATCTGTACACTGACTGGTGTCTCTCAGTCCCTGTCTCTCAGGGAGCTTTATGTACACTGAGTGGTGTCTCTCAGGGAGATATCTGTACACTGACTGGTGTCTCTCAGTCCCTGTCTCTCAGGGAGCTTTATGTACACTGAGTGGTGTCTCACAGTCCCTCTCTCTCAGGGAGATATCTGTACACTGACTGGTGTCTCTCAGTCCCTGTCTCTCAGGGAGATATCAGCACACTGAGTGGTGTCTCTCAGTCCCTCTCTCTCAGGGAGATATCTGTACACTGACTGGTGTCTCTCAGTCCCTGTCTCTCAGGGAGATATCTATACACTGAGTGGTGTCTCTCAGTCCCTGTCTCTCAGGGAGATATCTGTACACTGACTGGTGTCTCTCAGTCCCTCTCTCTCAGGGAGATATCTGTACGCTGACTAGTGTCTCTCAGTCCCTCTCTCTCAGGGAGATATCTGTACACTGAGTGGTGTCTCTCAGTCCCTGTCTCTCAGGGAGATATCTGTACACTGACTGGTGTCTCTCAGTCCCTCTCTCAGGGAGGTATCTGTACACTGAGTGGTGTCTCTCAGTCCCTGTCTCTCAGGGAGATATATGTACACTGAATGGTGTCTCTCAGTCCCTCTCTCTCAGGGAGATATCTGTACTCTGACTGGTGTCTCTCAGTCCCTGTCTCTCAGGGAGATATCTGTGCACTGAGTGGTGTCTCTCAGTCCCTGTCTCTCAGGGAGATATCTGTACACTGACTGGTGTCTTTCAGTCCCTCTCTCTCAGGGAGATATCTGTACACTGAGTGGTGTCTCTCAGTTCCTGTCTCTCAGGGAGATATCTGTACACTGAATGGTGTCTCTCAGTCCCTCTCTCTCAGGGAGATATCTGTACTCTGACTGGTGTCTCTCAGTCCCTGTCTCTCAGGGAGATATCTGTGCACTGAGTGCTGTCTGTCAGTCCCTCTCTCTCAGGGAGATATCTGTACACTGACTGGTGTCTCTCAGTCCCTCTCTCTCAGGGAGGTATCTGTACACTGAGTGGTGTCTCTCAGTCCCTGTCTCTCAGGGACATATATGTACACTGACTGGTGTCTCTCAGTCCCTCTCTCTCAGGGAGATATCTGTACACTGACTGGTGTCTCTCAGTCCCTCTCTCTCAGGGAGATATCTGTACACTGAGTGGTGTCTCACAGCCCCTGTCTCTCAGGGAGATATCTGTACACTGACTGGTGTCTCTCAGTCCCTGTCTCTCAGGGAGAAATCTGTACACTGAGTGGTGTCTCTCAGTCCCTCTCTCTCAGGGAGATATCTGTACACTGACTGGTGTCTCTCAGTCCCTGTCTGTCAGGGAGATATTTATACACTGAGTGGTGTCTCTCAGTCCCTCTCTCTCAGGGAGATATCTGTCCACTGACTGGTGTCTCTCAGTCCCTCTCTCTCCGGGAGATATATGTACACTGACTGGTGTCTCTCAGTCCCTGTCTCTCAGGGAGCTTTATGTACACTGAGTGGCGTCTCTCAGGGAGATATCTGTACACTGAATGGTGTCTCTCAGTCCCTGTCTCTCAGGGAGCTTTATGTACACTGAGTGGTGTCTCACAGTCCCTCTCTCTCAGGGAGATATCTGTACACTGACTGGTGTCTCTCAGTCCCTGTCTCTCAGGGAGATATCTGTACACTGACTGGTGTCTCTCAGTCCCTGTCTCTCAGGGAGATATCTATACACTGAGTGGTGTCTCTCAGTCCCTGTCTCTCAGGGAGATATCTGTACACTGACTGGTGTCTCTCAGTCCCTCTCTCTCAGGGAGATATCTGTACACTGAGTGGTGTCTCACAGCCCCTGTCTCTCAGGGAGATATCTGTACACTGACTGGTGTCTCTCAGTCCCTCTCTCTCAGGGAGATATCTGTACACTGACTGGTGTCTCTCAGTCCCTCTCTCTCAGGGAGATATCTGTACACTGAGTGGTGTCTCACAGCCCCTGTCTCTCAGGGAGATATCTGTACACTGACTGGTGTCTCTCAGTCCCTGTCTGTCAGGGAGATATCTATACACTGAGTGGTGTCTCTCAGTCCCTCTCTCTCAGGGAGATATCTGTACACTGACTGGTGTCTCTCAGTCCCTCTCTCTCCGGGAGATATATGTACACTGACTGGTGTCTCTCAGTCCCCCTCTCTCAGGGAGGTATCTGTACACTGAGTGGTGTCTCTCAGTCCCTGTCTCTCAGGGAGATATATGTACACTGACTGGTGTCTCTCAGTCCCTGTCTCTCAGGGAGATATCTGTACACTGAGTGGTGTCTCTCAGTCCCTCTCTCTCAGGGAGATATCTGTACAATGAGTGGTGTCTCTCAGTCCCTGTCTCTCAGGGAGATATCTGTACAGTGAGTGGTGTCTCTCAGTCCCTCTCTCTCAGGGAGATATCTGTAATCTGACTGGTGTCTCTCAGTCCCTGTCTCTCAGGGAGATATCTGTACACTGAGTGGTGTCTCTCAGTCCCTCTCTCTCAGGGAGATATCTGTACACTGACTGGTGTCTCTCAGTCCCTCTCTCTCAGGGAGGTATCTGTACACTGAGTGGTGTCTCTCAGTCCCTGTCTCTCAGGGAGATATCTGTACATTGACTGGTGTCTCTCAGTCCCTGTCTCTCAGTGAGCTTTATGTACACTGAGTGGTGTCTCTCAGGGAGATATCTGTACACTGAGTGGTGTCTCTCAGTCCCTCTCTCTCAGGGAGATATCTGTACACTGACTGGTGTCTCTCAGTCCCTGTCTCTCAGGGAGATATCTATACACTGAGTGGTGTCTCTCAGTCCCTGTCTCTCAGGGAGATATCTGTACACTGACTGGTGTCTCTCAGTCCCTCTCTCTCAGGGAGATATCTGTACACTGAGTGGTGTCTCACAGCCCCTGTCTCTCAGGGAGATATCTGTACACTGACTGGTGTCTCTCAGTCCCTCTCTCTCAGGGAGATATCTGTACACTGACTGGTGTCTCTCAGTCCCTCTCTCTCAGGGAGATATCTGGACACTGAGTGGTGTCTCATAGCCCCTGTCTCTCAGGGAGATATCTGTACACTGACTGGTGTCTCTCAGTCCCTGTCTGTCAGGGAGATATCTATACACTGAGTGGTGTCTCTCAGTCCCTCTCTCTCAGGGAGATATCTGTACACTGACTGGTGTCTCTCAGTCCCTCTCTCTCCGGGAGATATATGTACACTGACTGGTGTCTCTCAAGTCCCTCTCTCTCAGGGAGGTATCTGTACACTGAGTGGTGTCTCTCAGTCCCTGTCTCTCAGGGAGATATATGTACACTGACTGGTGTCTCTCAGTCCCTGTCTCTCAGGGAGATATATGTACACTGACTGGTGTCTCTCAGTCCCTGTCTCTCAGGGAGATATCTGTACACTGAGTGGTGTCTCTCAGTCCCTCTCTCTCAGGGAGATATCTGTACAATGAGTGGTGTCTCTCAGTCCCTGTCTCTCAGGGAGATATCTGTACAGTGAGTGGTGTCTCTCAGTCCCTCTCTCTCAGGGAGATATCTGTACTCTGACTGGTGCCTCTCAGTCCCTGTGTCTCAGGGAGATATCTGTACACTGAGTGGTGTCTCTCAGTCCCTCTCTCTCAGGGAGATATCTGTACACTGACTGGTGTCTCTCAGTCCCTCTCTCTCAGGGAGGTATCTGTACACTGAGTGGTGTCTCTCAGTCCCTGACTCTCAGGGAGATATCTGTACATTGACTGGTGTCTCTCAGTCCCTGTCTCTCAGTGAGCTTTATGTACACTGAGTGGTGTCTCTCAGGGAGATATCTGTACACTGAGTGGTGTCTCTCAGTCCCTCTCTCTCAGGGAGATATCTGTACACTGAGTGGTGTCTCTCAGCCCCTTCTCTCTCAGGGAGATATCTGTGCACTGAGTGGTGTCTCACAGTCCCTCTCTCTCAGGGAGATATCTGTACACTGACTGGTGTCTCTCAGTCCCTGTCTCTCAGGGAGATATATGTACACTGACTGGTGTCTCTCAGTCCCTGTCTCTCAGGGAGATATATGTACACTGACTGGTGTCTCTCAGTCCCTCTCTCTCAGGGAGATATCTGTACACTGACTGGTGTCTCTCAGTCCCTCTCTCTCAGGGAGATATCTGTACACTGAGTGGTGTCTCACAGCCCCTGTCTCTCAGGGAGATATCTGTGCACTGTCTGGTGTCTCTCAGTCCCTGTCTGTCAGGGAGATATCTATACACTGAGTGGTGTCTCTCAGTCCCTCTCTCTCAGGGAGATATCTGTACACTGACTGGTGTCTCACAGTCCCTCTCTCTCAGGGAGATATCTGTACACTGACTGGTGTCTCTCAGTCCCTGTCTCTCAGGGAGCTTTATGCACACTGAGTGGTGTCTCTCAGGGAGATATCTGTACACTGACTGGTGTCTCTCAGTCCCTGTCTCTCAGGGAGCTTTATGTACACGGAGTGGTGTCTCACAGTCCCTCTCTCTCAGGGAGATATCTGTACACTGACTGGTGTCTCTCAGTCCCTGTCTCTCAGGGAGATATCTGTACACTAAGTGGTGTCTCTCAGTCCCTCTCTCTCAGGGAGATATCTGTACACTGACTGGTGTCTCTCAGTCCCTGTCTCTCAGGGAGATATCTATACACTGAGTGGTGTCTCTCAGTCCCTGTCTCTCAGGGAGATATCTGTACACTGACTGGTGTCTCTCAGTCCCTCTCTCTCAGGGAGATATCTGTACGCTGACTAGTGTCTCTCAGTCCCTCTCTCTCAGGGAGATATCTGAACACTGAGTGGTGTCTCTCAGTCCCTCTCTCAGGGAGGTATCTGTACACTGAGTGGTGTCTCTCAGACCCTGTCTCTCAGGGAGATATATGTACACTGACTGGTGTCTCTCAGTCCTTGTCTCTCAGGGAGATATCTGTACACTGAGTGCTGTCTTTCAGTCCCTCTCTCTCAGGGAGATATCTGTACACTGAGTGGTGTCTCTCAGTTCCTGTCTCTCAGGGAGATATCTGTACACTGAATGGTGTCTCTCAGTCCCTCTCTCTCAGGGAGATATCTGTACTCTGACTGGTGTCTCTCAGTCCCTGTCTCTCAGGGAGATATCTGTGCACTGAGTGGTGTCGCTCATTCCCTCTCTCTCAGGGAGATATCTGTACACTGACTGGTGTCTCACAGTCCCTCTCTCTCAGGGAGATATCTGTACACTGACTGGTGTCTCTCAGTCCCTCTCTCTCAGGGAGATATATGTACACTGAGTGGTGTCTCTCAGGGAGATATCTGTACACTGACTGGTGTCTCTCAGTCCCTGTCTCTCAGGGAGCTTTATGTACACGGAGTGGTGTCTCACAGTCCCTCTCTCTCAGGGAGATATCTGTACACTGACTGGTGTCTCTCAGTCCCTGTCTCTCAGGGAGATATCTGTACACTGAGTGGTGTCTCTCAGCCCCTCTCTCTCAGGGAGATATCTGTGCACTGAGTGGTGTCTCACAGTCCCTCTCTCTCAGGGAGATATCTGTACACTGACTGGTGTCTCTCAGTCCCTGTCTCTCAGGGAGATATATGTACACTGACTGGTGTCTCTCAGTCCCTGTCTCTCAGGGAGATATATGTACACTGACTGGTGTCTCTCAGTCCCTCTCTCTCAGGGAGATATCTGTACACTGACTGGTGTCTCTCAGTCCCTCTCTCTCAGGGAGATATCTGTACACTGAGTGGTGTCTCACAGCCCCTGTCTCTCAGGGAGATATCTGTGCACTGTCTGGTGTCTCTCAGTCCCTGTCTGTCAGGGAGATATCTATACACTGAGTGGTGTCTCTCAGTCCCTCTCTCTCAGGGAGATATCTGTACACTGACTGGTGTCTCACAGTCCCTCTCTCTCAGGGAGATATCTGTACACTGACTGGTGTCTCTCAGTCCCTGTCTCTCAGGGAGCTTTATGCACACTGAGTGGTGTCTCTCAGGGAGATATCTGTACACTGACTGGTGTCTCTCAGTCCCTGTCTCTCAGGGAGCTTTATGTACACGGAGTGGTGTCTCACAGTCCCTCTCTCTCAGGGAGATATCTGTACACTGACTGGTGTCTGTCAGTCCCTGTCTCTCAGGGAGATATCTGTACACTAAGTGGTGTCTCTCAGTCCCTCTCTCTCAGGGAGATATCTGTACACTGACTGGTGTCTCTCAGTCCCTGTCTCTCAGGGAGATATCTATACACTGAGTGGTGTCTCTCAGTCCCTGTCTCTCAGGGAGATATCTGTACACTGACTGGTGTCTCTCAGTCCCTCTCTCTCAGGGAGATATCTGTACGCTGACTAGTGTCTCTCAGTCCCTCTCTCTCAGGGAGATATCTGAACACTGAGTGGTGTCTCTCAGTCCCTCTCTCAGGGAGGTATCTGTACACTGAGTGGTGTCTCTCAGACCCTGTCTCTCAGGGAGATATATGTACACTGACTGGTGTCTCTCAGTCCTTGTCTCTCAGGGAGATATCTGTACACTGAGTGCTGTCTTTCAGTCCCTCTCTCTCAGGGAGATATCTGTACACTGAGTGGTGTCTCTCAGTTCCTGTCTCTCAGGGAGATATCTGTACACTGAATGGTGTCTCTCAGTCCCTCTCTCTCAGGGAGATATCTGTACTCTGACTGGTGTCTCTCAGTCCCTGTCTCTCAGGGAGATATCTGTGCACTGAGTGGTGTCGCTCATTCCCTCTCTCTCAGGGAGATATCTGTACACTGACTGGTGTCTCACAGTCCCTCTCTCTCAGGGAGATATCTGTACACTGACTGGTGTCTCTCAGTCCCTCTCTCTCAGGGAGATATATGTACACTGAGTGGTGTCTCTCAGGGAGATATCTGTACACTGACTGGTGTCTCTCAGTCCCTGTCTCTCAGGGAGCTTTATGTACACGGAGTGGTGTCTCACAGTCCCTCTCTCTCAGGGAGATATCTGTACACTGACTGGTGTCTCTCAGTCCCTGTCTCTCAGGGAGATATCTGTACACTGAGTGGTGTCTCTCAGCCCCTCTCTCTCAGGGAGATATCTGTGCACTGAGTGGTGTCTCACAGTCCCTCTCTCTCAGGGAGATATCTGTACACTGACTGGTGTCTCTCAGTCCCTGTCTCTCAGGGAGATATATGTACACTGACTGGTGTCTCTCAGTCCCTGTCTCTCAGGGAGATATATGTACACTGACTGGTGTCTCTCAGTCCCTCTCTCTCAGGGAGATATCTGTACACTGACTGGTGTCTCTCAGTCCCTCTCTCTCAGGGAGATATCTGTACACTGAGTGGTGTCTCACAGCCCCTGTCTCTCAGGGAGATATCTGTGCACTGTCTGGTGTCTCTCAGTCCCTGTCTGTCAGGGAGATATCTATACACTGAGTGGTGTCTCTCAGTCCCTCTCTCTCAGGGAGATATCTGTACACTGACTGGTGTCTCACAGTCCCTCTCTCTCAGGGAGATATCTGTACACTGACTGGTGTCTCTCAGTCCCTGTCTCTCAGGGAGCTTTATGCACACTGAGTGGTGTCTCTCAGGGAGATATCTGTACACTGACTGGTGTCTCTCAGTCCCTGTCTCTCAGGGAGCTTTATGTACACGGAGTGGTGTCTCACAGTCCCTCTCTCTCAGGGAGATATCTGTACACTGACTGGTGTCTCTCAGTCCCTGTCTCTCAGGGAGATATCTGTACACTAAGTGGTGTCTCTCAGTCCCTCTCTCTCAGGGAGATATCTGTACACTGACTGGTGTCTCTCAGTCCCTGTCTCTCAGGGAGATATCTATACACTGAGTGGTGTCTCTCAGTCCCTGTCTCTCAGGGAGATATCTGTACACTGACTGGTGTCTCTCAGTCCCTCTCTCTCAGGGAGATATCTGTACGCTGACTAGTGTCTCTCAGTCCCTCTCTCTCAGGGAGATATCTGAACACTGAGTGGTGTCTCTCAGTCCCTCTCTCAGGGAGGTATCTGTACACTGAGTGGTGTCTCTCAGACCCTGTCTCTCAGGGAGATATATGTACACTGACTGGTGTCTCTCAGTCCTTGTCTCTCAGGGAGATATCTGTACACTGAGTGCTGTCTTTCAGTCCCTCTCTCTCAGGGAGATATCTGTACACTGAGTGGTGTCTCTCAGTTCCTGTCTCTCAGGGAGATATCTGTACACTGAATGGTGTCTCTCAGTCCCTCTCTCTCAGGGAGATATCTGTACACTGACTGGTGTCTCTCAGTCCCTCTCTCTCAGGGAGATATCAGTACACTGAGTGGTGTCTCACAGCCCCTGTCTCTCAGGGAGATATCTGTACACTGACTGGTGTCTCTCAGTCCCTCTCTCTCAGGGAGATATCTGTACACTGAGTGGTGTCTCTCAGTCCCTCTCTCTCAGGGAGATATCTGTACACTGAGTGGTGTCTCACAGCCCCTGTCTCTCAGGGAGATATCTGTACACTGACTGGTGTCTCTCAGTCCCTGTCTGTCAGGGAGATATCTATACACTGAGTGGTGTCTCTCAGTCCCTGTCTCTCAGGGAGCTTTATGTACACTGAGTGGTGTCTCACAGTCCCTCTCTCTCAGGGAGATATCTGTACACTGACTGGTGTCTCTCAGTCCCTGTCTCTCAGGGAGATATCTGTACACTGAGTGGTGTCTCTCAGTCCCTCACTCTCAGGGAGATATCTGTACACTGACTGGTGTCTCTCAGTCCCTCTCTCTCAGGGAGATATCTGTACACTGACTGGTGTCTCTCAGTCCCTCTCTCTCCGGGAGATATATGTACACTGACTGGTGTCTCTCAGTCCCTCTCTCTCAGGGAGGTATCTGTACACTGAGTGGTGTCTCTCAGTCCCTGTCTCTCAGGGAGATATCTGTACACTGAGTGGTGTCTCACAGTCCCTCTCTCTCTGGGAGATATCTGTACACTGACTGGTGTCTCTCAGTCCCTCTCTCTCAGGAAGATATCTGTACAGTGAGTGGTGTCTCTGAGTCCCTCTCTCAGGGAGATATCTGTACTCTGACTGGTGTCTCTCAGTCCCTGTCTCTCAGGGAGCTTTATGTACACTGAGTGGTGTCTCTCAGGGAGATATCTGTACACTGACTGGTGTCTCTCAGTCCCTCTCTCTCAGGGTGGTATCTGTACACTGAATGGTGTCTCTCAGTCCCTGTCTCTCAGGGAGAAATCTGTACACTGACTGGTGTCTCTCAGTCCCTGTCTCTCAGGGAGCTTTATGTACACTGAGTGGTGTCTCTCAGGGAGATATCTGTACACTGAGTGTTGTCTCTCAGTCCCTCTCTCTCAGGGAGATATCTGTACACTGACTGGTGTCTCTCAGTCCCTCTCTCAGGGAGATATCTGTACTCTGACTGGTGTCTCTCAGTCCCTGTCTCTGAGGGAGATATCTGTACACTGAGTGGTGTATCTCAGTCCCTCTCTCTCAGGGAGATATCTGTACACTGACTGGTGTCTCTCAGTCCCTCTCTCTCAGGGAGATATCTGTACACTGAGTGGTGTCTCTCAGTCCCTCTCTCTCAGGGAGATATCTGTACACTGAGTGGTGTCTCTCAGTCCCTGTCTCTCAGGGAGATATATGTACACTGACTGGTGTCTCTCAGTCCCTCTCTCTCAGGGAGATATCTGTACACTGACTGGTGTCTCTCAGTTCCTCTCTCTCAGGGAGATATCTGTCCACTGAGTGGTGTCTCACAGCCCCTGTCTCTCCGGGAGATATCTGTACACTGACTGGTGTCTCTCAGTCCCTGTCTCTCAGGGAGCTTTATGTACACTGAGTGGTGTCTCTCAGGGAGATATCTGTACACTGACTGGTGTCTCTCAGTCCCTGTCTCTCAGGGAGCTTTATGTACACTGAGTGGTGTCTCACAGTCCCTCTCTCTCAGGGAGATATCTGTACACTGACTGGTGTCTCTCAGTCCCTGTCTCTCAGGGAGATATCTGTACACTGAGTGGTGTCTCTCAGTCCCTCTCTCTCAGGGAGATATCTGTACACTGACTGGT
Source organism: Heterodontus francisci (assembly GCF_036365525.1). NCBI lineage: Eukaryota > Metazoa > Chordata > Chondrichthyes > Heterodontiformes > Heterodontidae > Heterodontus > Heterodontus francisci. The sequence continues at coordinate 104,408,141 of NC_090385.1, read as the reverse complement.
GTCTCTCAGTCCCTGTCTCTCAGGGAGATATCTATACACTGAGTGGTGTCTCTCAGTCCCTGTCTCTCAGGGAGATATCTGTACACTGACTGGTGTCTCTCAGTCCCTCTCTCTCAGGGAGATATCTGTACACTGAGTGGTGTCTCACAGCCCCTGTCTCTCAGGGAGATATCTGTACACTGACTGGTGTCTCTCAGTCCCTCTCTCTCAGGGAGATATCTGTACACTGAGTGGTGTCTCTCAGTCCCTCTCTCTCAGGGAGATATCTGTACACTGAGTGGTGTCTCACAGCCCCTGTCTCTCAGGGAGATATCTGTACACTGACTGGTGTCTCTCAGTCCCTGTCTGTCAGGGAGATATCTATACACTGAGTGGTGTCTCTCAGTCCCTGTCTCTCAGGGAGCTTTATGTACACTGAGTGGTGTCTCACAGTCCCTCTCTCTCAGGGAGATATCTGTACACTGACTGGTGTCTCTCAGTCCCTGTCTCTCAGGGAGATATCTGTACACTGAGTGGTGTCTCTCAGTCCCTCGCTCTCAGGGAGATATCTGTACACTGACTGGTGTCTCTCAGTCCCTCTCTCTCCGGGAGATATATGTACACTGACTGGTGTCTCTCAGTCCCTCTCTCTCAGGGAGGTATCTGTACACTGAGTGGTGTCTCTCAGTCCCTGTCTCTCAGGGAGATATATGTACACTGACTGGTGTCTCTCAGTCCCTGTCTCTCAGGGAGATATCTGTACACTGAGTGGTGTCTCTCAGTCCCTCTCTCTCAGGGAGATATCTGTACAATGAGTGGTTTCTCTCAGTCCCTGTCTCTCAGGGAGATATCTGTACAGTGAGTGGTGTCTCTCAGTCCCTCTCTCTCAGGGAGATATCTGTACTCTGACTGGTGTCTCTCAGTCCCTGTCTCTCAGGGAGATATCTGTACACTGAGTGGTGTCTCTCAGTCCCTCTCTCTCAGGGAGATATCTGTACACTGACTTGTGTCTCTCAGTCCCTCTCTCTCAGGGAGGTATCTGTACACTGAGTGGTGTCTCTCAGTCCCTGTCTCTCAGGGAGATATCTGTACACTGACTGGTGTCTCTCAGTCCCTGTCTCTCAGTGAGCTTTATGTACACTGAGTGGTGTCTCTCAGCGACATATCTGTACACTGAGTGGTGTCTCTCAGCCCCTCTCTCTCAGGGAGATATCTGTGCACTGAGTGGTGTCTCTCAGTCCCTCTCTCTCAGGGAGATATCTGTACACTGAGTGGTGTCTCACAGCCCCTGTTTCTCAGGGAGATATCTGTACACTGTCTGGTGTCTCTCAGTCCCTGTCTGTCAGGGAGATATCTATACACTGAGTGGTGTCTCTCAGTCCCTCTCTCTCAGGGAGATATCTGTACACTGACTGGTGTCTCACAGTCCCTCTCTCTCAGGGAGATATCTGTACACTGACTGGTGTCTCTCAGTCCCTGTCTCTAAGGGAGCTTTATGTACACTGAGTGGTGTCTCTCAGGGAGATATCTGTACACTGACTGGTGTCTCTCAGTCCCTGTCTCTGAGGGAGCTTCATGTACACTGAGTGGTGTCTCTCAGTCCCTGTCTCTCAGGGAGATATCTGTCCACTGAGTGGTGTCTCTCAGTCCCTCTCTCTCAGGGAGATATCTGTACTCTGACTGGTGTCTCTCAGTCCCTCTCTCTCAGGGAGATATCTGTACACTGACTGGTGTCTCTCAGTCCCTCTCTCTCAGGGAGATATCTGTACAATGAGTGGTGTCTCTCAGTCCCTGTCTCTCAGGGAGATATCTGTACAGTGAGTGGTGTCTCTCAGTCCCTCTCTCTCAGGGAGATATCTGTACTCTGACTGGTGTCTCTCAGTCCCTGTCTCTCAGGGAGATATCTGTACACTGAGTGGTGTCTCTCAGTCCCTCTCTCTCAGGGAGATATCTGTACACTGACTGGTGTCTCACAGTCCCTCTCTCTCAGGGAGATATCTATACACTGAGTGGTGTCTCTCAGTCCCTCTCTCTCAGGGAGATATCTGTACACTGAGTGGTGTCTCTCAGGGAGATATCTGTACACTGACTGGTGTCTCTCAGTCCCTCTCTCTCAGGGAGATATCTGTACACTGAGTGGTGTCTCTCAGTCCCTCTCTCTCAGGGAGATATCTGTACACTGACTGGTGTCTCTCAGTCCCTGTCTCTCAGGGAGACATCTGTACACTGAGTGGTGTCTCTCAGCCCCTGTCTGTCAGGGAGATATCTATACACTGAGTGGTGTCTCTCAGTCCCTCTCTCTCAGGGAGATATCTGTACACTGACTGGTGTCTCACAGTCCCTCTCTCTCAGGGAGATATCTGTACACTGACTGGTGTCTCTCAGTCCCTGTCTCTCAGGGAGCTTTATGTACACTGAGTGGTGTCTCTCAGGGAGATATCTGTACACTGACTGGTGTCTCTCAGTCCCTGTCTCTGAGGGAGCTTTATGTACACTGAGTGGTGTCTCTCAGTCCCTCTCTCTCAGGGAGATATCTGTACACTGACTGGTGTCTCTCAGTCCCTGTCTCTCAGGGAGATATCTGTACACTGAGTGGTGTCTCTCAGTCCCTCTCTCTCAGGGAGATATCTGTACACTGAGTGGTGTCTCTCAGTCCCTCTGTCTCAGGGAGATATCTGTACACTGACTGGTGTCTCTCAGTCCCTGTCTCTCAGGGAGATATATGTACACTGACTGGTGTCTCTCAGTCCCTCTCTCAGGGAGGTATCTGTACACTGAGTGGTGCCTCTCAGTCCCTGTCTCTCAGGGAGATATATGTGCACTGACTGGTGTCTCTCAGTCCTTGTCTCTCAGGGAGATATCTGTACACTGCGTGGTGTCTTTCAGTCCCTCACTCTCAGGGAGATATCTGTACACTGAGTGGTGTCTCTCAGTTCCTGTCTCTCAGGGAGATATCTGTACACTGAATGGTGTCTCTCAGTCCCTCTCTCTCAGGGAGATATCTGTACTCTGACTGGTGTCTCTCAGTCCCTGTCTCTCAGGGAGATATCTGTGCACTGAGTGGTGTCTCTCAGTCCCTCTCTCTCAGGGAGATATCTGTACACTGACTGGTGTCTCTCAGTCCCTCTCTCTCAGGGAGGTATCTGTACACTGAGTGGTGTCTCTCAGTCCCTGTCTCTCAGGGACATATATGTACACTGACTGGTGTCTCTCAGTCCCTCTCTCTCAGGGAGATATCTGTACACTGACTGGTGTCTCTCAGTCCCTCTCTCTCAAGGAGATATCTGTACACTGAGTGGTGTCTCACAGCCCCTGTCTCTCAGGGAGATATCTGTACACTGACTGGTGTCTCTCAGTCCCTGTCTCTCAGGGAGAAATCTGTACACTGAGTGGTGTCTCTCAGTCCCTCTCTCTCAGGGAGATATCTGTACACTGACTGGTGTCTCTCAGTCCCTCTCTCTCAGGGAGATATCTGTACACTGAGTGGTGTCTCACAGTCCCTCTCTCTCAGGGAGATATCTGTACACTGACTGGTGTCTCTTAGTCCCTCTCTCTCAGGGAGATATCTGTACACTGAGTGGTGTATCTCAGTCCCTCTCTCTCAGGGAGATATCTGTACACTGACTGGTGTCTCTCAGTCCCTCTCTCTCAGGGAGATATCTGTACACTGAGTGGTGTCTCTCAGTCCCTCTCTCTCAGGGAGATATCTGTACACTGAGTGGTGTCTCTCAGTCCCTGTCTCTCAGGGAGATATATGTACACTGACTGGTGTCTCTCAGTCCATCTCTCTCAGGGAGATATCTGTACACTGACTGGTGTCTCTCAGTCCCTCTCTCTCAGGGAGATATCTGTACACTGAGTGGTGTCTCACAGCCCCTGTCTCTCAGGGAGATATCTGTACACTGTCTGGTGTCTCTCAGTCCCTGTCTGTCAGGGAGATATCTATACACTGAGTGGTGTCTCTCAGTCCCTCTCTCTCAGGGAGATATCTGTACACTGACTGGTGTCTCACAGTCCCTCTCTCTCAGGGAGATATCTATACACTGAGTGGTGTCTCTCAGTCCCTCTCTCTCAGGGAGATATCTGTACACTGAGTGGTGTCTCTCAGGGAGATATCTGTACACTGACTGGTGTCTCTCAGTCCCTGTCTCTCAGGGAGCTTTATGTACACTGAGCGGTGTCTCACAGTCCCTCTCTCTCAGGGAGATATCTGTACACTGACTGGTGTCTCTCAGTCCCTCTCTCTCAGGGAGATATCTGTACACTGAGTGGTGTCTCTCAGTCCCTCTCTCTCAGGGAGATATATGTACACTGACTGGTGTCTCTCAGTCCCTCTCTCTCAGGGAGGTATCTATACACTGAGTGGTGTCTCTCAGTCCCTGTCTCTCAGGGAGAAATCTGCACACTGACTGGTGTCTCTCAGTCCCTCTCTCTCAGGGAGATATCTGTACACTGAGTGGTGTCTCTCAGTCCCTGTCTCTCAGGGAGATATATGTACACTGACTGGTGTCTCTCAGTCCCTGTCTCTCAGGGAGATATCTGTACACTGAGTGGTGTCTCTCAGTCCCTCTCTCTCAGGGAGATATCTGTACAATGAGTGGTGTCTCTCAGTCCCTGTCTCTCAGGGAGATATCTGTACAGTGAGTGGTGTCTCTCAGTCCCTCTCTCTCAGGGAGATATCTGTACTCTGACTGGTGTCTCACAGTCCCTGTCTCTCAGGGAGATATCTGTACACTGAGTGGTGTCTCTCAGTCCCTCTCTCTCAGGGAGATATCTGTACACTGACTGGTGTCTCTCAGTCCCTCTCTCTCAGGGATGTATCTGTACACTGAGTGGTGTCTCTCAGTCCCTGTCTCTCAGGGAGATATCTGTACACTGACTGGTGTCTCTCAGTCCCTGTCTCTCAGTGAGCTTTATGTACACTGAGTGGTGTCTCTCAGCGAGATATCTGTACACTGAGTGGTGTCTCTCAGCCCCTCTCTCTCAGGGAGATATCTGTGCACAGAGTGGTGTCTCTCAGTCCCTCTCTCTCAGGGAGATATCTGTACACTGAGTGGTGTCTCACAGTCCCTGTCTCTCAGGGAGATATCTGTAAACTGTCTGGTGTCTCTCAGTCCCTCTCTCTCAGGGAGATATCTGTACACTGACTGGTGCCTCACAGTCCCTCTCTCTCAGGCAGATATCTGTACACTGACTGGTGTCTCTCAGTCCCTGTCTCTCAGGGAGCTTTATGTACACTGAGTGGTGTCTCTCAGGGAGATATCTGTACACTGACTGGTGTCTCTCAGTCCCTGTCTCTGAGGGAGCTTTATGTACACTGAGTGGTGTCTCTCAGTCCCTCTCTCTCAGGGAGATATCTGTACACTGACTGGTGTCTCTCAGTCCCTGTCTCTCAGCGAGATATCTGTACACTGAGTGGTGTCTCTCAGTCCCTCTCTCTGAGGGAGATATCTGTACACTGACTGGTGTCTCTCAGTCCCTGTCTCTCAGGGAGATATCTATACACTGAGTGGTGTCTCTCAGTCCCTGTCTCTCAGGGAGATATCTGTTCACTGACTGGTATCTCTCAGTCCCTCTCTCTCAGGGAGATATCTGTACACTGAGTGGTGTCTCACAGCCCCTGTCTCTCAGGGAGATATCTGTACACTGACTGGTGTCTCTCAGTCCCTCTCTCTCAGGGAGATATCTGTACACTGACTGCTGTCTCTCAGTCCCTCTCTCTCAGGGAGATATCTGTACACTGAGTGGTGTCTCACAGCCCCTGTCTCTCAGGGAGATATCTGTACACTGACTGGTGTCTCTCAGTCCCTGTCTGTCAGGGAGATATCTATACACTGAGTGGTGTCTCTCAGTCCCTGTCTCTCAGGGAGCTTTATGTACACTGAGTGGTGTCTCACAGTCCCTCTCTCTCAGGGAGATATCTGTACACTGACTGGTGTCTCTCAGTCCCTGTCTCTCAGGGAGATATCTGTACACTGAGTGGTGTCTCTCAGTCCCTCTCTCTCAGGGAGATATCTGTACACTGACTGGTGTCTCTCAGTCCCTCTCTCTCAGGGAGATATCTGTACACTGACTGGTGTCTCTCAGTCCCTCTCTCTCCGGGAGATATATGTACACTGACTGGTGTCTCTCAGTCCCTCTCTCTCAGGGAGGTATCTGTACACTGAGTGGTGTCTCTCAGTCCCTGTCTCTCAGGGAGATATATGTACACTGACTGGTGTCTCTCAGTCCCTGTCTCTCAGGGAGATATCTGTACACTGAGTGGTGTCTCTCAGTCCCTCTCTCTCAGGGAGATATCTGTACAATGAGTGGTGTCTCTCAGTCCCTGTCTCTCAGGGAGATATCTGTACACTGAGTGGTGTCTCTCAGTCCCTCTCTCTCAGGGAGATATCTGTACACTGACTGGTGTCTCTCAGTCCCTCTCTCAGGGAGGTATCTGTACACTGAGTGGTGTCTCTCAGTCCCTGTCTCTCAGGGAGATATCTGTACACTGACTGGTGTCTCTCAGTCCCTGTCTCTCAGTGAGCTTTATGTACACTGAGTGGTGTCTCTCAGCGAGATATCTGTACACTGAGTGGTGTCTCTCAGCCCCTCTCTCTCAGGGAGATATCTGTGCACTGAGTGGTGTCTCTCAGTCCCTCTCTCTCAGGGAGATATCTGTACACTGAGTGGTGTCTCACAGCCCCTGTCTCTCAGGGAGATATCTGTACACTGTCTGGTGTCTCTCAGTCCCTGTCTGTCAGGGAGATATCTATACACTGAGTGGTGTCTCACAGTCCCTCTCTCTCAGGGAGATATCTGTACACTGACTGGTGTCTCACAGTCCCTCTCTCTCAGGGAGATATCTGTACACTGACTGGTGTCTCTCAGTCCCTGTCTCTGAGGGAGCTTTATGTACACTGAGTGGTGTCTCTCAGTCCCTGTCTCTCAGGGAGATATCTGTACACTGAGTGGTGTCTCTCAGTCCCTCTCTCTCAGGGAGATATCAGTACACTGACTGGTGTCTCTCAGTCCCTCTCTCTCAGGGAGATATCTGTACACTGACTGGTGTCTCTCAGTCCCTCTCTCTCAGGGAGATATCTGTACACTGACTGGTGTCTCACAGTCCCTCTCTCTCAGGGAGGTATCTGTACACTGAGTGGTGTCTCTCAGTCCCTGTCTCTCAGGGAGATATATGTACACTGACTGGTGTCTCTCAGTCCCTGTCTCTCAGGGAGATATCTGTACACTGAGTGGTGTCTCTCAGTCCCTCTCTCTCAGGGAGATATCTGTACAATGAGTGGTGTCTCTCAGTCCCTGTCTCTCAGGGAGATATCTGTACAGTGAGTGGTGTCTCTCAGTCCCTCTCTCTCAGGGAGATATCTGTACTCTGACTGGTGTCTCTCAGTCCCTGTCTCTCAGGGAGATATCTGTACACTGAGTGGTGTCTCTCAGTCCCTCTCTCTCAGGGAGATATCTGTACACTGACTGGTGTCTCTCAGTCCCTCTCTCTCAGGGAGGTATCTGTACACTGAGTGGTGTCTCTCAGTCCCTGTCTCTCAGGGAGATATCTGCACACTGACTGGTGTCTCTCAGTCCCTGTCTCTCAGTGAGCTTTATGTACACTGAGTGGTGTCTCTCAGCGAGATATCTGTACACTGAGTGGTGTCTCTCAGCCCCTCTCTCTCAGGGAGATATCTGTGCACTGAGTGGTGTCTCTCAGTCCCTCTCTCTCAGGGAGATATCTGTACACTGAGTGGTGTCTCACAGCCCCTGTCTCTCAGGGAGATATCTGTACACTGTCTGGTGTCTCTCAGTCCCTGACTGTCAGGGAGATATCTATACACTGAGTGGTGTCTCTCAGTCCCTCTCTCTCAGGGAGATATCTGTACACTGACTGGTGTCTCACAGTCCCTCTCTCTCAGGGAGATATCTGTACACTGACTGGTGTCTCTCAGTCCCTGTCTCTCAGGGAGCTTTATGTACACTGAGTGGTGTCTCTCAGGGAGATATCTGTACACTGACTGGTGTCTCTCAGTCCCTGTCTCTGAGGGAGCTTTATGTACACTGAGTGGTGTCTCTCAGTCCCTCTCTCTCAGGGAGATATCTGTACACTGACTGGTGTCTCTCAGTCCCTGTCTCTCAGGGAGATATCTGTACACTGAGTGGTGTCTCTCAGTCCCTCTCTCTCAGGGAGATATCTGTACACTGAGTGGTGTCTCTCAGTCCCTCTGTCTCAGGGAGATATCTGTACACTGACTGGTGTCTCTCAGTCCCTGTCTCTCAGGGAGATATATATACACTGACTGGTGTCTCTCAGTCCCTCTCTCAGGGAGGTATCTGTACACTGAGTGGTGTCTCTCAGTCCCTGTCTCTCAGGGAGATATATGTGCACTGACTGGTGTCTCTCAGTCCTTGTCTCTCAGGGAGATATCTGTACACTGAGTGGTGTCTTTCAGTCCCTCTCTCTCAGGGAGATATCTGTACACTGACTGGTGTCTCTCAGTCCCTGTCTCTCAGGGAGATATATGTGCACTGACTGGTGTCTCTCAGTCCTTGTCTCTCAGGGAGATATCTGCACACTGAGTGGTGTCTTTCAGTCCCTCTCTCTCAGGGAGATATCTGTACACTGAGTGGTGTCTCTCAGGGAGATATCTGTACACTGACTGGTGTCTCTCAGTCCCTGTCTCTCAGGGAGCTTTATGTACACTGAGTGGTGTCTCACAGTCCCTCTCTCTCAGGGAGATATCTGTGCACTGACTGGTGTCTCTCAGTCCCTGTCTCTCAGGGAGATATCTGTACACTGAGTGGTGTCTCTCAGTCCCTCTCTCTCAGGGAGATATCTGTACACTGACTGGTGTCTCTCAGTCCCTGTCTCTCAGGGAGATATCTATACACTGAGTGGTGTCTCTCAGTCCCTGTCTCTCAGGGAGATATCTGCACACTGACTGGTGTCTCTCAGTCCCTCTCTCTCAGGGAGATATCTGTACACTGAGTGGTGTCTCTCAGTCCCTGTCTCTCAGGGAGATATATGTACACTGACTGGTGTCTCTCAGTCCCTGTCTCTCAGGGAGATATCTGTACACTGAGTGGTGTCTCTCAGTCCCTGTCTCTCAGGGAGATATATGTACACTGACTGGTGTCTCTCAGTCCCTCTCTCTCAGGGAGATATCTGTACAATGAGTGGTGTCTCTCAGTCCCTGTCTCTCAGGGAGATATCTGTACAGTGAGTGGTGTCTCTCAGTCCCTCTCTCTCAGGGAGATATCTGTACTCTGACTGGTGTCTCACAGTCCCTGTCTCTCAGGGAGATATCTGTACACTGAGTGGTGTCTCTCAGTCCCTCTCTCTCAGGGAGATATCTGTACACTGACTGGTGTCTCTCAGTCCCTCTCTCTCAGGGAGGTATCTGTACACTGAGTGGTGTCTCTCAGTCCCTGTCTCTCAGGGAGATATCTGTACACTGACTAGTGTCTCTCAGTCCCTGTCTCTCAGTGAGCTTTATGTACACTGAGTGGTGTCTCTCAGCGAGATATCTGTACACTGAGTGGTGTCTCTCAGCCCCTCTCTCTCAGGGAGATATCTGTGCACTGAGTGGTGTCTCACAGTCCCTGTCTCTCAGGGAGATATCTGTACACTGTCTGGTGTCTCTCAGTCCCTCTCTCTCAGGGAGATATCTGTACACTGACTGGTGTCTCACAGTCCCTCTCTCTCAGGGAGATATCTGTACACTGACTGGTGTCTCTCAGTCCCTGTCTCTCAGGGAGCTTTATGTACACTGAGTGGTGTCTCTCAGGGAGATATCTGTACACTGACTGGTGTCTCTCAGTCCCTGTCTCTGAGGGAGCTTTATGTACACTGAGTGGTGTCTCTCAGTCCCTCTCTCTCAGGGAGATATCTGTACACTGACTGGTGTCTCTCAGTCCCTGTCTCTCAGGGAGATATCTGTACACTGAGTGGTGTCTCTCAGTCCCTCTCTCTCAGGGAGATATCTGTACACTGAGTGGTGTCTCTCAGTCCCTCTGTCTCAGGGAGATATCTGTACACTGACTGGTGTCTCTCAGTCCCTGTCTCTCAGGGAGATATATGTACACCGACTGGTGTCTCTCAGTCCCTCTCTCAGGGAAGTATCTGTACACTGAGTGGTGTCTCTCAGTCCCTGTCTCTCAGGGAGATATATGTGCACTGACTGGTGTCTCTCAGTCCTTGTCTCTCAGGGAGATATCTGTACACTGAGTGGTGTCTTTCAGTCCCTCTCTCTCAGGGAGATATCTGTACACTGAGTGGTGTCTCTCAGTTCCTGTCTCTCAGGGAGATATCTGTACACTGAATGGTGTCTCTCAGTCCCTGTCTCTCAGGGAGATATCTGTGCACTGAGTGGTGTCTCTCAGTCCCTCTCTCTCAGGGAGATATCTGTACACTGACTGGTGTCTCTCAGTCCCTCTCTCTCAGGGAGGTATCTGTACACTGAGTGCTGTCTCTCAGTCCCTGTCTCTCAGGGACATATATGTACACTGACTGGTGTCTCTCAGTCCCTCTCTCTCAGGGAGATATCTGTACACTGACTGGTGTCTCTCAGTCCCTCTCTCTCAAGGAGATATCTGTACACTGAGTGGTGTCTCACAGCACCTGTCTCTCAGGGAGATATCTGTACACTGACTGGTGTCTCTCAGTCCCTGTCTCTCAGGGAGAAATCTGTACACTGAGTGGTGTCTCTCAGTCCCTCTCTCTCAGGGAGATATCTGTACACTGACTGGTGTCTCTCAGTCCCTGTCTCTCAGGGAGATATCTGTACACTGAGTGGTGTCTCACAGTCCCTCTCTCTCAGGGAGATATCTGTACACTGACTGGTGTCTCTTAGTCCCTCTCTCTCAGGGAGATATCTGTACACTGACTGGTGTCTCTCAGTCCCTGTCTCTCAGGGAGATATCTGTACACTGAGTGGTGTCTCTCAGTCCCTCTCTCTCAGGGAGATATCTGTACACTGACTGGTGTCTCTCAGTCCCTGTCTCTCAGGGAGATATCTGTACACTGAGTGGTGTCTCACAGTCCCTCTCTCTCAGGGAGATATCTGTACACTGACTGGTGTCTCTCAGTCCCTCTCTCTCAGGGAGATATCTGTACACTGAGTGGTGTCTCTCAGTCCCTGTCTCTCAGGGAGATATATGTACACTGACTGGTGTCTCTCAGTCCCTCTCTCTCAGGGAGGTATCTGTACACTGAGTGGTGTCTCTCAGTCCCTGTCTCTCAGGGAGATATATGTACACTGACTGGTGTCTCTCAGTCCCTGTCTCTCAGGGAGATATCTGTACACTGAGTGGTGTCTCTCAGTCCCTCTCTCTCAGGGAGATATCTGTACAATGAGTGGTGTCTCTCAGTCCCTGTCTCTCAGGGAGATATCTGTACAGTGAGTGGTGTCTCTCAGTCCCTCTTTCTCAGGGAGATATCTGTACTCTGACTGGTGTCTCTCAGTCCCTGTCTCTCAGGGAGATATCAGTACACTGTGTGGTGTCTCTCAGTCCCTGTCTCTCAGGGAGATATCTGTACACTGACTGGTGTCTCTCAGTCCCTCTCTCTCAGGGTGGTATCTGTACACTGAGTGGTGTCTCTCAGTCCCTGTCTCTCAGGGAGATATCTGTACACTGAGTGGTGTCTCTCAGTCCCTCTCTCTCAGGGAGATTTATGTACACTGAGTGGTGTCTCTCAGGGAGATATCTGTACACTGAGTGTTGTATCTCAGTCCCTCTCTCTCAGGGAGATATCTGTACACTGACTGGTGTCTCTCAGCCCCTCTCTCTCAGGGAGATATCTGTGCACTGAGTGGTGTCTCACAGTCCCTCTCTCTCAGGGAGATATCTGTACACTGAGTGGTGTCTCTCAGTCCCTCTCTCTCAGGGAGATATCTGTACTCTGACTGGTGTCTCTCAGTCCCTGTCTCTGAGGGAGATATCTGTACACTGAGTGGTGTCTCTCAGTCCCTCTCTCTCAGGGAGATATCTGTACCCTGGCTGGTGTCTCTCAGTCCCTCTCTCTCAGGGAGATATCTGTACACTGAGTGGTGTCTCTCAGTCCCTCTCTCTCAGGGAGATATTTGTACACTGACTGGTGTCTCACAGTCCCTCTCTCTCAGGGAGATATCTGTACACTGACTGGTGTCTCTCAGTCCCTGTCTCTCAGGGAGATATCTGTACACTGAGTGGTGTCTCTCAGTCCCTCACTCTCAGGGACATATCTGTACACTGACTGGTGTCTCTCAGTCCCTCTCTCTCCGGGAGATATATGTACACTGACTGATGTCTCTCAGTCCCTCTCTCTCAGGGAGGTATCTGTACACTGAGTGGTGTCTCTCAGTCCCTGTCTCTCAGGGAGATATATGTACACTGACTGGTGTCTCTCAGTCCCTGTCTCTCAGGGAGATATCTGTACACTGAGTGGTGTCTCTCAGTCCCTGTCTCTCAGGGAGATATATGTACACTGAGTGGTGTCGCTCAGTCCCTCTCTCTCAGGGAGATATCTGTACACTGAGTGGTGTCTCTCAGTCCCTCTCTCTCAGGGAGATATCTGTACACTGACTGGTGTCTCTCAGTCCCTGTCTCTCAGGGAGATATCTGTACACTGAGTGGTGTCTCACAGTCCCTCTCTCTCAGGGAGATATCTGTACACTGACTGGTGTCTCTCAGTCCCTCTCTCTCAGGGAGATATATGTGCACTGACTGGTGTCTCTCAGTCCCTCACTCTCAGGGAGGTATCTGTACACTGAGTGGTGTCTCTCAGTCCCTGTCTGTCAGGGAGATATATGTACACTGACTGGTGTCTCTCAGTCCCTGTCTCTCAGGGAGATATCTGTGCACTGAGTGGTGTCTCTCAGTCCCTCTCTCTCAGGGAGATATCTGTACAATGAGTGGTGTCTCTCAGTCCCTGTCTCTCAGGGAGATATCTGTACAGTGAGTGGTGTCTCTCAGTCCCTCTCTCTCAGGGAGATATCTGTACTCTGACTGGTGTCTCTCAGTCCCTGTCTCTCAGGGAGATATCAGTACACTGAGTGGTGTCTCTCAGTCCCTCTCTCTCAGGGAGATATCTGTACACTGACTGGTGTCTCTCAGTCCCTCTCTCTCAGGGTGGTATCTGTACACTGAGTGGTGTCTCTCAGTCCCTCTCTCTCAGGGAGATATCTGTACAGTGAGTGGTGTCTCTCAGTCCCTCTCTCTCAGGGAGATATCTGTACTCTGACTGGTGTCTCACAGTCCCTGTCTCTCAGGGAGATATCTGTACACTGACTGGTGTCTCTCAGTCCCTCTCTCTCAGGGAGGTATCTGTACACTGAGTGGTGTCTCTCAGTCCCTGTCTCTCAGGGAGATATCTGTACACTGAGTGGTGTCTCTCAGTCCCTCTCTCTCAGGGAGATATCTGTACACTGACTGGTGTCTCTCAGCCCCTCTCTCTCAGGGAGATATCTGTGCACTGAGTGGTGTCTCACAGTCCCTCTCTCTCAGGGAGATATCTGTACACTGACTGGTGTCTCTCAGTCCCTGTCTCTCAGGGAGATATCTGTACACTGAGTGGTGTCTCTCAGTCCCTCTCTCTCAGGGAGATATCTGTACTCTGACTGGTGTCTCTCAGTCCCTGTCTCTGAGCGAGATATCTGTACACTGACTGGTGTCTCTCAGTCCCTCTCTCTCAGGCAGATATCTGTACACTGACTGGTGTCTCTCAGTCCCTCTCTCTCAGGGAGATATCTGTACACTGACTGGTGTCTCTCAGCCCCTCTCTCTCAGGGAGATATCTGTGCTCTGAGTGGTGTCTCACAGTCCCTCTCTCTCAGGGAGATATCTGTACACTGACTGGTGTCTCTCAGTCCCTGTCTCTCAGGGAGATATCTGTACACTGAGTGGTGTCTCTCAGTCCCTCTCTCTCAGGGAGATATCTGTACTCTGACTGGTGTCTCTCAGTCCCTGTCTCTGAGCGAGATATCTGTACACTGAGTGGTGTCTCTCAGTCCCTCTCTCTCAGGGAGATATCTGTACACTGACTGGTGTCTCTCAGTCCCTGTCTCTCAGGGAGATATCTGTACACTGAGTGGTGTCTCACAGTCCCTCTCTCTCAGGAAGATATCTGTACACTGACTGGTGTCTCTCAGTCCCTCTCTCTCAGGGAGATATCTGTACACTGAGTGGTGTCTCTCAGTCCCTGTCTCTCAGGGAGATATATGTGCACTGACTGGTGTCTCTCAGTCCCTCACTCTCAGGGAGGTATCTGTACACTGAGTGGTGTCTCTCAGTCCCTCTCTCTCAGGGAGATATCTGTACACTGACTGGTGTCTCTCAGTCCCTCTCTCTCAGGGTGGTATCTGTACACTGAGTGGTGTCTCTCAGTCCCTCTCTCTCAGGGAGATATCTGTACAGTGAGTGGTGTCTCTCAGTCCCTCTCTCTCAGGGAGATATCTGTACTCTGACTGGTGTCTCTCAGTCCCTGTCTCTCAGGGAGATATCTGTACACTGACTGGTGTCTCTCAGTCCCTCTCTCTCAGGGAGGTATCTGTACACTGAGTGGTGTCTCTCAGTCCCTGTCTCTCAGGGAGATATCTGTACACTGAGTGGTGTCTCTCAGTCCCTCTCTCTCAGGGAGATATCTGTACTCTGACTGGTGTCTCTCAGTCCCTGTCTGTCAGGGAGATATCTATACACTGAGTGGTGTCTCTCAGTCCCTCTCTCTCAGGGAGATATCTGTACACTGACTGGTGTCTCTCAGTCCCTGTCTCTCAGGGAGATATCTGTACACTGAGTGGTGTCTCTCAGTCCCTCTCTCTCAGGGAGATATCTGTACACTGACTGGTGTCTCTCAGTCCCTGTCTCTCAGGGAGATATCTGTGCACTGAGTGGTGTCTCTCAGTCCCTGTCTCTCAGGGAGATATCTGTACACTGACTGGTGTCTCTCAGTCCCTCTCTCTCAGGGAGATATCTGTACACTGAGTGGTGTCTCTCAGTCCCTCTCTCTCAGGGAGATATCTGTACAATGAGTGGTGTCTCTCAGTCCCTGTCTCTCAGGGAGATATCTGTACAGTGAGTGGTGTCTCTCAGTCCCTCTTTCTCAGGGAGATATCTGTACTCTGACTGGTGTCTCTCAGTCCCTGTCTCTCAGGGAGATATCAGTACACTGTGTGGTGTCTCTCAGTCCCTGTCTCTCAGGGAGATATCTGTACACTGACTGGTGTCTCTCAGTCCCTCTCTCTCAGGGTGGTATCTGTACACTGAGTGGTGTCTCTCAGTCCCTGTCTCTCAGGGAGATATCTGTACACTGACTGGTGTCTCTCAGTCCCTGTCTCTCAGGGAGCTTTATGTACACTGAGTGGTGTCTCTCAGGGAGATATCTGTACACTGAGTGTTGTATCTCAGTCCCTCTCTCTCAGGGAGATATCTGTACACTGACTGGTGTCTCTCAGCCCCTGTCTCTCAGGGAGATATCTGTGCACTGAGTGGTGTCTCACAGTCCCTCTCTCTCAGGGAGATATCTGTACACTGAGTGGTGTCTCTCAGTCCCTCTCTCTCAGGGAGATATCTGTACTCTGACTGGTGTCTCTCAGTCCCTGTCTCTGAGGGAGATATCTGTACACTGAGTGGTGTCTCTCAGTCCCTCTCTCTCAGGGAGATATCTGTACACTGGCTGGTGTCTCTCAGTCCCTCTCTCTCAGGGAGATATATGTACACTGAGTGGTGTCGCTCAGTCCCTCTCTCTCAGGGAGATATCTGTACACTGAGTGGTGTCTCTCAGTCCCTCTCTCTCAGGGAGATATCTGTACACTGACTGGTGTCTCTCAGTCCCTGTCTCTCAGGGAGATATCTGTACACTGAGTGGTGTCTCACAGTCCCTCTCTCTCAGGGAGATATCTGTACACTGACTGGTGTCTCTCAGTCCCTCTCTCTCAGGGAGATATATGTGCACTGACTGGTGTCTCTCAGTCCCTCACTCTCAGGGAGGTATCTGTACACTGAGTGGTGTCTCTCAGTCCCTGTCTGTCAGGGAGATATATGTACACTGACTGGTGTCTCTCAGTCCCTGTCTCTCAGGGAGATATCTGTACAGTGAGTGGTGTCTCTCAGTCCCTCTCTCTCAGGGAGATATCTGTACTCTGACTGGTGTCTCTCAGTCCCTGTCTCTCAGGGAGATATCTGTACACTGACTGGTGTCTCTCAGTCCCTCTCTCTCAGGGAGGTATCTGTACACTGAGTGGTGTCTCTCAGTCCCTGTCTCTCAGGGAGATATCTGTACACTGAGTGGTGTCTCTCAGTCCCTCTCTCTCAGGGAGATATCTGTACACTGACTGGTGTCTCTCAGCCCCTCTCTCTCAGGGAGATATCTGTGCACTGAGTGGTGTCTCACAGTCCCTCTCTCTCAGGGAGATATCTGTACACTGACTGGTGTCTCTCAGTCCCTGTCTCTCAGGGAGATATCTGTACACTGAGTGGTGTCTCTCAGTCCCTCTCTCTCAGGGAGATATCTGTACTCTGACTGGTGTCTCTCAGTCCCTGTCTCTGAGCGAGATATCTGTACACAGAGTGGTGTCTCTCAGTCCCTGTCTCTCAGGGAGATATATGTACACTGACTGGTGTCTCTCAGTCCCTCTCTCTCAGGCAGATATCTGTACACTGAGTGGTGTCTCACAGCCCCTGTCTCTCAGGGGTTATATCTGCACACTGTCTGGTGTCTCTCAGTCCCTGTCTGTCAGGGAGATATCTATACACTGAGTGGTGTCTCTCAGTCCCTCTCTCTCAGGGAGATATCTGTACACTGACTGGTGTCTCTCAGTCCCTGTCTCTCAGGGAGATATCTGTACACTGAGTGGTGTCTCTCAGTCCCTCTCTCTCAGGGAGATATCTGTACACTGACTGGTGTCTCTCAGTCCCTGTCTCTCAGGGAGATATCTGTGCACTGAGTGGTGTCTCTCAGTCCCTGTCTCTCAGGGAGATATCTGTACACTGACTGGTGTCTCTCAGTCCCTCTCTCTCAGGGAGATATCTGTACACTGAGTGGTGTCTCACAGCCCCTGTCTCTCAGGGAGATATCTGTACACTGACTGGTGTCTCTCAGTCCCTCTCTCTCAGGGAGATATCTGTACACTGACTGGTGTCTCTCAGTCCCTCTCTCTCAGGGAGATATCTGTACACTGAGTGGTGTCACACAGCCCCTGTCTCTCAGGGAGATATCTGTACACTGACTGGTGTCTCTCAGTCCCTGTCTGTCAGGGAGATATCTATACACTGAGTGGTGTCTCTCAGTCCCTCTCTCTCAGGGAGATATCTGTACACTGACTGGTGTCTCTCAGTCCCTCTCTCTCCGGGAGATATATGTACACTGACTGGTGTCTCTCAGTCCCTCTCTCTCAGGGAGGTATCTGTGCACTGAGTGGTGTCTCTCAGTCCCTGTCTCTCAGGGAGATATATGTACACTGACTGGTGTCACTCAGTCCCTGTCTCTCAGGGAGATATCTGTACACTGAGTGGTGTCTCTCAGTCCCTCTCTCTCAGGGAGGTATCTGTACACTGAGTGGTGTCTCTCAGTCCCTGTCTCTCAGGGAGATATCTGTACACTGACTGGTGTCTCTCAGTCCCTCTCTCAGGGAGGTATCTGTACACTGAGTGGTGTCTCTCAGTCCCTGTCTCTCAGGGAGATATATGTACACTGACTGGTGTCTCTCAGTCCTTGTCTCTCAGGGAGATATCTGTGCACTGAGTGGTGTCTTTCAGTCCCTCTCTCTCAGGGAGATATCTGTACACTGAGTGGTGTCTCTCAGTTCCTGTCTCTCAGGGAGATATCTGTACACTGAATGGTGTCTCGCAGTCCCTCTCTCAGGGAGATATCTGTACTCTGACTGGTGTCTCTCAGTCCCTGTCTCTCAGGGAGATATCTGTGCACTGAGTGGTGTCTCTCAGTCCCTCTCTCTCAGGGAGGTATCTGTACACTGAGTGGTGTCTCTCAGTCCCTGTCTCTCAGGGACATATATGTACACTGACTGGTGTCTCTCAGTCCCTCTCTCTCAGGGAGATATCTGTACACTGAGTGGTGTCTCACAGCCCCTGTCTCTCAGGGAGATATCTGTACACTGACTGGTGTCTCTCAGTCCCTGTCTCTCAGGGAGAAATCTGTACACTGAGTGGTGTCTCTCAGTCCCTCTCTCTCAGGGAGATATCTGTACACTGACTGGTGTCTCTCAGTCCCTGTCTCTCAGGGACATATCTGTACACTGAGTGGTGTCTCACAGTCCCTCTCTCTCAGGGAGATATCTGTACACTGACTGGTTTCTCTCAGTCTCTCTCTCTCAGGGAGATATCTGTACACTGACTGGTGTCTCTCAGTCCCTCTCTCTCAGGGAGATATCTGTACACTGAGTGGTGTCTCTCAGTCCCTCTCTCTCAGGGAGATATCTGTACAGAGTGGTGTCTCTCAGTCCCTCTCTCTCAGGGAGATATCTGTACACTGACTGGTGTCTCTCAGTCCCTGTCTCTCAGGGAGATATCTGTACACTGAGTGGTGTCTCACAGTCCCTCTCTCTCAGGGAGATATCTGTACACTGACTGGTGTCTCTCAGTCCCTCTCTCTCAGGGAGATATCTGTACACTGACTGGTGTCTCTCAGTCCCTCTCTCTCAGGGAGATATATGTACACTGACTGGTGTCTCTCAGTCCCTCACTCTCAGGGAGGTATCTGTACAATGAGTGGTGTCTCTCAGTCCCTGTCTCTCAGGGAGATATCTGTACAGTCTGTGGTGTCTCTCAGTCCCTCTCTCTCAGGGAGATATCTGTACTCTGACTGGTGTCTCTCAGTCCCTGTCTCTCAGGGAGATATCAGTACACTGAGTGGTGTCTCTCAGTCCCTCTCACTCAGGGAGATATCTGTACACTGACTGGTGTCTCTCAGTCCCTCTCTCTCAGTGTGGTATCTGTACACTGAGTGGTGTCTCTCAGTCCCTCTCTCTCAGGGAGATATCTGTACAATGAGTGGTGTCTCTCAGTCCCTGTCTCTCAGGGAGATATCCGTACAGTGAGTGGTGTCTCTCAGTCCCTCTCTCTCAGGGAGATATCTGTACACTGAGTGGTGTCTCTCAGTCCCTGTCTCTCAGGGAGATATCTGTACACTGAGTGGTGTCTCTCAGTCCCTCTCTCTCAGGGAGATATCTGTACACTGACTGGTGTCTCTCAGTCCCTGTCTCTCAGGGAGATATCTATACACTGAGTGGTGTCTCTCAGTCCCTGTCTCTCAGGGAGATATCTGTACACGGACTGGTGTCTGTCAGTCCCTCTCTCTCAGGGAGATATCTGTACACTGAGTGGTGTCTCACAGCCCCTGTCTCTCAGGGAGATATCTGTACACTGACTGGTGTCTCTCAGTCCCTCTCTCTCAGGGAGATATCTGTACACTGACTGGTGTCTCTCAGTCCCTCTCTCTCAGGGAGATATCTGTACACTGAGTGGTGTCTCACAGCCCCTGTCTCTCAGGGAGATATCTGTACACTGACTGGTGTCTCTCAGTCCCTGTCTGTCAGGGAGATATCTGTACACTGACTGGTGTCTCTCAGTCCCTCTCTCTCAGGGAGATATCTGTACACTGACTGGTGTCTCTCAGTCCCTGTCTCTCAGGGAGCTTTATGTACACTGAGTGGTGTCTCTCAGGGAGATATCTGTACACTGACTGGTGTCTCTCAGTCCCTGTCTCTGAGGGAGCTTTATGTACACTGAGTGGTGTCTCTCAGTCCCTCTCTCTCAGGGAGATATTTGTACACTGACTGGTGTCTCTCAGTCCCTCTCTCTCAGGGAGATATCTGTACACTGACTGGTGTCTCTCAGTCCCTCTCTCTCAGGGAGATATCTGTACACTTACTGGTGTCTCTCAGTCCCTCTCTCTCAGGGAGATATCTGTACACTGAGTGGTGTCTCACAGCCCCTGTCTCTCAGGCAGATATCTGTACACTGACTGGTGTCTCTCAGTCCCTCTCTCTCAGGGAGATATCTGTACACTGAGTGGTGTCTCACAGCCCCTGTCACTCAGGGGTTATATCTGTACACTGTCTGGTGTCTCTCAGTCCCTGTCTGTCAGGGAGATATCTATACACTGAGTGGTGTCTCTCAGTCCCTCTCTCTCAGGGAGATATCTGTACACTGACTGGTGTCTTTCAGTCCCTGTCTCTCAGGGAGATATCTGTACACTGAGTGGTGTCTCTCAGTCCCTCTCTCTCAGGGAGATATCTGTACACTGACTGGTGTCTCTCAGTCCCTGTCTCTCAGGGAGATATCTATACACTGAGTGGTGTCTCTCAGTCCCTGTCTCTCAGGGAGATATCTGTACACGGACTGGTGTCTCTCAGTCCCTCTCTCTCAGGGAGATATCTGTACACTGAGTGGTGTCTCACAGCCCCTGTCTCTCAGGGAGATATCTGTACACTGACTGGTGTCTCTCAGTCCCTCTCTCTCAGGGAGATATCTGTACACTGACTGGTGTCTCTCAGTCCCTCTCTCTCAGGGAGATATCTGTACACTGAGTGGTGTCTCACAGCCCCTGTCTCTCAGGGAGATATCTGTACACTGACTGGTGTCTCTCAGTCCCTGTCTGTCAGGGAGATATCTATACACTGAGTGGTGTCTCTCAGTCCCTCTCTCTCAGGGAGATATCTGTACACTGACTGGTGTCTCTCAGTCCCTCTCTCTCCGGGAGATATATGTACACTGACTGGTGTCTCTCAGTCCCTCTCTCTCAGGGAGGTATCTGTACACTGAGTGGTGTCTCTCAGTCCCTGTCTCTCAGGGAGATATATGTACACTGACTGGTGTCTCTCAGTCCCTGTCTCTCAGGGAGATATCTGTACACTGAGTGGTGTCTCTCAGTCCCTCTCTCTCAGGGAGATATCTGTACAATGAGTGGTGTCTCTCAGTCCCTGTCTCTCAGGGAGATATCTGTACAGTGAGTGGTGTCTCTCAGTCCCTCTCTCTCAGGGAGATATCTGTACTCTGACTGGTGTCTCTCAGTCCCTGTCTCTCAGGGAGATATCTGTACACTGAGTGGTGTCTCTCAGTCCCTCTCTCTCAGGGAGATATCTGTACACTGACTGGTGTCTCTCAGTCCCTCTCTCTCAGGGAGGTATCTGTACACTGAGTGGTGTCTCTCAGTCCCTGTCTCTCAGGGAGATATCTGTACATTGACTGGTGTCTCTCAGTCCCTGTCTCTCAGTGAGCTTTATGTACACTGAGTGGTGTCTCTCAGGGAGATATCTGTACACTGAGAGGTGTCTCTCAGTCCCTCTCTCTCAGGGAGATATCTGTACACTGACTGGTGTCTCTCAGACCCTCTCTCTCAGGGAGATATCTGTGCACTGAGTGGTGTCTCACAGTCCCACTCTCTCAGGGAGATATCTGTACACTGACTGGTGTCTCTCAGTCCCTCTCTCTCAGGGAGATATCTGTACACTGAGTGGTGTCTCTCAGTCCCTGTCTCTCAGGGAGATATATGTACACTGACTGGTGTCTCTCAGTCCCTCTCTCTCAGGGAGATATCTGTGCACTGACTGGTGTCTCTCAGTCCCTCTCTCTCAGGGAAATATCTGTACACTGAGTGGTGTCTCACAGCCCCTGTCTCTCAGGGAGATATCTGTACACTGTCTGGTGTCTCACAGTCCCTGTCTGTCAGGGAGATATCTATACACTGAGTGGTGTCTCTCAGTCCCTCTCTCTCAGGGAGATATCTGTACACTGACTGGTGTCTCACAGTCCCTCTCTCTCAGGGAGATATCTGTACACTGACTGGTGTCTCTCAGTCCCTGTCTCTCAGGGAGCTTTATGTACACTGAGTGGTGTCTCTCAGGTAGATATCTGTACACAGACTGGTGTCTCTCAGTCCCTATCTCTCAGGGAGATATATGTACACTGACTGGTGTCTCTCAGTCCTTGTCTCTCAGGGATATATCTGTACACTGAGTGGTGTCTTTCAGTCCCTCTCTCTCAGGGAGATATCTGTACACTGAGTGGTGTCTCTCAGTTCCTGTCTCTCAGGGAGATATCTGTACACTGAATGGTGTCTCTCAGTCCCTCTCTCTCAGGGAGATATCTGTACTCTGACTGGTGTCTCTCAGTCCCTGTCTCTCAGGGAGATATCTGTGCACTGACTGGTGTCTCTCAGTCCCTCTCTCTCAGGGAGATATCTGTACACTGACTGGTGTCTCTCAGTCCCTCTCTCTCAGGGAGGTATCTGTACACTGAGTGGTGTCTCTCAGTCCCTGTCTCTCAGGGACATATATGTACACTGACTGGTGTCTCTCAGTCCCTCTCTCTCAGGGACATATATGTACACTGACTGGAGTCTCTCAGTCCCTCTCTCTCAGGGACATATATGTACACTGACTGGTGTCTCTCAGTCCCTCTCTCTCAGGGAGATATCTGTACACTGAGTGGTGTCTCTCAGTCCCTCTCTCTCAGGGAGATATCTGTACACTGACTGGTGTCTCACAGTCCCTCTCTCTCAGGGAGATATCTGTACACTGACTGGTGTCTCTCAGTCCCTCTCTCTCAGGGAGATATCTGTACACTGACTGGTGTCTCTCAGTCCCTCTCCCTCAGGGAGATATCTGTACACTGAGTGGTGTCTCACAGCCCCTGTCTCTCAGGGAGATATCTGTACACTGTCTGGTGTCTCTCAGTCCCTGTCTGTCAGGGAGATATCTATACACTGAGTGGTGTCTCTCAGTCCCTCTCTCTCAGGGAGATATCTGTACACTGACTGGTGTCTCACAGTCCCTCTCTCTCAGGGAGATATCTGTACACTGACTGGTGTCTCTCAGTCCCTGTCTCTCAGGGAGCTTTATGTACACTGAGTGGTGTCTCTCAGGGAGATATCTGTACACTGACTGGTGCCTCTCAGTCCCTGTCTCTCAGGGAGCTTTATGTACACTGAGTGGTGTCTCACAGTCCCTCTCTCTCAGGGAGATATCTGTACATTGACTGGTGTCTCTCAGTCCCTGTCTCTCAGGGAGATATCTGTACACTGAGTGGTGTCTCTCAGTCCCTCTCTCTCAGGGAGATATCTGTACACTGACTGGTGTCTCTCAGTCCCTGTCTCTCAGGGAGATATCTATACACTGAGTGGTGTCTCTCAGTCCCTGTCTCTCAGGGAGATATCTGTGCACTGACTGGTGTCTCTCAGTCCCTCTCTCTCAGGGAGATATCTGTACGCTGACTAGTGTCTCTCAGTCCCTCTCTCTCAGGGAGATATCTGTACACTGAGTGGTGTCTCTCAGTCCCTCTCTCTCAGGGAGATATCTGTGCACTGACTGGTGTCTCTCAGTCCCTGTCTCTCAGGGAGATATATGTACACTGACTGGTGTCTCTCAGTCCCTCTCTCAGGGAGGTATCTGTACACTGAGTGGTGTCTCTCAGTCCCTGTCTCTCAGGGAGATATATGTACACTGACTGGTGTCTCTCAGTCCTTGTCTCTCAGGGAGATATCTGTGCACTGAGTGGTGTCTTTCAGTCCCTCTCTCTCAGGGAGATATCTGTACACTGAGTGGTGTCTCTCAGTTCCTGTCTCTCAGGGAGATATCTGTACACTGAATGGTGTCTCTCAGTCCCTCTCTCAGGGAGATATCTGTACTCTGACTGGTGTCTCTCAGTCCCTGTCTCTCAGGGAGATATCTGTGCACTGAGTGGTGTCTCTCAGTCCCTCTCTCTCAGGGAGGTATCTGTACACTGAGTGGTGTCTCTCAGTCCCTGTCTCTCAGGGACATATATGTACACTGACTGGTGTCTCTCAGTCCCTCTCTCTCAGGGAGATATCTGTACACTGAGTGGTGTCTCACAGCCCCTGTCTCTCAGGGAGATATCTGTACACTGACTGGTGTCTCTCAGTCCCTGTCTCTCAGGGAGAAATCTGTACACTGAGTGGTGTCTCTCAGTCCCTCTCTCTCAGGGAGATATCTGTACACTGACTGGTGTCTCTCAGTCCCTGTCTCTCAGGGAGATATCTGTACACTGAGTGGTGTCTCACAGTCCCTCTCTCTCAGGGAGATATCTGTACACTGACTGGTTTCTCTCAGTCTCTCTCTCTCAGGGAGGTATCTGTACACTGAGTGGTGTCTCTCAGTCCCTGTCTGTCAGGGAGATATATGTACACTGACTGGTGTCTCTCAGTCCCTGTCTCTCAGGGAGATATCTGTACACTGAGTGGTGTCTCTCAGTCCCTCTCTCTCAGGGAGATATCTGTACAATGAGTGGTGTCTCTCAGTCCCTGTCTCTCAGGGAGATATCTGTACAGTCTGTGGTGTCTCTCAGTCCCTCTCTCTCAGGGAGATATCTGTACTCTGACTGGTGTCTCTCAGTCCCTGTCTCTCAGGGAGATATCAGTACACTGAGTGGTGTCTCTCAGTCCCTCTCTCTCAGGGAGATATCTGTACACTGACTGGTGTCTCTCAGTCCCTCTCTCTCAGTGTGGTATCTGTACACTGAGTGGTGTCTCTCAGTCCCTCTCTCTCAGGGAGATATCTGTACAATGAGTGGTGTCTCTCAGTCCCTGTCTCTCAGGGAGATATCCGTACAGTGAGTGGTGTCTCTCAGTCCCTCTCTCTCAGGGAGATATCTGTACTCTGACTGGTGTCTCTCAGTCCCTGTCTCTCAGGGAGATATCTGTACACTGAGTGGTGTCTCTCAGTCCCTCTCTCTCAGGGAGGTATCTGTACACTGAGTGGTGTCTCTCAGTCCCTGTCTCTCAGGGAGATATCTGTACACTGAGTGGTGTCTTTCAGTCCCTCTCTCTCAGGGAGATATCTGTACACTGACTGGTGTCTCTCAGCCCCTCTCTCTCAGGGAGATATCTGTGCACTGAGTGGTGTCTCACAGTCCCTCTCTCTCAGGGAGATATCTGTACACTGACTGGTGTCTCTCAGTCCCTGTCTCTCAGGGAGATATCTGTACACTGAGTGGTGTCTCTCAGTCCCTCTCTCTCAGGGAGATATCTGTACTCTGACTGGTGTATCTCAGTCCCTGTCTCTGAGGGAGATATCTGTACACTGAGTGGTGTCTCTCAGTCCATCTCTCTCAGGGAGATATCTGTACACTGAGTGGTGTCTCTCAGTCCCTCTCTCTCAGGGAGATATCTGTACACAGAGTGGTGTCTCTCAGTCCCTGTCTCTCAGGGAGATATATGTACACTGACTGGTGTCTCTCAGTCCCTCTCTCTCAGGCAGATATCTGTACACTGACTGGTGTCTCTCAGTCCCTCTCTCTCAGGGAGATATCTGTACACTGAGTGGTGTCTCACAGCCCCTGTCTCTCAGGAGTTATATCTGTACACTGTCTGGTGTCTCTCAGTCCCTGTCTGTCAGGGAGATATCTATACACTGAGTGGTGTCTCTCAGTCCCTCTCTCTCAGGGAGATATCTGTACACTGACTGGTGTCTCTCAGTCCCTGTCTCTCAGGGAGATATCTGTACACTGAGTGGTGTCTCTCAGTCCCTCTCTCTCAGGGAGATATCTGTACACTGACTGGTGTCTCTCAGTCCCTGTTTCTCAGGGAGATATCTATACACTGAGTGGTGTCTCTCAGTCCCTGTCTCTCAGGGAGATATCTGTACACGGACTGGTGTCTCTCAGTCCCTCTCTCTCAGGGAGATATCTGTACACTGAGTGGTGTCTCACAGCCCCTGTCTCTCAGGGAGATATCTGTACACTGACTGGTGTCTCTCAGTCCCTCTCTCTCAGGGAGATATCTGTACACTGACTGGTGTCTCTCAGTCCCTCTCTCTCAGGGAGATATCTGTACACTGAGTGGTGTCTCACAGCCCCTGTCTCTCAGGGAGATATCTGTACACTGACTGGTGTCTCTCAGTCCCTGTCTGTCAGGGAGATATCTATACACTGAGTGGTGTCTCTCAGTCCCTCTCTCTCAGGGAGATATCTGTACACTGACTGGTGTCTCTCAGTCCCTCTCTCTCCGGGAGATATATGTACACTGACTGGTGTCTCTCAGTCCCTCTCTCTCAGGGAGGTATCTGTACACTGAGTGGTGTCTCTCAGTCCCTGTCTCTCAGGGAGATATATGTACACTGACTGGTGTCTCTCAGTCCCTGTCTCTCAGGGAGATATCTGTACACTGAGTGGTGTCTCTCAGTCCCTCTCTCTCAGGGAGATATCTGTACAATGAGTGGTGTCTCTCAGTCCCTGTCTCTCAGGGAGATATCTGTACAGTGAGTGGTATCTCTCAGTCCCTCTCTCTCAGGGAGATATCTGTACTCTGACTGGTGTCTCTCAGTCCCTGTCTCTCAGGGAGATATCTGTACACTGAGTGGTGTCTCTCAGTCCCTCTCTCTCAGGGAGATATCTGTACACTGACTGGTGTCTCTCAGTCCCTCTCTCTCAGGGAGGTATCTGTACACTGAGTGGTGTCTCTCAGTCCCTGTCTCTCAGGGAGATATCTGTACATTGACTGGTGTCTCTCAGTCCCTGTCTCTCAGTGAGCTTTATGTACACTGAGTGGTGTCTCTCAGGGAGATATCTGTACACTGAGAGGTGTCTCTCAGTCCCTCTCTCTCAGGGAGATATCTGTACACTGACTGGTGTCTCTCAGACCCTCTCTCTCAGGGAGATATCTGTGCACTGAGTGGTGTCTCACAGTCCCTCTCTCTCAGGGAGATATCTGTACACTGACTGGTGTCTCTCAGTCCCTCTCTCTCAGGGAGATATCTGTACACTGAGTGGTGTCTCTCAGTCCCTCTCTCTCAGGGAGATATCTGTACACTGAGTGGTGTCTCTCAGTCCCTGTCTCTCAGGGAGATATATGTACACTGACTGGTGTCTCTCAGTCCCTCTCTCTCAGGGAGATATCTGTACACTGACTGGTGTCTCTCAGTCCCTCTCTCTCAGGGAAATATCTGTACACTGAGTGGTGTCTCACAGCCCCTGTCTCTCAGGGAGATATCTGTACACTGTCTGGTGTCTCTCAGTCCCTGTCTGTCAGGGAGATATCTATACACTGAGTGGTGTCTCTCAGTCCCTCTCTCTCAGGGAGATATCTGTACACTGACTGGTGTCTCACAGTCCCTCTCTCTCAGGGAGATATCTGTACACTGACTGGTGTCTCTCAGTCCCTGTCTCTCAGGGAGCTTTATGTACACTGAGTGGTGTCTCTCAGGGAGATATCTGTACACAGACTGGTGTCTCTCAGTCCCTGTCTCTCAGGGAGCTTTATGTACACTGAGTGGTGTCTCACAGTCCCTCTCTCTCAGGGAGATATCTGTACACTGAGTGGTGTCTCTCAGTCCCTCTCTCTCAGGGAGATATCTGTACACTGACTGGTGTCTCTCAGTCCCTGTCTCTCAGGGAGATATATGTACACTGACTGGTGTCTCTCAGTCCCTGTCTCTCAGGGAGATATCTGTACACTGAGTGGTGTCTCTCAGTCCCTCTCTCTCAGGGAGATATCTGTACAATGAGTAGTGTCTCTCAGTCCCTGTCTCTCAGGGAGATATCTGTACAGTGAGTGGTGTCTCTCAGTCCCTCTCTCTCAGGGAGATATCTGTACTCTGACTGGTGTCTCTCAGTCCCTGTCTCTCAGGGAGATATCTGTACACTGAGTGGTGTCTCTCAGTCCCTCTCTCTCAGGGAGATATCTGTACACTGACTGGTTTCTCTCAGTCCCTCTCTCTCAGGGAGGTATCTGTACACTGAGTGGTGTCTCTCAGTCCCTGTCTCTCAGGGAGATATCTGTACATTGACTGGTGTCTCTCAGTCCCTGTCTCTCAGGGAGATATCTGTACACTGAGTGGTGTCTCTCAGGGAGATATCTGTACACTGAGTGATGTCTCTCAGTCCCTCTCTCTCAGGGAGATATCTGTACACTGACTGGTGTCTCTCAGACCCTCTCTCTCAGGGAGATATCTGTGCACTGAGTGGTGTCTCACAGTCCCTCTCTCTCAGGGACATATCTGTACACTGACTGGTGTCTCTCAGTCCCTGTCTCTCAGGGAGATATCTGTACACTGAGTGGTGTCTCTCAGTCCCTCTCTCTCAGGGAGATATCTGTACTCTGACTGGTGTCTCTCAGTCCCTGTCTCTGAGGGAGATATCTGTACACTGAGTGGTGTCTCTCAGTCCCTCTCTCTCAGGGAGATATCTGTACACTGACTGGTGTCTCTCAGTCCCTCTCTCTCAGGGAGATATCTGTACACTGAGTGGTGTCTCTCAGTCCCTCTCTCTCAGGGAGATATCTGTACACTGAGTGGTGTCTCTCAGTCCCTGTCTCTCAGGGAGATATATGTACACTGACTGGTGTCTCTCAGTCCCTCTCTCTCAGGGAGATATCTGTACACTGACTGGTGTCTCTCAGTCCCTCTCTCTCAGGGAAATATCTGTACACTGAGTGGTGTCTCACAGCCCCTGTCTCTCAGGGAGATATCTGTACACTGTCTGGTGTCTCTCAGTCCCTGTCTGTCAGGGAGATATCTATACACTGAGTGGTGTCTCTCAGTCCCTCTCTCTCAGGGAGATATCTGTACACTGACTGGTGTCTCACAGTCCCTCTCTCTCAGGGAGATATCTGTACACTGACTGGTGTCTCTCAGTCCCTGTCTCTCAGGGAGCTTTATGTACACTGAGTGGTGTCTCTCAGGGAGATATCTGTACACTGACTGGTGTCTCTCAGTCCCTGTCTCTCAGGGAGCTTTATGTACACTGAGTGGTGTCTCACAGTCCCTCTCTCTCAGGGAGATATCTGTACACTGAGTGGTGTCTCTCAGTCCCTCTCTCTCAGGGAGATATCTGTACACTGACTGGTGTCTCTCAGTCCCTCTCTCTCAGGGAGATATCTGTACGCTGACTAGTGTCTCTCAGTCCCTCTCTCTCAGGGAGATATCTGTACACTGACTGGTGTCTCTCAGTCCCTGTCTCTCAGGGAGATATATGTACACTGACTGGTGTCTCTCAGTCCCTCTCTCAGGGAGGTATCTGTACACTGAGTGGTGTCTCTCAGTCCCTGTCTCTCAGGGAGATATATGTACACTGACTGGTGTCTCTAAGTCCTTGTCTCTCAGGGAGATATCTGTACACTGAGTGGTGTCTTTCAGTCCCTCTCTCTCAGGGAGATATCTGTACACTGAGTGGTGTCTCTCAGTTCCTGTCTCTCAGGGAGATATCTGTACACTGAATGGTGTCTCTCAGTCCCTCTCTCTCAGGGAGATATCTGTACTCTGACTGGTGTCTCTCAGTCCCTGTCTCTCAGGGAGATATCTGTGCACTGAGTGGTGTCTCTCAGTCCCTCTCTCTCAGGGAGATATCTGTACACTGACTGGTGTCTCTCAGTCCCTCTCTCTCAGGGAGGTATCTGTACACTGAGTGGTGTCTCTCAGTCCCTGTCTCTCAGGGACATATATGTACACTGACTGGTGTCTCTCAGTCCCTCTCTCTCAGGGACATATATGTACACTGACTGGTGTCTCACAGTCCCTCTCTCTCAGGGAGATATCTGTACACTGACTGGTGTCTCTCAGTCCCTCTCTCTCAGGGAGCTTTATGTACACTGAGTGGTGTCTCTCAGGGAGATATCTGTACGCTGACTAGTGTCTCTCAGTCCCTCTCTCTCAGGGAGATATTTGTACACTGTGTGGTGTCTCTCAGTCCCTCTCTCTCAGGGAGGTATATGTACACTGACTGGTGTCTCTCAGTCCCTGTCTCTCAGGGAGATATCTGTCCAGTGAGTGGTGTCTCTCAGTCCCTCTCTCTCAGGGAGATATCTGTACTCTGACTGGTGTCTCTCAGTCCCTGTCTCTCAGGGAGATATCTGTACACTGAGTGGTGTCTCTCAGTCCCTCTCTCTCAGGGAGATATCTGTACACTGACTGGTGTCTCTCAGTCCCTCTCTCTCAGGGAGGTATCTGTACACTGAGTGGTGTCTCTCAGTCCCTGTCTCTCAGGGAGATATCTGTACATTGACTGGTGTCTCTCATTCCCTGTCTCTCAGTGAGCTTTATGTACACTGAGTGGTGTCTCTCAGGGAGATATCTGTACACTGAGTGGTGTCTCTCAGTCCCTCTCTCTCAGGGAGATATCTGTACACTGACTGGTGTCTCTCAGACCCTCTCTCTCAGGGAGATATCTGGGCACTGAGTGGTGTCTCACAGTCCCTCTCTCTCAGGGAGATATCTGTACACTGACTGGTGTCTCTCAGTCCCTGTCTCTCAGGGAGATATCTGTACACTGAGTGGTGTCTCTCAGTCCCTCTCTCTCATGGAGATATCTGTACTCTGACTGGTGTCTCTCAGTCCCTGTCTCTGAGGGAGATATCTGTACACTGAGTGGTGTCTCTCAGTCCCTCTCTCTCAGGGAGATATCTGTACACTGAATGGTGTCTCTCAGTCCCTCTCTCTCAGGGAGATATCTGTACACTGAGTGGTGTCTCTCAGTCCCTCTCTCTCAGGGAGATATCTGAACACTGAGTGGTGTCTCTCAGTCCCTGTCTCTCAGGGAGATATATGTACACTGACTGGTGTCTCTCAGTCCCTCTCTCTCAGGGAGATATCTGTACACAGACTGGTGTCTCTCAGTCCCTCTCTCTCAGGGAAATATCTGTACACTGAGTGGTGTCTTACAGCCCCTGTCTCTCAGGGAGATATCTGTACACTGTCTGGTGTCTCTCAGTCCCTGTCTGTCAGGGAGATATCTATACACTGAGTGGTGTCTCTCAGTCCCTCTCTCTCAGGGAGATATCTGTACACTGACTGGTGTCTCACAGTCCCTCTCTCTCAGGGAGATATCTGTACACTGACTGGTGTCTCTCAGTCCCTGTCTCTCAGGGAGCTTTATGTACACTGAGTGGTGTCTCTCAGGGAGATATCTGTACACTGACTGGTGTCTCTCAGTCCCTCTCTCTCAGGGAGATATCTGTACGCTGACTAGTGTCTCTCAGTCCCTCTCTCTCAGGGAGATATCTGTACACTGAGTGGTGTCTCTCAGTCCCTCTCTCTCAGGGAGATATCTGTACACTGACTGGTGTCTCTCAGTCCCTGTCTCTCAGGGAGATATATGTACACTGACTGGTGTCTCTCAGTCCCTCTCTCAGGGAGGTATCTGTACACTGAGTGGTGTCTCTCAGTCCCTGTCTCTCAGGGAGATATATGTACACTGACTGGTGTCTCTCAGTCCTTGTCTCTCAGGGAGATATCTGTACACTGAGTGGTGTCTTTCAGTCCCTCTCTCTCAGGGAGATATCTGTACACTGAGTGGTGTCTCTCAGTTCCTGTCTCTCAGGGAGATATCTGTACACTGAATGGTGTCTCTCAGTCCCTCTCTCTCAGGGAGATATCTGTACTCTGACTGGTGTCTCTCAGTCCCTGTCTCTCAGGGAGATATCTGTGCACTGAGTGGTGTCTCTCAGTCCCTCTCTCTCAGGGAGATATCTGTACACTGACTGGTGTCTCTCAGTCCCTCTCTCACAGGGAGGTATCTGTGCACTGAGTGGTGTCTCTCAGTCCCTGTCTCTCAGGGACATATATGTACACTGACTGGTGTCTCTCAGTCCCTCTCTCTTAGGGACATAAATGTACACTGACTGGTGTCTCACAGTCCCTCTCTCTCAGGGAGATATCTGTACACTGACTGGTGTCTCTCAGTCCCTCTCTCTCAGGGAGATATCTGTACACTGACTGGTGTCTCTCAGTCCCTCTCTCTCAGGGAGATATCTGTACACTGAGTGGTGTCTCACAGCCCCTGTCTCTCAGGGAGATATCTGTACACTGTCTGGTGTCACTCAGTCCCTGTCTGTCAGGGAGATATCTATACACTGAGTGGTGTCTCTCAGTCCCTCTCTCTCAGGGAGATATCTGTACACTGACTGGTGTCTCAAAGTCCCTCTCTCTCAGGGAGATATCTGTACACTGACTGGTGTCTCTCAGTCCCTGTCTCTCAGGGAGCGTTATGTACACTGAGTGGTGTCTCACAGTCCCTCTCTCTCAGGGAGATATCTGTACACTGACTGGAGTCTCACAGTCCCTGTCTCTCAGGGAGATATCTGTACACTGAGTGATGTCTCTCAGTCCCTCTCTCTCAGGGAGATATCTGTACACTGACTGGTGTCTCTCAGTCCCTCTCTCTCAGGGAGGTATCTGTACACTGAGTGGTGTCTCTCAGTCCCTGTCTCTCAGGGAGATATCTGTACATTGACTGGTGTCTCTCAGTCCCTGTCTCTCAGTGAGCTTTATGTACACTGAGTGGTGTCTCTCAGGGAGATATCTGTACACTGAGTGGTGTCTCTCAGTCCCTCTCTCTCAGGGAGATATCTGTACACTGACTGGTGTCTCTCAGACCCTCTCTCTCAGGGAGATATCTGTGCACTGAGTGGTGTCTCACAGTCCCTCTCTCTCAGGGACATATCTGTACTCTGACTGGTGTCTCTCAGTCCCTGTCTCTGAGGGAGATATCTGTACACTGAGTGGTGTCTCTCAGTCCCCCTCTCTCAGGGAGATATCTGTACACTGACTGGTGTCTCTCAGTCCCTCTCTCTCAGGGAGATATCTGTACACTGAGTGGTGTCTCTCAGTCCCTCTCTCTCAGGGAGATATCTGTACACTGAGTGGTGTCTCTCAGTCCCTGTCTCTCAGGGAGCTTTATGTACACTGAGTGGTGTCTCTCAGACCCTCTCTCTCAGGGAGATATCTGTGCACTGAGTGGTGTCTCACAGTCCCTCTCTCTCAGGGACATATCTGTACACTGACTGGTGTCTCTCAGTCCCTGTCTCTCAGGGAGATATCTGTACACTGAGTGGTGTCTCTCAGTCCCTCTCTCTCAGGGAGATATCTGTACTCTGACTGGTGTCTCTCAGTCCCTGTCTCTGAGGGAGATATCTGTACACTGAGTGGTGTCTCTCAGTCCCTCTCTCTCAGGGAGATATCTGTACACTGACTGGTGTCTCTCAGTCCCTCTCTCTCAGGGAGATATCTGTACACTGAGTGGTGTCTCTCAGTCCCTCTCTCTCAGGGAGATATCTGTACACTGAGTGGTGTCTCTCAGTCCCTGTCTCTCAGGGAGCTTTATGTACACTGAGTGGTGTCTCACAGTCCCTCTCTCTCAGGGAGATATCTGTACACTGAGTGGTGTCTCTCAGTCCCTCTCTCTCAGGGAGATATCTGTACACTGACTGGTGTCTCTAAGTCCCTCTCTCTCAGGGAGATATCTGTACGCTGACTAGTGTCTC
Organism: Heterodontus francisci; assembly: GCF_036365525.1. Lineage (NCBI taxonomy): Eukaryota > Metazoa > Chordata > Chondrichthyes > Heterodontiformes > Heterodontidae > Heterodontus > Heterodontus francisci. The sequence goes on along the minus strand of NC_090385.1, from coordinate 104,374,975 downwards.
TCAGTCCCTCTCTCTCAGGGAGATATCTGTACACTGACTGGTGTCTCTCAGTCCCTGTCTCTCAGGGAGATATATGTACATTGACTGGTGTCTCTCAGTCCCTCTCTCAGGGAGGTATCTGTACACTGAGTGGTGTCTCTCAGTCCCTGTCTCTCAGGGAGATATATGTACACTGACTGGTGTCTCTAAGTCCTTGTCTCTCAGGGAGATATCTGTACACTGAGTGGTGTCTTTCAGTCCCTCTCTCTCAGGGAGATATCTGTACACTGAGTGGTGTCTCTCAGTTCCTGTCTCTCAGGGAGATATCTGTACACTGAATGGTGTCTCTCAGTCCCTCTCTCTCAGGGAGATATCTGTACTCTGACTGGTGTCTCTCAGTCCCTGTCTCTCAGGGAGATATCTGTACACTGACTGGTGTCTCCCAGTCCCTGTCTCACAGGGAGATATCTGTCCACTGACTGGTGTCTCTCAGTCCCTCTCTCTCAGGGAGATATCTGTACACTGACTGGTGTCTCTCAGTCCCTCTCTCTCAGGGAGATATCTGTACACTGAGTGGTGACTCACAGCCCCTGTCTCTCAGGGAGATATCTGTACACTGTCTGGTGTCTCTCAGTCCCTGTCTGTCAGGGAGATATCTATACACTGAGTGGTGTCTCTCAGTCCCTCTCTCTCAGGGAGATATCTGTACACTGACTAGTGTCTCTCAGTCCCTCTCTCTCAGGGAGATATCTGTACACTGAGTGGTGTCTCTCAGTCCCTCTCTCTCAGGGAGATATCTGTACACTGACTGGTGTCTCTCAGTCCCTGTCTCTCAGGGAGATATATGTACACTGACTGGTGTCTCTCAGTCCCTGTCTCTCAGGGAGATATCTGTCCAGTGAGTGGTGTCTCTCAGTCCCTCTCTCTCAGGGAGATATCTGTACTCTGACTGGTGTCTCTCAGTCCCTGTCTCTCAGGGAGATATCTGTACACTGAGTGGTGTCTCTCAGTCCCTCTCTCTCAGGGAGATATCTGTACACTGACTGGTGTCTCTCAGTCCCTCTCTCTCAGGGAGGTATCTGTACACTAAGTGGTGTCTCTCAGTCCCTGTCTCTCAGGGAGATATCTGTACATTGACTGGTGTCTCTCAGTCCCTGTCTCTCAGTGAGCTTTATGTACACTGAGTGGTGTCTCTCAGGGAGATATCTGTACACTGAGTGGTGTCTCTCAGTCCCTCTCTCTCAGGGAGATATCTGTACTCTGACTGGTGTCTCTCAGTCCCTGTCTCTGAGGGAGATATCTGTACACTGAGTGGTGTCTCTCAGTCCCTCTCTATCAGGGAGATATCTGTACACTGACTGGTGTCTCTCAGTCCCTCTCTCTCAGGGAGATATCTGTACACTGAGTGGTGTCTCTCAGTCCCTCTCTCTCAGGGAGATATCTGTGCACTGAGTGGTGTCTCACAGTCCCTGTCTCTCAGGGAGATATATGTACACTGACTGGTGTCTCTCAGTCCCTCTCTCTCAGGGAGATATCTGTACACTGACGGGTGTCTCTCAGTCCCTCTCTCTCAGGGAGATATCTGTACACTGAGTGGTGTCTCACAGCCCCTGTCTCTCAGGGAGATATCTGTACACTGTCTGGTGTCTCTCAGTCCCTGTCTGTCAGGGAGATATCTATACATTGAGTGGTGTCTCTCAGTCCCTCTCTCTCAGGGAGATATCTGTACACTGACTGGTGTCTCACAGTCCCTCTCTCTCAGGGAGATATCTGTACACTGACTGGTGTCTCTCAGTCCCTGTCTCTCAGGGAGCTTTATGTACACTGAGTGGTGTCTCTCAGGGAGATATCTGTACACTGACTGGTGTCTCTCAGTCCCTGTCTCTCAGGGAGCTTTATGTACACTGAGTGGTGTCTAACAGTCCCTCTCTCTCAGGGAGATATCTGTACACTGACTGGAGTCTCTCAGTCCCTGTCTCTCAGGGAGATATCTGTACACTGAGTGGTGTCTCTCAGTCCCTCTCTCTCAGGGAGATATCTGTACACTGACTGGTGTCTCTCAGTCCCTGTCTCTCAGGGAGATATCTATACACTGAGTGGTGTCTCTCAGTGCCTGTCTCTCAGGGAGATATCTGTACACTGACTGGTGTCTCTCAGTCCCTCTCTCTCAGGGAGATATCTGTACGCTGACTAGTGTCTCTCAGTCCCTCTCTCTCAGGGAGATATCTGTACACTGAGTGGTGTCTCTCAGTCCCTCTCTCTCAGGGAGATATCTGTACACTGACTGGTGTCTCTCAGTCCCTGTCTCTCAGGGAGATATATGTACACTGACTGGTGTCTCTCAGTCCCTCTCTCAGGGAGGTATCTGTACACTGAGTGGTGTCTCTCAGTCCCTGTCTCTCAGGGAGATATATGTACACTGACTGGTGTCTCTCAGTCCTTGTCTCTCAGGGAGATATCTGTACACTGAGTGGTGTCTTTCAGTCCCTCTCTCTCAGGGAGATATCTGTACACTGAGTGGTGTCTCTCATTTCCTGTCTCTCAGGGAGATATCTGTACACTGAATGGTGTCTCTCAGTCCCTCTCTCTCAGGGAGATATCTGTACTCTGACTGGTGTCTCTCAGTCCCTGTCTCTCAGGGAGATATCTGTGCACTGAGTTGTGTCTCTCAGTCCCTCTCTCTCAGGGAGATATCTGTACACTGACTGGTGTCTCTCAGTCCCTCTCTCTCAGGGAGATATCTGTACACTGAGTGGTGTCTCACAGCCCCTGTCTCTCAGGGAGATATCTGTACACTGACTGGTGTCTCTCAGTGCCTGTCTCTCAGGGAGAAATCTGTACACTGAGTGGTGTCTCTCAGTCCCTCTCTCTCAGGGAGATATCTGTACACTGACTGGTGTCTCTCAGTCCCTGTCTCTCAGGGAGATATCTGTACACTGAGTGGTGTCTCACAGTCCCTCTCTCTCAGGGAGATATCTGTACACTGACTGGTGTCTCTCAGTCCCTCTCTCTCAGGGAGATATCTGTACACTGACTGGTGTCTCTCAGTCCCTCTCTCTCAGGGAGATATCTGTACACTGAGTGGTGTCTCTCAGTCCCTCTCTCTCAGGGAGATATCTGTACACTGACTGGTGTCTCTCAGTCCCTGTCTCTCAGGGAGATATCTGTACACTGAGTGGTGTCTCACAGTCCCTCTCTCTCAGGGAGATATCTGTACACTGACTGGTGTCTCTCAGTCCCTCTCTCTCAGGGAGATATCTGTACACTGAGTGGTGTCTCTCAGTCCCTCTCTCTCAGGGAGATATATGTACACTGACTGGTGTCTTTCAGTACCTCTCTCTCAGGGAGGTATCTGTACACTGAGTGGTGTCTCTCAGTCCCTGTCTCTCAGGGAGATATCTGTACACTGACTGGTGTCTCTCAGTCCCTCTCTCTCAGGGAGATATCTGTACACTGACTGGTGTCTCTCAGTCCCTCTCTCTCAGGGAGATATCTGTACACTGAGTGGTGTCTCACAGCCCCTGTCTCTCAGGGAGATATCTGTACACTGTCTGGTGTCTCTCAGTCCCTGTCTGTCAGGGAGATATCTATACACTGAGTGGTGTCTCTCAGTCCCTCTCTCTCAGGGAGATATCTGTACACTGACTGGTGTCTCACAGTCCCTCTCTCTCAGGGAGATATCTGTACACTGACTGGTGTCTCTCAGTCCCTGTCTCTCAGGGAGCTTTATGTACTCTGAGTGGTGTCTCTCAGGGAGATATCTGTACACTGACTGGTGTCTCTCAGTCCCTGTCTCTCAGGGAGCTTTATGTACACTGAGTGGTGTCTCACAGTCCCTCTCTCTCAGGGAGATATCTGTACACTGACTGGTGTCTCTCAGTCCCTCTCTCTCCGGGAGATATCTGTACAGTGACTGGTGTCTCACAGTCCCTCTCTCTCAGAGAGATATCTGTACACTGACTGGTGTCTCTCAGTCCCTCTCTCTCAGAGAGATATCTGTACACTGAGTGGTGTCTCTCAGTCCCTCTCTCTCAGGGAGATATCTGTACACTGAGTGGTGTCTCTCAGTCCCTGTCTCTCAGGGAGATATATGTACACTGACTGGTGTCTCTCAGTCCCTCTCTCTCAGGGAGGTATCTGTACACTGACTGGTGTCTCACAGTCCCTGTCTCTCAGGGAGATATCTGTACACTGAGTGGTGTCTCTCAGTCCCTCTCTCTCAGGGAGATATCTGAACACTGAGTGGTGTCTCTCAGTCCCTCTCTCTCAGGGACATATATGTACACTGACTGGTGCCTCTCAGTCCCTCTCTCTCAGGGAGGTATCTGTACACTGAGTGGTGTCTCACAGTCCCTGTCTCTCAGGGAGATATTTGTACACTGACTGGTGTCTCTCAGTCCCTCTCTTTCAGGGAGATATCTGTACACTGACTGGTGTCTCTCAGTCCCTCTCTCTCAGGGAGATATCTGTACACTGAGTGGTGTCTCACAGCCCCTGTCTCTCAGGGAGATATCTGTACACTGACTGGTGTCTCTCAGTCCCTGTCTGTCAAGGAGATATCTATTCACTTAGTGGTGTCTCTCAGTCCCTCTCTCTCCGGGAGATTTAGGTACACTGAGTGGTGTCTCTCAGTCCCTCTCTCTCAGGGAGGTATATGTACACTGACTGGTGTCTCTCAGTCCCTCTCTCTCAGGGAGGTATCTGTACACTGAGTGGTGTCTCTCAGTCCCTCTCTCTCAGGGAGATATCTGTACACTGAGTGGGGTCTCACAGCCCCTGTCTCTCAGGGAGATATCTGTACACTGTCTGGTGTCTCACAGTCCCTCTCTCTCAGGGAGATAACTATACACTGACTGGTGTCTCTCAGTCCCTGTCTCTCAGGGAGCTTTATGTACACTGAGTGGTGTCTCTCAGGGAGATATCTGTACACTGAGTGGTGTCTCACAGCCCCTGTCTCTCAGGGAGATATCTGTACACTGACTGGTGTCTCTCAGTCCCTCTCTCTCAGGGAGATATCTGTACACTGACTGGTGTCTCTCAGTCCCTCTCTCTCAGGGAGATATCTGTACACTGAGTGGTGTCTCACAGCCCCTGTCTCTCAGGGAGATATCTGTACACTGACTGGTGTCTCTCAGTCCCTGTCTGTCAGGGAGATATCTATACACTGAGTGGTGTCTCTCAGTCCCTCTCTCTCAGGGAGATATATGTACACTGACTGGTGTCTCTCAGTCCCTCTCTCTCCGGGAGATATATGTACACTGACTGGTGTCTCTCAGTCCCTCTCTCTCAGGGAGATATCTGTACACTGAGTGGTGTCTCTCAGTCCCTGTCTCTCAGGGAGACATATGTACACTGACTGGTGTCTCTCAGTCCCTGTCTGTCAGGGAGATATCTATAAAACTGAGTGGTGTCTCTCAGTCCCTCTCTCTCAGGGAGATATCTGTACACTGACTGGTGTCTCACAGTCCCTCTCTCTCAGGAGATATCTGTACACTGACTGGTGTCTCTCAGTCCCTGTCTCTCAGGGAGCTTTATGTGCACTGAGTGGTGTCTCTCAGGGAGATATCTGTACACTGACTGGTGTCTCTCAGTCCCTGTCTCTCAGGGAGCTTTATGTACACTGAGTGGTGTCTCACAGTCCCTCTCTCTCAGGGAGATATCTGTACACTGAGTGGTGTCTCTCAGTCCCTCTCTCTCAGGGAGATATCTGTACACTGACTGGTGTCTCTCAGCCCCTCTCTCTCAGGGAGATATCTGTGCACTGAGTGGTGTCTCACAGTCCCTCTCTCTCAGGGAGATATCTGTACACTGACTGGTGTCTCTCAGTCCCTGTCTCTCAGGGAGATATCTGTACTCTGACTGGTGTCTCTCAGTCCCTCTCTCTCAGGGAGATATCTGTGCACTGAGTGGTGTCTCACAGTCCCTCTCTCTCAGGGAGATATCTGTACACTGAGTGGTGTCTCTCAGGGAGATATCTGTACACTGAGTGGTGTCTCTCAGTCACTCTCTCTCAGGGAGATATCTGTACACTGACTGGTGTCTCTCAGCCCCTCTCTCTCAGGGAGATATCTGTGCACTGAGTGGTGTCTCACAGTCCCTCTCTCTCAGGGAGATATCTGTACACTGACTGGTGTCTCTCAGTCCCTGTCTCTCAGGGAGATATCTGTACTCTGACTGGTGTCTCTCAGTCCCTCTCTCTCAGGGAGATATCTGTGCACTGAGTGGTGTCTCACAGTCCCTCTCTCTCAGGGAGATATCTGTACACTGACTGGTGTCTCTCAGTCCCTCTCTCTCAGGGAGATATCTGTACTCTGACTGGTGTCTCTCAGTCCCTGTCTCTGAGGGAGATATCTGTACACTGAGTGGTGTCTCTCAGTCCCTCTCTCTCAGGGAGATATCTGTACACTGACTGGTGTCTCTCAGTCCCTCTCTCTCAGGGGAATATATCTGTACACTGAGTGGTGTCTCTCAGTCCCTCTCTCTCAGGGAGATATCTGTACACTGAGTGGTGTCTCTCAGTCCCTGTCTCTCAGGGAGATATATGTACACTGACTGGTGTCTCTCAGTCCCTCTCTCTCAGGGAGATATCTGTACACTGACTGGTGTCTCTCAGTCCCTCTCTCTCAGGGAGATATCTGTACACTGAGTGGTGTCTCACAGCCCCTGTCTCTCAGGGAGATATCTGTACACTGTCTGGTGTCTCTCAGTCCCTGTCTGTCAGGGAGATATCTATACACTGAGTGGTGTCTCTCAGTCCCTCTCTCTCAGGGAGATATCTGTACACTGACTGGTGTCTCACAGTCCCTCTCTCTCAGGGAGATATCTGTACACTGAGTGGTGTCTCTCAGTCCCTGTCTCTCAGGGAGTCTTATGTACACTGAGTGGTGTCTCTCAGGGAGATATCTGTACACTGACTGGTGTCTCTCAGTCCCTGTCTCTCAGGGAGCTTTATGTACACTGAGTGGTGTCTCTCATTCCGTGTCTCTCAGGGAGATATCTGTACACTGAGTGGTGTCTCTCAGTCCCTCTCTCTCAGGGAGATATCTGTACTCTGACTGGTGTCTCTCAGTCCCTGTCTCTGAGGGAGATATCTGTACACTGAGTGGTGTCTCTCAGTCCCTCTCTCTCAGGGAGATATCTGTACACTGACTGGTGTCTCTCAGTCCCTCTCTCTCAGGGAGATATCTGTACACTGACTGGTGTCTCTCAGTCCCTCTCTCTCAGGGAGATATCTGTACACTGAGTGGTGTCTCTCAGTCCCTGTCTCTCAGGGAGATATATGTACACTGACTGGTGTCTCTCAGTCCCTCTCTCTCAGGGAGATATCTGTACACTGACTGGTGTCTCTCAGTCCCTCTCTCTCAGGGAGATATCTGTACACTGAGTGGTGTCTCACAGCCCCTGTCTCTCAGGGAGATATCTGTACACTGTCTGGTGTCTCTCAGTCCCTGTCTGTCAGGGAGATATCTATACACTGAGTGGTGTCTCTCAGTCCCTCTCTCTCAGGGAGATATCTGTACACTGACTGGTGTCTCACAGTCCCTCTCTCTCAGGGAGATATCTGTACACTGACTGGTGTCTCTCAGTCCCTGTCTCTCAGGGAGCTTTATGTACACTGAGTGGTGTCTCTCAGGGAGATATCTGTACACTGACTGGTGTCTCTCAGTCCCTGTCTCTCAGGGAGCTTTATGTACACTGAGTGGTGTCTCACTGTCCCTCTCTCTCAGGGAGATATCTGTACACTGACTGGTGTCTCTCAGTCCCTGTCTCTCAGGGAGATATCTGTACACTGAGTGGTGTCTCTCAGTCCCTCTCTCTCAGGGAGATATCTGTACACTGACTGGTGTCTCTCAGTCCCTGTCTCTCAGGGAGATATCTGTACACTGAGTGGTGTCTCTCAGTCCCTGTCTCTCAGGGAGATATCTGTACACTGACTGGTGTCTCTCAGTCCCTCTCTCTCAGGGAGATATCTGTACGCTGACTGGTGTCTCTCAGTCCCTCTCTCTCAGGGAGATATCTGTACACTGAGTGGTGTCGCTCAGTCCCTCTCTCTCCGGGAGATATCTGTACACTGACTGGTGTCTCTCAGTCCCTGTCTCTCAGGGAGATATATGTACACTGACTGGTGTCTCTCAGTCCCTCTCTCAGGGAGGTATCTGTACACTGAGTGGTGTCTCTCAGTCCCTGTCTCTCAGGGAGATATATGTACACTGACTGGTGTCTCTCAGTCCTTGTCTCTCAGGGAGATATCTGTACACTGACTGGTGTCTCTCAGTCCCTGTCTCTCAGGGAGCTTTATGTACACTGAGTGGTGTCTCTCAGGGAGATATCTGTACACTGACTGGTGTCTCTCAGTCCCTGTCTCTCAGGGAGCTTTATGTACACTGAGTGGTGTCTCACAGTCCCTCTCTCTCAGGGAGATATCTGTACACTGACTGGTGTCTCTCAGTCCCTGTCTCTCAGGGAGATATCTGTACACTGAGTGGTGTCTCTCAGTCCCTCTCTCTCAGGGAGATATCTGTACACTGACTGGTGTCTTTCAGTCCCTCTCTCTCAGGGAGATATCTGTACACTGAGTGGTGTCTCACAGCCCCTGTCTCTCAGGGAGATATCTGTACACTGACTGGTGTCTCTCAGTCCCTCAATCTCCGGGAGATATATGTACACTGACTGGTATCTCTCAGTCCCTGTCTCTCAGGGAGATATCTGTACACTGAGTGGTGTCTCTCAGTCCCTCCCTCTCAGGGAGATATCTGTACACTGACTGGTGTCTCTCAGTCCCTGTCTGTCAGGGAGATATCTGTACACTGAGTGGTGTCTCTCAGTCCCTCTCTCTCAGGGAGATATCTGTACACTGACTGGTGTCTCTCAGTCCCTCAATCTCCGGGAGATATATGTACACTGACTGGTATTTCTCAGTCCCTCTCTCTCAGGGAGGTATCTGTACACTGAGTGGTGTCTCTCAGTCCCTGTCTCTCAGGGAGATATATGTACACTGACGGGTGTCTCTCAGTCCCTGTCTCTCAGGGAGATATCTGTACACTGAGTGGTGTCTCTCAGTCCCTCTCTCTCAGGGAGATATCTGTACAATGAGTGGTGTCTCTCAGTCCCTGTCTCTCAGGGAGATATCTGTACAGTGAGTGGTGTCTCTCAGTCCCTCTCTCTCAGGGAGATATCTGTACTCTGACTGGTGTCTCTCAGTCCTTGTCTCTCAGGGAGATATATGTACACTGACTGGTGTCTCTCAGTCCCTCTCTCAGGGAGGTATCTGTACACTGAGTGGTGTCTCTCAGTCCCTGTCTCTCAGGGAGATATATGTACACTGAGTGGTGTCTCTCAGTCCCTCTCTCTCAGGGAGATATCTGTACACTGAGTGGTGTCTCTCAGTCCCTCTCTCTCAGGGAGATATCTGTACACTGAGTGGTGTCTCTCAGTCCCTGTCTCTCAGGGAGATATCTGTACATTGACTTGTGTCTCTCAGTCCCTGTCTCTCAGTGAGCTTTATGTACACTGAGTGGTGTCTCTCAGGGAGATATCTGTACTCTGACTGGTGTCTCTCAGTCCCTGTCTCTCAGTGAGCTTTATGTACACTGAGTGGTGTCGCTCAGGGAGATATCTGTACTCTGACTGGTGTCTCTCAGTCCCTGTCTCTGAGGGAGATATCTGTACACTGAGTGGTGTCTCTCAGTCCCTCTCTCTCAGCGAGATATCTGTACACTGACTGGTGTCTCTCAGTCCCTCTCTCTCAGGGAGATATCTGTACACTGAGTGGTGTCTCTCAGTCCCTCTCTCTCAGGGAGATATCTGTACACTGAGTGGTATCTCACAGCCCCTGTCTCTCAGGGAGATATCTGTACACTGTCTGGTGTCTCTCAGTCCCTGTCTGTCAGGGAGATATCTATACACTGAGTGGTGTCTCTCAGTCCCTCTCTCTCAGGGAGATATCTGTACACTGACTGGTGTCTCACAGTCCCTCTCTCTCAGGGAGATATCTGTACACTGACTGGTGTCTCTCAGTCCCTGTCTCTCAGGGAGCTTTATGTACACTGAGTGGTGTCTCTCAGGGAGATATCTGTACACTGACTGGTGTCTCTCAGTCCCTGTCTCTCAGGGAGCTTTATGTACACTGAGTGGTGTCTCACTGTCCCTCTCTCTCAGGGAGATATCTGTACACTGACTGGTGTCTCTCAGTCCCTGTCTCTCAGCGAGATATCTGTACACTGAGTGGTGTCTCTCAGTCCCTCTCTCTCAGGGAGATATCTGTACACTGACTGGTGTCTCTCAGTCCCTGTCTCTCAGGGAGATATCTGTACACTGAGTGGTGTCTCTCAGTCCCTGTCTCTCAGGGAGATATCTGTACACTGACTGGTGTCTCTCAGTCCCTCTCTCTCAGGGAGATATCTGTACGCTGACTGGTGTCTCTCAGTCCCTCTCTCTCAGGGAGATATCTGTACACTGAGTGGTGTCGCTCAGTCCCTCTCTCTCCGGGAGATATCTGTACACTGACTGGTGTCTCTCAGTCCCTGTCTCTCAGGGAGATATATGTACACTGACTGGTGTCTCTCAGTGCCTCTCTCAGGGAGGTATCTGTACACTGAGTGGTGTCTCTCAGTCCCTGTCTCTCAGGGAGATATATGTACACTGACTGGTGTCTCTCAGTCCTTGTCTCTCAGGGAGATATCTGTACACTGACTGGTGTCTCTCAGTCCCTGTCTCTCAGGGAGCTTTATGTACACTGAGTGGTGTCTCTCAGGGAGATATCTGTACACTGACTGATGTCTCTCAGTCCCTGTCTCTCAGGGAGCTTTATGTACACTGAGTGGTGTCTCACAGTCCCTCTCTCTCAGGGAGATATCTGTACACTGACTGGTGTCTCTCAGTCCCTGTCTCTCAGGGAGATATCTGTACACTGAGTGGTGTCTCTCAGTCCCTCTCTCTCAGGGAGATATCTGTACACTGACTGGTGTCTTTCAGTCCCTCTCTCTCAGGGAGATATCTGTACACTGAGTGGTGTCTCACAGCCCCTGTCTCTCAGGGAGATATCTGTACACTGACTGGTGTCTCTCAGTCCCTCAATCTCCGGGAGATATATGTACACTGACTGGTATCTCTCAGTCCCTGTCTCTCAGGGAGATATCTGTACACTGAGTGGTGTCTCTCAGTCCCTCTCTCTCTGGGAGATATCTGTACACTGACTGGTGTCTCTCAGTCCCTGTCTGTCAGGGAGATATCTGTACACTGAGTGGTGTCTCTCAGTCCCTCTCTCTCAGGGAGATATCTGTACACTGACTGGTGTCTCTCAGTCCCTCAATCTCCGGGAGATATATGTACACTGACTGGTATCTCTCAGTCCCTCTCTCTCAGGGAGGTATCTGTACACTGAGTGGTGTCTCTCAGTCCCTGTCTCTCAGGGAGATATATGTACACTGACGGGTGTCTCTCAGTCCCTGTCTCTCAGGGAGATATCTGTACACTGAGTGGTGTCTCTCAGTCCCTCTCTCTCAGGGAGATATCTGTAAAATGAGTGGTGTCTCTCAGTTCCTGTCTCTCAGGGAGATATCTGTACAGTGAGTGGTGTCTCTCAGTCCCTCTCTCTCAGGGAGATATCTGTACTCTGACTGGTGTCTCTCAGTCCTTGTCTCTCAGGGAGATATATGTACACTGACTGGTGTCTCTCAGTCCCTCTCTCAGGGAGGTATCTGTACACTGAGTGGTGTCTCTCAGTCCCTGTCTCTCAGGGAGATATATGTACACTGACTGGTGTCTCTCAGTCCTTGTCTCTCAGGGAGATATCTGTACACTGAGTGGTGTCTTTCAGTCCCTCTCTCTCAGGGAGATATCTGTACACTGAGTGGTGTCTCTCAGTTCCTGTCTCTCAGGGAGATATCTGTGCACTGAATGGTGTCTCTCAGTCCCTCTCTCTCAGGGAGATATCTGTACTCTGACTGGTGTCTCTCAGTCCCTGTCTCTCAGGGAGATATCTGTTCACTGAGTGGTGTCTCTCAGTCCCTGTCTCTCAGGGAGATATATGTACACTGACTGGTGTCTCTCAGTCCCTGTCTCTCAGGGAGATATCTGTACACTGAGTTGTGTCTCTCAGTCCCTCTCTCTCAGGGAGATATCTGTACAATGAGTGGTGTCTCTCAGTCCCTGTCTCTCAGGGAGATATCTGTACAGTGAGTGGTGTCTCTCAGTCCCTCTCTCTCAGGGAGATATCTGTACTCTGACTGGTGTCTCTCAGTCCCTGTCTCTCAGGGAGATATCTGTACACTGAGTGGTGTCTCTCAGTCCCTCTCTCTCAGGGAGATATCTGTACACTGAGTGGTGTCTCTCAGTCCCTCTCTCTCAGGGAGCTATCTGTACACTGAGTGGTGTCTCTCAGTCCCTGTCTCTCAGGGAGATATCTGTACATTGACTTGTGTCTCTCAGTCCCTGTCTCTCAGTGAGCTTTATGTACACTGAGTGGTGTCTCTCAGGGAGATATCTGTACTCTGACTGGTGTCTCTCAGTCCCTGTCTCTCAGTGAGCTTTATGTACACTGAGTGGTGTCGCTCAGGGAGATATCTGTACTCTGACTGGTGTCTCTCAGTCCCTGTCTCTGAGGGAGATATCTGTACACTGAGTGGTGTCTCTCAGTCCCTCTCTCTCAGCGAGATATCTGTACACTGACTGGTGTCTCTCAGTCCCTCTCTCTCAGGGAGATATCTGTACACTGAGTGGTGTCTCTCAGTCCCTCTCTCTCAGGGAGATATCTGTACACTGAGTGGTGTCTCTCAGTCCCTGTCTCTCAGGGAGATATATGTACACTGAGTGGTGTCTCACTGTCCCTCTCTCTCAGGGAGATATCTGTACACTGACTGGTGTCTCTCAGTCCCTGTCTCTCAGCGAGATATCTGTACACTGAGTGGTGTCTCTCAGTCCCTCTCTCTCAGGGAGATATCTGTACACTGACTGGTGTCTCTCAGTCCCTGTCTCTCAGGGAGATATCTGTACACTGAGTGGTGTCTCTCAGTCCCTGTCTCTCAGGGAGATATCTGTACACTGACTGGTGTCTCTCAGTCCCTCTCTCTCAGGGAGATATCTGTACGCTGACTGGTGTCTCTCAGTCCCTCTCTCTCAGGGAGATATCTGTACACTGAGTGGTGTCGCTCAGTCCCTCTCTCTCCGGGAGATATCTGTACACTGACTGGTGTCTCTCAGTCCCTGTCTCTCAGGGAGATATATGTACACTGACTGGTGTCTCTCAGTCCCTCTCTCAGGGAGGTATCTGTACACTGAGTGGTGTCTCTCAGTCCCTGTCTCTCAGGGAGATATATGTACACTGACTGGTGTCTCTCAGTCCTTGTCTCTCAGGGAGATATCTGTACACTGACTGGTGTCTCTCAGTCCCTGTCTCTCAGGGAGCTTTATGTACACTGAGTGGTGTCTCTCAGGGAGATATCTGTACACTGACTGATGTCTCTCAGTCCCTGTCTCTCAGGGAGCTTTATGTACACTGAGTGGTGTCTCACAGTCCCTCTCTCTCAGGGAGATATCTGTACACTGACTGGTGTCTCTCAGTCCCTGTCTCTCAGGGAGATATCTGTACACTGAGTGGTGTCTCTCAGTCCCTCTCTCTCAGGGAGATATCTGTACACTGACTGGTGTCTTTCAGTCCCTCTCTCTCAGGGAGATATCTGTACACTGAGTGGTGTCTCACAGCCCCTGTCTCTCAGGGAGATATCTGTACACTGACTGGTGTCTCTCAGTCCCTCAATCTCCGGGAGATATATGTACACTGACTGGTATCTCTCAGTCCCTGTCTCTCAGGGAGATATCTGTACACTGAGTGGTGTCTCTCAGTCCCTCTCTCTCAGGGAGATATCTGTACACTGACTGGTGTCTCTCAGTCCCTGTCTGTCAGGGAGATATCTGTACACTGAGTGGTGTCTCTCAGTCCCTCTCTCTCAGGGAGATATCTGTACACTGACTGGTGTCTCTCAGTCCCTCAATCTCCGGGAGATATATGTACACTGACTGGTATCTCTCAGTCCCTCTCTCTCAGGGAGGTATCTGTACACTGAGTGGTGTCTCTCAGTCCCTGTCTCTCAGGGAGATATATGTACACTGACGGGTGTCTCTCAGTCCCTGTCTCTCAGGGAGATATCTGTACACTGAGTGGTGTCTCTCAGTCCCTCTCTCTCAGGGAGATATCTGTACAATGAGTGGTGTCTCTCAGTTCCTGTCTCTCAGGGAGATATCTGTACAGTGAGTGGTGTCTCTCAGTCCCTCTCTCTCAGGGAGATATCTGTACTCTGACTGGTGTCTCTCAGTCCTTGTCTCTCAGGGAGATATATGTACACTGACTGGTGTCTCTCAGTCCCTCTCTCAGGGAGGTATCTGTACACTGAGTGGTGTCTCTCAGTCCCTGTCTCTCAGGGAGATATATGTACACTGACTGGTGTCTCTCAGTCCTTGTCTCTCAGGGAGATATCTGTACACTGAGTGGTGTCTTTCAGTCCCTCTCTCTCAGGGAGATATCTGTACACTGAGTGGTGTCTCTCAGTTCCTGTCTCTCAGGGAGATATCTGTGCACTGAATGGTGTCTCTCAGTCCCTCTCTCTCAGGGAGATATCTGTACTCTGACTGGTGTCTCTCAGTCCCTGTCTCTCAGGGAGATATCTGTACAGTGAGTGGTGTCTCTCAGTCCCTCTCTCTCAGGGAGATATCTGTACTCTGACTGGTGTCTCTCAGTCCCTGTCTCTCAGGGAGATATCTGTACACTGAGTGGTGTCTCTCAGTCCCTCTCTCTCAGGGAGATATCTGTACACTGAGTGGTGTCTCTCAGTCCCTCTCTCTCAGGGAGCTATCTGTACACTGAGTGGTGTCTCTCAGTCCCTGTCTCTCAGGGAGATATCTGTACATTGACTTGTGTCTCTCAGTCCCTGTCTCTCAGTGAGCTTTATGTACACTGAGTGGTGTCTCTCAGGGAGATATCTGTACTCTGACTGGTGTCTCTCAGTCCCTGTCTCTCAGTGAGCTTTATGTACACTGAGTGGTGTCGCTCAGGGAGATATCTGTACTCTGACTGGTGTCTCTCAGTCCCTGTCTCTGAGGGAGATATCTGTACACTGAGTGGTGTCTCTCAGTCCCTCTCTCTCAGCGAGATATCTGTACACTGACTGGTGTCTCTCAGTCCCTCTCTCTCAGGGAGATATCTGTACACTGAGTGGTGTCTCTCAGTCCCTCTCTCTCAGGGAGATATCTGTACACTGAGTGGTGTCTCTCAGTCCCTGTCTCTCAGGGAGATATATGTACACTGACTGGTGTCTCTCAGTCCCTCTCTCTCAGGGAGATATCTGTACACTGACTGGTGTCTCTCAGTCCCTCTCTCTCAGGGAGATATCTGTACACTGAGTGGTGTCTCACAGCCCCTGTCTCTCAGGGAGATATCTGTACACTGTCTGCTGTCTCTCAGTCCCTGTCTGTCAGGGAGATATCTATACACTGAGTGGTGTCTCTCAGTCCCTCTCTCTCAGGGAGATATCTGTACACTGACTGGTGTCTCACAGTCCCTCTCTCTCAGGGAGATATCTGTACACTGACTGGTGTCTCTCAGTCCCTGTCTCTCAGGGAGCTTTATGTACACTGAGTGGTGTCTCTCAGGGAGATATCTGTACACTGACTGGTGTCTCTCAGTCCCTGTCTCTCAGGGAGCTTTATGTACACTGAGTGGTGTCTCACTGTCCCTCTCTCTCAGGGAGATATCTGTACACTGACTGGTGTCTCTCAGTCCCTGTCTCTCAGGGAGATATCTGTACACTGAGTGGTGTCTCTCAGTCCCTCTCTCTCAGGGAGATATCTGTACACTGACTGGTGTCTCTCAGTCCCTGTCTCTCAGGGAGATATCTCTCCACTGAGTGGTGTCTCTCAGTCCCTGTCTCTCAGGGAGATATCTGTACACTGACTGGTGTCTCTCAGTCCCTCTCTCTCAGGGAGATATCTGTACACTGACTAGTGTCTCTCAGTCCCTCTCTCTCAGGGAGATATATGTACACTGACTGGTGTCTCTCAGTCCCTCTCTCAGGGAGGTATCTGTACACTGAGTGGTGTCTCTCAGTCCCTGTCTCTCAGGGAGATATATGTACACTGACTGGTGTCTCTCAGTCCTTGTCTCTCAGGGAGATATCTGTACACTCACTGGTGTCTCTCAGTCCCTGTCTCTCAGGGAGCTTTATGTACACTGAGTGGTGTCTCTCAGGGAGATATCTGTACACTGACTGGTGTCTCTCAGTCCCTGTCTCTCAGGGAGCTTTATGTACACTGAGTGGTGTCTCACAGTCCCTCTCTCTCAGGGAGATATCTGTCCACTGACTGGTGTCTCTCAGTCCCTGTC
Organism: Heterodontus francisci; assembly: GCF_036365525.1. Taxonomy (NCBI): domain Eukaryota; kingdom Metazoa; phylum Chordata; class Chondrichthyes; order Heterodontiformes; family Heterodontidae; genus Heterodontus; species Heterodontus francisci. Next base: position 104,358,621 of record NC_090385.1, on the reverse strand, counting down.
TCTCAGGGAGATATCTGTACACTGAGTGGTGTCTCTCAGTCCCTCTCTCTCAGGGAGATATCTGTACACTGACTGGTGTCTCTCAGTCCCTGTCTCTCAGGGAGATATCTATACACTGAGTGGTGTCTCTCAGTCCCTGTCTCTCAGGGAGATATCTGTACACTGACTGGTGTCTCTCAGTCCCTCTCTCTCAGGGAGATATCTGTACACTGAGTGGTGTCTCACAGCCCCTGTCTCTCAGGGAGATATCTGTACACTGACTGGTGTCTCTCAGTCCCTCTCTCTCAGGGAGATATCTGTACACTGCGTGGTGTCTCACAGCCCCTGTCTCTCAGGGAGATATCTGTACACTGACTGGTGTCTCTCAGTCCCTGTCTGTCAGGGAGATATCTATACACTGAGTGGTGTCTCTCAGTCCCTCTCTCTCAGGGAGATATCTGTACACTGACTGGTGTCTCTCAGTCCCTCAATCTCCGGGAGATATATGTACACTGACTGGTATCTCTCAGTCCCTCTCTCTCAGGGAGGTATCTGTACACTGAGTGGTGTCTCTCAGTCCCTGTCTCTCAGGGAGATATATGTACACTGACTGGTGTCTCTCAGTCCCTGTCTCTCAGGGAGATATCTGTACACTGAGTGGTGTCTCTCAGTCCCTCTCTCTCAGGGAGATATCTGTACAATGAGTGGTGTCTCTCAGTCCCTGTCTCTCAGGGAGATATCTGTACAGTGAGTGGTGTCTCTCAGTCCCTCTCTCTCAGGGAGATAGAACATAGAACATAGAACATAGAACATACAGCACAGAACAGGCCCTTCGGCCCACAATGTTGTGCCGATCCTTTGTCCTCTGTCAAGGACAATTTAATCTATACCCCATCATTCTCCTTTATCCATATACCTATCCAAAAGCCTTTTGAAAGTCCCTAAAGTTTCTGACTCAACAACTTCCCCGGGCAAGGCATTCCATGCCTCGACCACTCTCTGGGTAAAGAACCTTCCCCTGACATCCCCCTTATATCTCCCACCCTTCACCTTAAATTTATGACCCCTTGTAACGCTTTGCTCCACCCGGGGAAAAAGTTTCTGACTGTCTACCCTATCTATTCCCCTGATCATCTTATAAACCTCTATCATGTCACCCCTCATCCTTCTCCTTTCTAATGAGAAGAGGCCTAGAATGTTCAGCCTTTCCTCGTAAGACTTATTCTCCATTCCAGGCAACATCCTGGTAAATCTCCTCTGCACCCTCTCCAAGGCTTCCACATCCTTCCTAAAATGAGGCGACCAGAACTGCACACAGTACTCCAAATGAGGCCTTACCAAGGTCCTGTACAGCTGCATCATCACCTCACGGCTCTTAAATTCAATCCCTCTGCTAATGAACGCTAACACCCCATATGCCTTCTTCACAGCCCTATCCACTTGAGTTGCAACTTTCAATGATCTATGCACATAGACCCCAAGGTCTCTCTGCTCCTCCACATGCCCAAGAACCCTACCGTTAACCCAGTATTTTGCATTCATGTTTGTCCTTCCAAAATGGACGACCTCACACTTTTCAGGGTTAAACTCCATCTGCCACTTTTCAGCCCAGCACTGCAACCTATCCAAGTCCCTTTGCAGACGACAATAGCCCTCCTCGGTATCCACAACTCCACCAACCTTTGTATCATCTGCAAATTTACTGACCCACCCTTCGACTTCCTCATCCAAGTCGTTAATAAAAATCACAAACAGGAGAGGACCCAGAACTGATCCCTGCGGCACGCCACTGGTAACTGGGCTCCAGGCTGAGTATTTACCATCTAAGACCACTCTCTGCCTTCTATCAGTTAGCCAATTCTTAATCCAACTGGCCACATTCCCCACTATCCCATGCCTCCTGACTTTCTCCATAAGTCTACCATGGGGGACCTTATCAAATGCCTTACTAAAATCCATGTACACCACATCCACTGGTTTACCCTCATCCACTTGCTTGGTCACCTGCTCAAAGAATTCAATCAGGCTTGTGAGGCAAGACCTACCCCTCACAAAACCGTGCTGACTGTCCCGAATCAAGCAGTGTCTTTCCAGATGCTCAGAAATCCTATCCCTCAGCACCTTTTCCATCAACTTGCCTACCACCGAAGTAAGACTAACTGGCCTGTAATTCCCAGGGTTGTTCCTATTCCCTTTCTTGAACAGGGGCACAACATTTGCCACCCTCCAATCACCTGGTACCACCCCCGTCAGCAGAGAAGATGAAAAGATCATTGCCAGCGGCTCTGCAATTTCATCCCTTGCTTCCCATAACATCCTTGGATATACCCCGTCAGGCCCGGGAGACTTGTCTATCTTCAAGTTATTCAAAAACCCCAACACATCTTCCCTCCTAACGAGCACTTCCTCGAGCTTACCAGTCTGCTTCCCACCGTCCTCTTCAGTAATACACCCCTTCTCATTCGTAAATACCGAAGAGAAGTACTCATTCAAAACCTCACTTATCTCTTCCGGCTCAACACACAGTCTCCCGCTATTGTCCTTGACCGGACCTATGGTCCCCCTAGTCATCCTCATATTTCTGACATACGCGTAAAAGGCCTTGGGGTTTTCTTTTATCCTACCCGCCAAGCATTTTTCATGCCCTCTCTTAGCTCTCCTAATCCCTTTCTTCAGATCCTTCCTGGCCAACTTGTATCCCTCCAGAGCTATGCCTGTGCCCTTTTTCCTCAACTTTATATACGCATCCTTCTTCTTCCTAACAAGACTCTCAACCTCTCTTGTCAACCACGGTTCCCTCACATGACCATCCCTTCCCTGTCTGACAGGGACATGCTTATCAATGGCCCCTACTATCTGCTCCTTGAAAAAGTTCCACATTTCGACCTGTATTCGATATCTGTACTCTGACTGGTGTCTCTCAGTCCCTCTCTCTCAGGGAGATATCTGTACACTGACTGGTGTCTCTCAGTCTCTCTCTCTCAGGGAGGTATCTGTACATTGAGTGGTGTCTCTCAGTCCCTGTCTCTCAGGGAGATATCTGTACATTGACTGGTGTCTCTCAGTCCCTGTCTCTCAGTGAGCTTTATGTACACTGAGTGGTGTCTCTCAGGGAGATATCTGTACACTGAGTGGTGTCTCTCAGTCCCTCTCTCTCAGGGAGATATCTGTACACTGACTGGTGTCTCTCAGCCCCTCTCTCTCAGGGAGATATCTGTGCACTGAGTGGTGTCTCACAGTCCCTCTCTCTCAGGGAGATATCTGTACACTGACTGGTGTCTCTCAGTCCCTGTCTCTCAGGGAGATATCTGTACACTGAGTGGTGTCTCTCAGTCCCTCTCTCTCAGGGAGATATCTGTACTCTGACTGGTGTCTCTCAGTCCCTGTCTCTGAGGGAGATATCTGTACACTGAGTAGTGTCTCACAGTCCCTCTCTCTCAGGGAGATATCTGTACACTGACTGGTGTCTCTCAGTCCCTGTCTCTCAGGGAGATATCTGTACACTGACTGGTGTCTCTCAGTCCCTCTCTCTCAGGGAGATATCTGTACACTGAGTGGTGTCTCTCAGTCCCTGTCTCTCAGGGAGATATATGTACACTGAGTGGTGTCTCTCAGTCCCTGTCTCTCAGGGAGATATCTGCACACTGACTGGTGTCTCTCAGTCCCTCTCTCTCCGGGAGATATATGTACACTGAGTGGTGTCTCACAGCACCTGTCTCTCAGGGAGATATCTGTACACTGTCTGGTGTCTCTCAGTCCCTGTCTGTCAGGGAGATATCTATACACTGAGTGGTGTCTCTCAGTCCCTCTCTCTCAGGGAGATATCTGTACACTGACTGGTGTCTCACAGTCCCTCTCTCTCAGGGAGATATCTGTCCACTGACTGGTGTCTCTCAGTCCCTGTCTCTCAGGGAGCTTTATGTACACTGAGTGGTGTCTCTCAGGGAGATATCTATACACTGACTGGTGTCTCTCAGTCCCTGTCTCTCAGGGAGCTTTATGTACACTGAGTAGTGTCTCACAGTCCCTCTCTCTCAGGGAGATATCTGTACACTGACTGGTGTCTCTCAGTCCCTGTCTCTCAGGGAGATATCTGTACACTGAGTGGTGTCTCTCAGTCCCTGTCTCTCAGGGAGATATCTGTACACTGACTGGTGTCTCTCAGTCCCTCTCTCTCAGGGAGATATCTGTACGCTGACTAGTGTCTCTCAGTCCCTCTCTCTCAGGGAGATATCTGTACACTGACTGGTGTCTCTCAGTCCCTGTCTCTCAGGGAGATATATGTACACTGACTGGTGTCTCTCAGTCCCTCTCTCAGGGAGGTATCTGTACACTGAGTGGTGTCTCTCAGTCCCTGTCTCTCAGGGAGATATATGTACACTGACTGGTGTCTCTCAGTCCTTGTCTCTCAGGGAGATATCTGTACACTGAGTGGTGTCTTTCAGTCCCTCTCTCTCAGGGAGATATCTGTACACTGAGTGGTGTCTCTCAGTTCCTGTCTCTCAGGGAGATATCTGTGCACTGAATGGTGTCTCTCAGTCCCTCTCTCTCAGGGAGATATCTGTACTCTGACTGGTGTCTCTCAGTCCCTGTCTCTCAGGGAGATATCTGTGCACTGAGTGGTGTCTCTCAGTCCCCGTCTCTCAGGGAGATATATGTACACTGACTGGTGTCTCTCTGTCCCTGTCTCTCAGGGAGATATCTGTCCACTGAGTGGTGTCTCTCAGTCCCTCTCTCTCAGGGAGATATCTGTACAATGAGTGGTGTCTCTCAGTCCCTGTCTCTCAGGGAGATATCTGTACAGTGAGTGGTGTCTCTCAGTCCCTCTCTCTCAGGGAGATATCTGTACTCTGACTGGTGTCTCTCAGTCCCTGTCTCTCAGGGAGATATCTGTACACTGAGTGGTGTCTCTCAGTCCCTCTCTCTCAGGGAGATATCTGTACACTGAGTGGTGTCGCTCAGTCCCTCTCTCTCAGGGAGGTATCTGTACACTGAGTGGTGTCTCTCAGTCCCTGTCTCTCAGGGAGATATCTGTACACTGACTGGTGTCTCTCAGTCCCTGTCTCTCAGGGAGATATCTCTCCACTGAGTGGTGTCTCTCAGTCCCTGTCTCTCAGGGAGATATCTGTACACTGACTGGTGTCTCTCAGTCCCTCTCTCTCAGGGAGATATCTGTACGCTGACTAGTGTCTCTCAGTCCCTCTCTCTCAGGGAGATATCTGTACACTGAGTGGTGTCGCTCAGTCCCTCTCTCTCAGGGAGATATCTGTACACTGACTGGTGTCTCTCAGTCCCTGTCTCTCAGGGAGATATATGTACACTGACTGGTGTCTCTCAGTCCCTCTCTCAGGGAGGTATCTGTACACTGAGTGGTGTCTCTCAGTCCCTGTCTCTCAGGGAGATATATGTACACTGACTGGTGTCTCTCAGTCCTTGTCTCTCAGGGAGATATCTGTACACTGACTGGTGTCTCTCAGTCCCTGTCTCTCAGGGAGCTTTATGTACACTGAGTGGTGTCTCTCAGGGAGATATCTGTACACTGACTGGTGCCTCTCAGTCCCTGTCTCTCAGGGAGCTTTATGTACACTGAGTGGTGTCTCACAGTCCCTCTCTCTCAGGGAGATATCTGTACACTGACTGGTGTCTCTCAGTCCCTGTCTGTCAGGGAGATATCTATACACTGAGTGGTGTATCTCAGTCCCTCTCTCTCAGGGAGATATATGTACACTGACTGGTATCTCTCAGTCCCTCTCTCTCAGGGAGGTATCTGTACACTGAGTGGTGTCTCTCAGTCCCTGTCTCTCAGTGAGATATATGTACACTGACTGGTGTCTCTCAGTCCCTGTCTCTCAGGGAGATATCTGTACACTGAGTGGTGTCTCTCAGTCCCTCTCTCTCAGGGAGATATCTGTACAATGAGTGGTGTCTCTCAGTCCCTGTCTCTCAGGGAGATATCTGTGCAGTGAGTGGTGTCTCTCAGTCCCTCTCTCTCAGGGAGATATCTGTACTCTGACTGGTGTCTCTCAGTCCCTGTCTCTCAGGGAGATATCTATACACTGAGTGGTGTCTCTCAGTCCCTCTCTCTCAGGGAGATATCTGTACACTGACTGGTGTCTCTCAGTCTCTCTCTCTCAGGGAGGTATCTGTACACTGAGTGGTGTCTCTCAGTCCCTGTCTCTCAGGGAGATATCTGTACATTGACTGGTGTCTCTCAGTCCCTGTCTCTCAGTGAGCTTTATGTACACTGAGTGGTGTCTCTCAGGGAGATATATGTACACTGAGTGGTGTCTCTCAGTCCCTCTCTCTCAGGGAGATATCTGTACACTGACTGGTGTCTCTCAGCCCCTCTCTGTCAGGGAGATATCTGTGCACTGAGTGGTGTCTCACAGTCCCTCTCTCTCAGGGAGATATCTGTACACTGACTGGTGTCTCTCAGTCCCTGTCTCTCAGGGAGATATCTGTACACTGAGTGGTGTCTCTCAGTCCCTCTCTCTCAGGGAGATATCTGTACTCTGACTGGTGTCTCTCAGTCCCTGTCTCTGAGGGAGATATCTGTACACTGAGTGGTGTCTCTCAGTCCCTCTCTCTCAGGGAGATATCTGTACACTGACTGGTGTCTCTCAGTCCCTCTCTCTCAGGGAGATATCTGTACACTGACTGGTGTCTCTCAGTCCCTCTCTCTCAGGGAGATATCTGTACACTGAGTGGTGTCTCTCAGTCCCTGTCTCTCAGGGAGATATATGTACACTGACTGGTGTCTCTCAGTCCCTCTCTCTCAGGGAGATATCTGTACACTGACTGGTGTCTCTCAGTCCCTCTCTCTCAGGGAGATATCTGTACATTGAGTGGTGTCTCACAGCCGCTGTATCTCAGGGAGATATCTGTACACTGTCTGGTGTCTCTCAGTCCCTGTCTGTCAGGGAGATATCTATACACTGAGTGGTGTCTCTCAGTCCCTCTCTCTCAGGGAGATATCTGTACACTGACTGGTGTCTCACAGTCCCTCTCTCTCAGGGAGATATCTGTACACTGACTGGTGTCTCTCAGTCCCTGTCTCTCAGGGAGCTTTATGTACACTGAGTGGTGTCTCTCAGGGAGATATCTGTACACTGACTGGTGTCTCTCAGTCCCTGTCTCTCAGGGAGCTTTATGTACACTGAGTGGTGTCTCACAGTCCCTCTCTCTCAGGGAGATATCTGGACACTGACTGGTGTCTCTCAGTCCCTGTCTCTCAGGGAGATATCTGTACACTGAGTGGTGTCTCTCAGTCCCTCTCTCTCAGGGAGATATCTGTACACTGACTGGTGTCTCTCAGACCCTGTCTCTCAGGGAGATATCTATACACTGAGTGGTGTCTCTCAGTCCCTGTCTCTCAGGGAGATATCTGTACACTGACTGGTGTCTCTCAGTCCCTCTCTCTCAGGGAGATATCTGTACGCTGACTAGTGTCTCTCAGTCCCTCACTCTCAGGGAGATATCTGTACACTGAGTGGTGTCTCTCAGTCCCTCTCTCTCAGGGAGATATCTGTACACTGACTGGTGTCTCTCAGTCCCTGTCTCTCAGGGAGATATCTATACACTGACTGGTGTCTCTCAGTCCCTGTCTCTCAGGGAGCTTTATGTACACTGAGTAGTGTCTCACAGTCCCTCTCTCTCAGGGAGATATCTGTACACTGACTGGTGTCTCTCAGTCCCTGTCTCTCAGGGAGATATCTGTACACTGAGTGGTGTCTCTCAGTCCCTGTCTCTCAGGGAGATATCTGTACGCTGACTAGTGTCTCTCAGTCCCTCTCTCTCAGGGAGATATCTGTACACTGACTGGTGTCTCTCAGTCCCTGTCTCTCAGGGAGATATATGTACACTGACTGGTGTCTCTCAGTCCCTCTCTCAGGGAGGTATCTGTACAGTGAGTGGTGTCTCTCAGTCCCTGTCTCTCAGGGAGATATATGTACACTGACTGGTGTCTCTCAGTCCTTGTCTCTCAGGGAGATATCTGTACACTGAGTGGTGTCTTTCAGTCCCTCTCTCTCAGGGAGATATCTGTACACTGAGTGGTGTCTCTCAGTTCCTGTCTCTCAGGGAGATATCTGTGCACTGAATGGTGTCTCTCAGTCCCTCTCTCTCAGGGAGATATCTGTACTCTGACTGGTGTCTCTCAGTCCCTGTCTCTCAGGGAGATATCTGTGCACTGAGTGGTGTCTCTCAGTCCCCGTCTCTCAGGGAGATATATGTACACTGACTGGTGTCTCTCTGTCCCTGTCTCTCAGGAAGATATCTGTCCACTGAGTGGTGTCTCTCAGTCCCTCTCTCTCAGGGAGATATCTGTACAATGAGTGGTGTCTCTCAGTCCCTGTCTCTCAGGGAGATATCTGTACAGTGAGTGGTGTCTCTCAGTCCCTCTCTCTCAGGGAGATATCTGTACTCTGACTGGTGTCTCTCAGTCCCTGTCTCTCAGGGAGATATCTGTACACTGAGTGGTGTCTCTCAGTCCCTCTCTCTCAGGGAGATATCTGTACACTGAGTGGTGTCTCTCAGTCCCTCTCTCTCAGGGAGGTATCTGTACATTGAGTGGTGTCTCTCAGTCCCTGTCTCTCAGGGAGATATCTGTACATTGACTGGTGTCTCTCAGTCCCTGTCTCTCAGGGAGCTTTATGTACACTGAGTGGTGTCTCACTGTCCCTCTCTCTCAGGGAGATATCTGTACACTGACTGGTGTCTCTCAGTCCCTGTCTCTCAGGGAGATATCTGTACACTGAGTGGTGTCTCTCAGTCCCTGTCTCTCAGGGAGATATCTGTACACTGACTGGTGTCTCTCAGTCCCTGTCTCTCAGGGAGATATCTCTCCACTGAGTGGTGTCTCTCAGTCCCTGTCTCTCAGGGAGATATCTGTACACTGACTGGTGTCTCTCAGTCCCTCTCTCTCAGGGAGATATCTGTACGCTGACTAGTGTCTCTCAGTCCCTCTCTCTCAGGGAGATATCTGTACACTGAGTGGTGTCGCTCAGTCCCTCTCTCTCAGGGAGATATCTGTACACTGACTGGTGTCTCTCAGTCCCTGTCTCTCAGGGAGATATATGTACACTGACTGGTGTCTCTCAGTCCCTCTCTCAGGGAGGTATCTGTACACTGAGTGGTGTCTCTCAGTCCCTGTCTCTCAGGGAGATATATGTACACTGACTGGTGTCTCTCAGTCCCTGTCTCTCAGGGAGCTTTATGTACACTGAGTGGTGTCTCTCAGGGAGATATCTGTACACTGACTGGTGTCTCTCAGTCCCTGTCTCTCAGGGAGCTTTATGTACACTGAGTGGTGTCTCACAGTCCCTCTCTCTCAGGGAGATATCTGTACACTGACTGGTGTCTCTCAGTCCCTGTCTGTCAGGGAGATATCTATACACTGAGTGGTGTCTCTCAGACCCTCTCTCTCAGGGAGATATATGTACACTGACTGGTATCTCTCAGTCCCTCTCTCTCAGGGAGGTATCTGTACACTGAGTGGTGTCTCTCAGTCCCTGTCTCTCAGGGAGATATATGTACACTGACTGGTGTCTCTCAGTCCCTGTCTCTCAGGGAGATATCTGTACACTGAGTGGTGTCTCTCAGTCCCTCTCTCTCAGGGAGATATCTGTACAATGAGTGGTGTCTCTCAGTCCCTGTCTCTCAGGGAGATATCTGTGCAGTGAGTGGTGTCTCTCAGTCCCTCTCTCTCAGGGAGATATCTGTACTCTGACTGGTGTCTCTCAGTCCCTGTCTCTCAGGGAGATATCTAAACACTGAGTGGTGTCTCTCAGTCCCTCTCTCTCAGGGAGATATCTGTACACTGACTGGTGTCTCTCAGTCTCTCTCTCTCAGGGAGGTATCTGTACACTGAGTGGTGTCTCTCAGTCCCTGTCTCTCAGGGAGATATCTGTACATTGACTGGTGTCTCTCAGTCCCTGTCTCTCAGTGAGCTTTATGTACACTGAGTGGTGTCTCTCAGGGAGATATCTGTACACTGAGTGGTGTCTCTCAGTCCCTCTCTCTCAGGGAGATATCTGTACACTGACTGGTGTCTCTCAGCCCCTCTCTCTCAGGGAGATATCTGTGCACTGAGTGGTGTCTCACAGTCCCTCTCTCTCAGGGAGATATCTGTACACTGACTGGTGTCTCTCAGTCCCTGTCTCTCAGGGAGATATCTGTACACTGAGTGGTGTCTGTCAGTCCCTCTCTCTCAGGGAGATATCTGTACTCTGACTGGTGTCTCTCAGTCCCTGTCTCTGAGGGAGATATCTGTACACTGAGTGGTGTCTCTCAGTCCCTCTCTCTCAGGGAGATATCTGTACACTGACTGGTGTCTCTCAGTCCCTCTCTCTCAGGGAGATATCTGTACACTGACTGGTGTCTCTCAGTCCCTCTCTCTCAGGGAGATATCTGTACACTGAGTGGTGTCTCTCAGTCCCTGTCTCTCAGGGAGATATCTGTACACTGACTGGTGTCTCTCAGTCCCTCTCTCTCAGGGAGATATCTGTACACTAACTGGTGTCTCTCAGTCCCTCTCTCTCAGGGAGATATCTGTACATTGAGTGGTGTCTCACAGCCCCTGTATCTCAGGGAGATATCTGTACACTGTCTGGTGTCTCTCAGTCCCTGTCTGTCAGGAAGATATCTATACACTGAGTGGTGTCTCTCAGTCCCTCTCTCTCAGGGAGATATCTGTACACTGACTGGTGTCTCACAGTCCCTCTCTCTCAGGGAGATATCTGTACACTGACTGGTGTCTCTCAGTCCCTGTCTCTCAGGGAGCTTTATGTACACTGAGTGGTGTCTCTCAGGGAGATATCTGTACACTGACTGGTGTCTCTCAGTCCCTGTCTCTCAGGGAGCTTTATGTACACTGAGTGGTGTCACACAGTCCCTCTCTCTCAGGGAGATATCTGGACACTGACTGGTGTCTCTCAGTCCCTGTCTCTCAGGGAGATATCTGTACACTGAGTGGTGTCTCTCAGTCCCTCTCTCTCAGGGAGATATCTGTACACTGACTGGTGTCTCTCAGACCCTGTCTCTCAGGGAGATATCTATACACTGAGTGGTGTCTCTCAGTCCCTGTCTCTCAGGGAGATATCTGTACACTGACTGGTGTCTCTCAGTCCCTCTCTCTCAGGGAGATATCTGTACGCTGACTAGTGTCTCTCAGTCCCTCTCTCTCAGGGAGATATCTGTACACTGAGTGGTGTCTCTCAGTCCCTCTCTCTCAGGGAGATATCTGTACACTGACTGGTGTCTCTCAGTCCCTGTCTCTCAGGGAGATATATGTACACTGACTGGTGTCTCTCAGTCCCTCTCTCAGGGAGGTATCTGTACACTGAGTGGTGTCTCTCAGTCCATGTCTCTCAGGGAGATATATGTACACTGACTGGTGTCTCTCAGTCCTTGTCTCTCAGGGAGATATCTGTACACTGAGTGGTGTCTTTCAGTCCCTCTCTCTCAGGGAGATATCTGTACACTGAGTGGTGTCTCTCAGTTCCTGTCTCTCAGGGAGATATCTGTGCACTGAATGGTGTCTCTCAGTCCCTCTCTCTCAGGGAGATATCTGTACTCTGACTGGTGTCTCTCAGTCCCTGTCTCTCAGGGAGATATCTGTGCACTGAGTGGTGTCTCTCAGTCCCTGTCTCTCAGGGAGATATATGTACACTGACTGGTGTCTCTCAGTCCCTGTCTCTCAGGGAGATATCTGTACACTGAGTGCTGTCTCTCAGTCCCTCTCTCTCAGGGAGATATCTGTACAATGAGTGGTGTCTCTCAGTCCCTGTCTCTCAGGGAGATATCTGTACAGTGAGTGGTGTCTCTCAGTCCCTCTCTCTCAGGGAGATATCTGTACTCTGACTGGTGTCTCTCAGTCCCTGTCTCTCAGGGAGATATCTGTACACTGAGTGGTGTCTCTCAGTCCCTCTCTCTCAGGGAGATATCTGTACACTGAGTGGTGTCTCTCAGTCCCTCTCTCTCAGGGAGGTATCTGTACACTGTCTGGTGTCTCTCAGTCCCTGTCTGTCAGGGAGATATCTATACACTGAGTGGTGTCTCTCAGTCCCTCTCTCTCAGGGAGATATCTGTACACTGACTGGTGTCTCACAGTCCCTCTCTCTCAGGGAGATATCTGTACACTGACTGGTGTCTCTCAGTCCCTGTCTCTCAGGGAGCTTTATGTACACTGAGTGGTGTCTCACTGTCCCTCTCTCTCAGGGAGATATCTGTACACTGACTGGTGTCTCTCAGTCCCTGTCTCTCAGGGAGATATCTGTACACTGAGTGGTGTCTCTCAGTCCCTGTCTCTCAGGGAGATATCTGTACACTGACTGGTGTCTCTCAGTCCCTGTCTCTCAGGGAGATATCTCTCCACTGAGTGGTGTCTCTCAGTCCCTGTCTCTCAGGGAGATATCTGTACACTGACTGGTGTCTCTCAGTCCCTCTCTCTCAGGGAGATATCTGTACGCTGACTAGTGTCTCTCAGTCCCTCTCTCTCAGGGAGATATCTGTACACTGAGTGGTGTCGCTCAGTCCCTCTCTCTCAGGGAGATATCTGTACACTGACTGGTGTCTCTCAGTCCCTGTCTCTCAGGGAGATATATGTACACTGACTGGTGTCTCTCAGTCCCTCTCTCAGGGAGGTATCTGTACACTGAGTGGTGTCTCTCAGTCCCTGTCTCTCAGGGAGATATATGTACACTGACTGGTGTCTCTCAGTCCTTGTCTCTCAGGGAGATATCTGTACACTGACTGGTGTCTCTCAGTCCCTGTCTCTCAGGGAGCTTTATGTACACTGAGTGGTGTCTCTCAGGGAGATATCTGTACACTGACTGGTGTCTCTCAGTCCCTGTCTCTCAGGGAGCTTTATGTACACTGAGTGGTGTCTCACAGTCCCTCTCTCTCAGGGAGATATCTGTACACTGACTGGTGTCTCTCAGTCCCTGTCTGTCAGGGAGATATCTATACACTGAGTGGTGTCTCTCAGTCCCTCTCTCTCAGGGAGATATATGTACACTGACTGGTATCTCTCAGTCCCTCTCTCTCAGGGAGGTATCTGTACACTGAGTGGTGTCTCTCAGTCCCTGTCTCTCAGGGAGATATATGTACACTGACTGGTGTCTCTCAGTTCCTGTCTCTCAGGGAGATATCTGTACACTGAGTGGTGTCTCTCAGTCCCTCTCTCTCAGGGAGATATCTGTACAATGAGTGGTGTCTCTCAGTCCCTGTCTCTCAGGGAGCTATCTGTGCAGTGAGTGGTGTCTCTCAGTCCCTCTCTCTCAGGGAGATATCTGTACTCTGACTGGTGTCTCTCAGTCCCTGTCTCTCAGGGAGATATCTATACACTGAGTGGTGTCACTCAGTCCCTCTCTCTCAGGGAGATATCTGTACACTGACTGGTGTCTCTCAGTCTCTCTCTCTCAGGGAGGTATCTGTACACTGAGTGGTGTCTCTCAGTCCCTGTCTCTCAGGGAGATATCTGTACATTGACTGGTGTCTCTCAGTCCCTGTCTCTCAGTGAGCTTTATGTACACTGAGTGGTGTCTCTCAGGGAGATATCTGTACACTGAGTGGTGTCTCTCAGTCCCTCTCTCTCAGGGAGATATCTGTACACTGACTGGTGTCTCTCAGCCCCTCTCTCTCAGGGAGATATCTGTGCACTGAGTGGTGTCTCACAGTCCCTCTCTCTCAGGGAGATATCTGTACACTGACTGGTGTCTCTCAGTCCCTGTCTCTCAGGGAGATATCTGTACACTGAGTGGTGTCTCTCAGTCCCTCTCTCTCAGGGAGATATCTGTACTCTGACTGGTGTCTCTCAGTCCCTGTCTCTGAGGGAGATATCTGTACACTGAGTGGTGTCTCTCAGTCCCTCTCTCTCAGGGAGATATCTGTACACTGACTGGTGTCTCTCAGTCCCTCTCTCTCAGGGAGATATCTGTACACTGACTGGTGTCTCTCAGTCCCTGTCTCTCAGGGAGATATCTGTACACTGAGTGGTGTCTCTCAGTCCCTGTCTCTCAGGGAGATATCTGTACACTGACTGGTGTCTCTCAGTCCCTCTCTCTCAGGGAGATATCTGTACACTAACTGGTGTCTCTCAGTCCCTCTCTCTCAGGGAGATATCTGTACATTGAGTGGTGTCTCACAGCCCCTGTATCTCAGGGAGATATCTGTACACTGTCTGGTGTCTCTCAGTCCCTGTCTGTCAGGGAGATATCTATACACTGAGTGGTGTCTCTCAGTCCCTCTCTCTCAGGGAGATATCTGTACACTGACTGGTGTCTCACAGTCCCTCTCTCTCAGGGAGATATCTGTACACTGACTGGTGTCTCTCAGTCCCTGTCTCTCAGGGAGCTTTATGTACACTGAGTGGTGTCTCTCAGGGAGATATCTGGACACTGACTGGTGTCTCTCAGTCCCTGTCTCTCAGGGAGATATCTGTACACTGAGTGGTGTCTCTCAGTCCCTCTCTCTCAGGGAGATATCTGTACACTGACTGGTGTCTCTCAGTCCCTGTCTCTCAGGGAGATATCTGTACACTGACTGGTGTCTCTCAGTCCCTCTCTCTCAGGGAGATATCTGTACGCTGACTAGTGTCTCTCAGTCCCTCTCTCTCAGGGAGATATCTGTACACTGAGTGGTGTCTCTCAGTCCCTCTCTCTCAGGGAGATATCTGTACACTGACTGGTGTCTCTCAGTCCCTGTCTCTCAGGGAGATATATGTACACTGACTGGTGTCTCTCAGTCCCTCTCTCAGGGAGGTATCTGTACACTGAGTGGTGTCTCTCAGTCCCTGTCTCTCAGGGAGATATATGTACACTGACTGGTGTCTCTCAGTCCTTGTCTCTCAGGGAGATATCTGTACACTGAGTGGTGTCTTTCAGTCCCTCTCTCTCAGGGAGATATCTGTACACTGAGTGGTGTCTCTCAGTTCCTGTCTCTCAGGGAGATATCTGTGCACTGAATGGTGTCTCTCAGCCTCTCTCTCTCAGGGAGATATCTGTACAGTGAGTGGTGTCTCTCAGTCCCTCTCTCTCAGGGAGATATCTGTACACTGAGTGGTGTCTCTCAGTCCCTCTCTCTCAGGGAGATATCTGTACACTGAGTGGTGTCTCTCAGTCCCTCTCTCTCAGGGAGGTATCTGTACACTGTCTGGTGTCTCTCAGTCCCTGTCTGTCAGGGAGATATCTATACACTGAGTGGTGTCTCTCAGTCCCTCTCTCTCAGGGAGATATCTGTACACTGACTGGTGTCTCACAGTCCCTCTCTCTCAGGGAGATATCTGTACACTGACTGGTGTCTCTCAGTCCCTGTCTCTCAGGGAGCTTTATGTACACTGAGTGGTGTCTCTCAGGGAGATATCTGGACACTGACTGGTGTCTCTCAGTCCCTGTCTCTCAGGGAGCTTTATGTACACTGAGTGGTGTCTCACAGTCCCTCTCTCTCAGGGAGATATCTGTACACCGACTGGTGTCTCTCAGTCCCTGTCTCTCAGGGAGATATCTGTGCACTGAGTGGTGTCTCTCAGTCCCTCTCTCTCAGGGAGATATCTGTACACTGACTGGTGTCTCTCAGTCCCTGTCTCTCAGGGAGATATCTATACACTGAGTGGTGTCTCTCAGTCCCTGTCTCTCAGGGAGATATCTGTACACTGACTGGTGTCTCTCAGTCCCTCTCTCTCAGGGAGATATCTGTACACTGAGTGGTGTCTCACAGCCCCTGTCTCTCAGGGAGATATCTGTACACTGAGTGGTGTCTCACAGCCCCTGTCTCTCAGGGAGATATCTGTACACTGACTGGTGTCTCTCAGTCCCTCTCTCTCAGGGAGATATCTGTACACTGACTGGTGTCTCTCAGTCCCTCTCTCTCAGGGAGATATCTGTACACTGAGTGGTGTCTCACAGCCCCTGTCTCTCAGGGAGATATCTGTACACTGACTAGTGTCTTTCAGTCCCTGTCTGTCAGGGAGATATCTATACACTGAGTGGTGTCTCTCAGTCCCTCTCTCTCAGGGAGATATCTGTACACTGACTGGTGTCTCTCAGTCCCTCTCTCTCCGGGAGATATATGTACACTGACTGGTGTCTCTCAGTCCCTCTCTCTCAGGGAGGTATCTGTACACTGAGTGGTGTCTCTCAGTCCCTGTCTCTCAGGGAGATATATGTACACTGACTGGTGTCTCTCAGTCCCTGTCTCTCAGGGCGATATCGGTACACTGAGTGGTGTCTCTCAGTCCCTCTCTCTCAGGGAGATATCTGTACAATGAGTGGTGTCTCTCAGTCCCTGTCTCTCAGGGAGATATCTGTACACTGAGTGGTGTCTCTCAGTCCCTCTCTCTCAGGGAGGTATCTGTACACTGAGTGGTGTCTCTCAGTCCCTGTCTCTCAGGGAGATATCTGTACATTGACTGGTGTCTCTCAGTCCCTGTCTCTCAGTGAGCTTTATGTACACTGAGTGGTGTCTCTCAGGGAGATATCTGTACACTGAGTGTTGTCTCTCAGTCCCTCTCTCTCAGGGAGATATCTGTACACTGACTGGTGTCTCTCAGTCCCTGTCTCTCAGGGAGATATCTATACACTGAGTGGTGTCTCTCAGTCCCTGTCTCTCAGGGAGATATCTGTACACTGACTGGTGTCTCTCAGTCCCTCTCTCTCAGGGAGATATCTGTACACTGACTGGTGTCTCACAGCCCCTGTCTCTCAGGGAGATATCTGTACACTGACTGGTGTCTCTCAGTCCCTCTCTCTCAGGGAGATATCTGTACACTGACTGGTGTCTCGCAGTCCCTCTCTCTCAGGGAGATATCTGTACACTGAGTGGTGTCTCACAGCCCCTGTCTCTCAGGGAGATATCTGTACACTGACTGTTGTCTCTCCGTCCCTGTCTGTCAGGGAGATATCTATACACTGAGTGGTGTCTCTCAGTCCCTCTCTCTCAGGGAGATATCTGTACACTGACTGGTGTCTCTCAGTCGCTCTCTCTCTCCGGGAGATATATGTACACTGACTGGTGTCTCTCAGTCCCTGTCTCTCAGGGAGATATATGTACACTGACTGGTGTCTCTCAGTCCCTGTCTCTCAGGGAGATATCTGTACACTGAGTGGTGTCTCTCAGTCCCTCTCTCTCAGGGAGATATCTGTACAATGAGTGGTGTCTCTCAGTCCCTGTCTCTCAGGGAGATATCTGTACAGTGAGTGGTGTCTCTCAGTCCCTCTCTCTCAGGGAGATATCTGTACTCTGACTGGTGTCTCTCAGTCCCTGTCTCTCAGGGAGATATCTGTACACTGAGTGGTGTCTCTCAGTCCCTCTCTCTCAGGGAGATATCTGTACACTGACTGGTGTCTCTCAGTCCCTCTCTCTCAGGGAGGTATCTGTACACTGAGTGGTGTCTCTCAGTCCCTGTCTCTCAGGGAGATATCTGTACATTGACTGGTGTCTCTCAGTCCCTGTCTCTCAGTGAGCTTTATGTACACTGAGTGGTGTCTCTCAGGGAGATATCTGTACACTGAGTGGTGTCTCTCAGTCCCTCTCTGTCAGGGAGATATCTGTACACTGACTGGTGTCTCTCAGCCCCTCTCTCTCAGGGAGATATCTGTGCACTGAGTGGTGTCTCACAGTCCCTCTCTCTCAGGGAGATATCTGTACACTGACTGGTGTCTCTCAGTCCCTGTCTCTCAGGGAGATATCTGTACACTGAGTGGTGTCTCTCAGGGAGATATCTGTACACTGAGTGGTGTCTCTCAGTCCCTCTCTCTCAGGGAGATATCTGTACTCTGACTGGTGTCTCTCAGTCCCTGTCTCTGAGGGAGATATCTGTACACTGAGTGGTGTCTCTCAGTCCCTCTCTCTCAGGGAGATATCTGTACACTGACTGGTGTCTCTCAGTCACTCTCTCTCAGGGAGATATCTGTACACTGAGTGGTGTCTAGCAGTCCCTCTCTCTCAGGGAGATATCTGTACACTGAGTGGTGTCTCTCAGTCCCTGTCTCTCAGGGAGATATATGTACACTGACTGGTGTCTCTCAGTCCCTCTCTCTCAGGGAGATATCTGTACACTGATTGGTGTCTCTCAGTCCCTCTCTCTCAGGGAGATATCTATACACTGAGTGGTGTCTCTCAGTCCCTCTCTCTCAGGGAGATATCTGTACACTGACTGGTGTCTCACAGTCCCTCTCTCTCAGGGAGATATCTGTACACTGACTGGTGTCTCTCAGTCCCTGTCTCTCAGGGTGCTTTATGTACACTGAGTGGTGTCTCTCAGGGAGATCTGTACACTGACTGGTGTCTCTCAGTCCCTGTCTCTCAGGGAGCTTTATGTACACTGAGTGGTGTCTCACAGTCCCTCTCTCTCAGGGAGATATCTGTACACTGACTGGTGTCTCTCAGTCCCTGTCTCTCAGGGAGATATCTATACACTGAGTGGTGTCTCTCAGTCACTGTCTCTCAGGGAGATATCTGTACGCTGACTAGTGTCTCTCAGTCCCTCTCTCTCAGGGAGATATCTGTACACTGAGTGGTGTCTCTCAGTCCCTCTCTCTCAGGGAGATATCTGTACACTGACTGGTGTCTCTCAGTCCCTGTCTCTCAGGGAGATATATGTACACTGACTGGTGTCTCTCAGTCCCTCTCTCTCAGGGAGGTATCTGTACACTGAGTGGTGTCTCTCAGTCCCTGTCTCTCAGGGAGATATCTGTACATTGACTGGTGTCTCTCAGTCCCTGTCTCTCAGTGAGCTTTATGTACACTGAGTGGTGTCTCTCAGGGAGATATCTGTACACTGAGTGGTGTCTCTCAGTCCCTCTCTCTCAGGGAGATATCTGTACACTGACTGGTGTCTCTCAGACCCTCTCTCTCAGGGAGATATCTGTGCACTGAGTGGTGTCTCACAGTCCCTCTCTCTCAGGGAGATATCTGTACACTGACTGGTGTCTCTCAGTCCCTGTCTCTCAGGGAGATATCTGTACACTGAGTGGTGTCTCTCAGTCCCTCTCTCTCAGGGAGATATCTGTACGCTGACTAGTGTCTCTCAGTCCCTCTCTCTCAGGGAGATATCTGTACACTGAGTGGTGTCTCTCAGTCCCTCTCTCTCAGGGAGATATCTGTACACTGACTGGTGTCTCTCAGTCCCTGTCTCTCAGGGAGATATATGTACACTGACTGGTGTCTCTCAGTCCCTCTCTCAGGGAGGTATCTGTACACTGAGTGGTGTCTCTCAGTCCCTGTCTCTCAGGGAGATATATGTACACTGACTGGTGTCTCTCAGTCCTTGTCTCTCAGGGAGATATCTGTACACTGAGTGGTGTCTTTCAGTCCCTCTCTCTCAGGGAGATATCTGAACACTGAGTGGTGTCTCTCAGTTCCTGTCTCTCAGGGAGATATCTGTACACTGAATGGTGTCTCTCAGTCCCTCTCTCTCAGGGAGATATCTGTACTCTGACTGGTGTCTCTCAGTCCCTGTCTCTCAGGGAGATATCTGTGCACTGAGTGGTGTCTGTCAGTCCCTCTCTCTCAGGGAGATATCTGTACACTGACTGGTGTCTCTCAGTCCCTCTCTCTCAGGGAGGTATCTGTACACTGAGTGGTGTCTCTCAGTCCCTGTCTCTCAGGGACATATATGTACACTGACTGGTGTCTCTCAGTCCCTCTCTCTCAGGGAGATATCTGTACACTGACTGGTGTCTCTCAGTCCCTCTCTCTCAGGGAGATATCTGTACACTGAGTGGTGTCTCACAGCCCCTGTCTCTCAGGGAGATACCTGTACACTGACTGGTGTCTCTCAGTCCCTGTCTCTCAGGGAGAAATCTGTACACTGAGTGGTGTCTCTCAGTCCCTCTCTCTCAGGGAGATATCTGTACACTGACTGGTGTCTCTCAGTCCCTGTCTGTCAGGGAGATATTTATACACTTAGTGGTGTCTCTCAGTCCCTCTCTCTCAGGGAGATATCTGTCCACTGACTGGTGTCTCTCAGTCCCTCTCTCTCCGGGAGATATATGTACACTGACTGGTGTCTCTCAGTCCCTGTCTCTCAGGGAGCTTTATGTACACTGAGTGGTGTCTCTCAGGGAGATATCTGTACACTGAATGGTGTCTCTCAGTCCCTGTCTCTCAGGGAGCTTTATGTACACTGAGTGGTGTCTCACAGTCCCTCTCTCTCAGGGAGATATCTGTACACTGACTGGTGTCTCTCAGTCCCTGTCTCTCAGGGAGATATCTGTACACTGAGTGGTGTCTCTCAGTCCCTCTCTCTCAGGGAGATATCTG
The DNA here is from genome assembly GCF_036365525.1 of Heterodontus francisci. Classification (NCBI taxonomy): domain Eukaryota; kingdom Metazoa; phylum Chordata; class Chondrichthyes; order Heterodontiformes; family Heterodontidae; genus Heterodontus; species Heterodontus francisci. The sequence continues at coordinate 104,338,383 of NC_090385.1, read as the reverse complement.
TACACTGACTGGTGTCTCTCAGTCCTTGTCTCTCAGGGAGATATCTATACACTGAGTGGTGTCTCTCAGTCCCTGTCTCTCAGGGAGATATCTGTACACTGACTGGTGTCTCTCAGTCCCTCTCTCTCAGGGAGATATCTGTACACTGAGTGGTGTCTCACAGCCCCTGTCTCTCAGGGAGATACCTGTACACTGACTGGTGTCTCTCAGTCCCTGTCTGTCAGGGAGATATCTATACACTGAGTGGTGTCTCTCAGTCCCTCTCTCTCAGGGAGATATCTGTACACTGACTGGTGTCTCTCAGTCCCTCTCTCTCCGGGAGATATATGTACACTGACTGGTGTCTCTCAGTCCCTCTCTCTCAGGGAGGTATCTGTACACTGAGTGGTGTCTCTCAGTCCCTGTCTCTCAGGGAGATATATGTACACTGACTGGTGTCTCTCAGTCCCTGTCTCTCAGGGAGATATCTGTACACTGAGTGGTGTCTCTCAGTCCCTCTCTCTCAGGGAGATATCTGTACAATGAGTGGTGTCGCTCAGTCCCTGTCTCTCAGGGAGATATCTGTACAGTGAGTGGTGTCTCTCAGTCCCTCTCTCTCAGGGAGATATCTGTACTCTGACTGGTGTCTCTCAGTCCCTGTCTCTCAGGGAGATATCTGTACACTGAGTGGTGTCTCTCAGTCCCTCTCTCTCAGGGAGATATCTGTACACTGACTGGTGTCTCTCAGTCCCTCTCTCTCAGGGAGGTATCTGTACACTGAGTTGTGTCTCTCAGTCCCTGTCTCTCAGGGAGATATCTGTACATTGACTGGTGTCTCTCAGTCCCTGTCTCTCAGTGAGCTTTATGTACACTGAGTGGTGTCTCTCAGGGAGATATCTGTACACTGAGTGGTGTCTCTCAGTCCCTGTCTCTCAGGGAGATATCTGTACACTGACTGGTGTCTCTCAGTCCCTCTCTCTCAGGGAGATATCTGTACACTGAGTGGTGTCTCACAGCCCCTGTCTCTCAGGGAGATATCTGTACACTGACTGGTGTCTCTCAGTCCCTCTCTCTCAGGGAGATATCTGTACACTGACTGGTGTCTCTCAGTCCCTCTCTCTCAGGGAGATATCTGTACGCTGAGTGGTGTCTCACAGCCCCTGTCTCTCAGGGAGATATCTATACATTGACTGGTGTCTCTCAGTCCCTGTCTCTCAGGGAGCTTTATGTACACTGAGTGGTGTCTCTCAGGGAGATATCTGTACACTGACTGGTGTCTCTCAGTCCCTGTCTCTCAGGGAGCTTTATGTACACTGAGTGGTGTCTCACAGTCCCTCTCTCTCAGGGAGATATCTGTACACTGAGTGGTGTCTCTCAGTCCCTCTCTCTCAGGGAGATATCTGTACACTGACTGGTGTCTCTCAGTCCCTCTCCCTCAGGGAGATATCTGTACGCTGACTAGTGTCTCTCAGTCCCTCTCTCTCAGAGAGATATCTGTACACTGAGTGGTGTCTCTCAGTCCCTCTCTCTCAGGGAGATATCTGTACACTGACTGGTGTCTCTCAGTCCCTCTCTCAGGGAGGTATCTGTACACTGAGTGGTGTCTCTCAGGGAGATATATGTACACTGACTGGTGTCTCTCAGTCCTTGTCTCTCAGGGAGATATCTGTACACTGAGTGGTGTCTTTCAGTCCCTCTTTCTCAGGGAGATATCTGTACACTGAGTGGTGTCTCTCAGTTCCTGTCTCTCAGGGAGATATGTGTACACTGAGTGGTGTCTCTGAGTCCCTGTCTCTCAGGGAGATATCTGTACTCTAACTGGTGTCTCTCAGTCCCTGTCTCTCAGGGAGATATCTGTGCACTGAATGGTGTCTCTCAGTCCCTCTCTCTCAGGGAGATATCTGTACTCTGACTGGTGTCTCTCAGTCCCTGTCTCTCAGGGAGATATCTGTGCACTGAGTGGTGTCTCTCAGTCCCTCTCTCTCAGGGAGATATCTGTACACTGACTGGTATCTCTCAGTCCCTCTCTCTCAGGGAGGTATCTGTACACTGAGTGGTGTCTCTCAGTCCCTGTCTCTCAGGGACATATATGTACACTGACTGGTGTCTCTCAGTCCCTCTCTCTCAGGGACATATATGTACACTGACTGGTGTCTCACAGTCCCTCTCTCTCAGGGAGATATCTGTACACTGACTGGTGTCTCTCAGTCCCTCTCTCTCAGGGAGATATCTGTACACTGACTGGTGTCTCTCAGTCCCTCTCTCTCAGGGAGATATCTGTACACTGAGTGGTGTCTCACAGCCCCTGTCTCTCAGGGAGATATCTGTACACTGTCTGGTGTCTCTCAGTCCCTGTCTGTCAGGGAGATATCTATACACTGAGTGGTGTCTCTCAGTCCCTCTCTCTCAGGGAGATATCTGTACACTGACTGGTGTCTCACAGTCCCTCCCTCTCAGGGAGATATCTGTACACTGACTGGTGTCTCTCAGTCCCTGTCTCTCAGGGAGCTTTATGTACACTGAGTGGTGTCTCTCAGGGAGATATCTGTACGCTGACTAGTGTCTCTCAGTCCCTCTCTCTCAGGGAGATATCTGTACACTGAGTGGTGTCTCTCAGTCCCTCTCTCTCAGGGAGATATCTGTACACTGACTGGTGTCTCTCAGTCCCTGTCTCTCAGGGAGATATATGTACACTGACTGGTGTCTCTCAGTCCCTGTCTCTCAGGGAGATATCTGTACAGTGAGTGGTGTCTCTCAGTCCCTCTCTCTCAGGGAGATATCTGTACTCTGACTGGTGTCTCTCAGTCCCTGTCTCTCAGGGAGATATCTGTACACTGAGTGGTGTCTCTCAGTCCCTCTCTCTCAGAGAGATATCTGTACACTGACTGGTGTCTCTCAGTCCCTCTCTCTCAGGGAGGTATCTGTACACTGAGTGGTGTCTCTCAGTCCCTGTCTCTCAGGGAGATATCTGTACATTGACTGGTGTCTCTCAGTCCCTGTCTCTCAGTGAGCTTTATGTACACTGAGTGGTGTCTCTCAGGGAGATATCTGTACACTGAGTGGTGTCTCTCAGTCCCTCTCTCTCAGGGAGATATCTGTACACTGACTGGTGTCTCTCAGACCCTCTCTCTCAGGGAGATATCTGTGCACTGAGTGGTGTCTCACAGTCCCTCTCTCTCAGGGAGATATCTGTACACTGACTGGTGTCTCTCAGTCCCTGTCTCTCAGGGAGATATCTGTACACTGAGTGGTGTCTCTCAGTCCCTCTCTCTCAGGGAGATATCTGTACGCTGACTAGTGTCTCTCAGTCCCTCTCTCTCAGGGAGATATCTGTACACTGAGTGGTGTCTCTCAGTCCCTCTCTCTCAGGGAGATATCTGTACACTGACTGGTGTCTCTCAGTCCCTGTCTCTCAGGGAGATATATGTACACTGACTGGTGTCTCTCAGTCCCTCTCTCAGGGAGGTATCTGTACACTGAGTGGTGTCTCTCAGTCCCTGTCTCTCAGGGAGATATATGTACACTGACTGGTGTCTCTCAGTCCTTGTCTCTCAGGGAGATATCTGTACACTGAGTGGTGTCTTTCAGTCCCTGTCTCTCAGGGACATATATGTACACTGACTGGTGTCTCACAGTCCCTCTCTCTCAGGGAGATATCTGTACACTGAGTGGTGTCTCTCAGTCCCTCTCTCTCAGGGAGATATCTGTACACTGACTGGTGTCTCTCAGTCCCTCTCTCTCAGGGAGATATCTGTACACTGAGTGGTGTCTCACAGCCCCTGTCTCTCAGGGAGATATCTGTACACTGTCTGGTGTCTCTCAGTCCCTGTCTGTCAGGGAGATATCTATACACTGAGTGGTGTCTCTCAGTCCCTCTCTCTCAGGGAGATATCTGTACACTGACTGGTGTCTCACAGTCCCTCTCTCTCAGGGAGATATCTGTACACTGACTGGTGTCTCTCAGTCCCTGTCTCTCAGGGAGCTTTATGTACACTGAGTGGTGTCTCTCAGGGAGATATCTGTGCACTGACTGGTGTCTCTCAGTTCCTGTCTCTCAGGGAGCTTTATGTACACTGAGTGGTGTCTCACAGTCCCTCTCTCTCAGGGAGATATCTGTACACTGACTGGTGTCTCTCAGTCCCTGTCTCTCAGGGAGATATCTGTACACTGAGTGGTGTCTCTCAGTCCCTCTCTCTCAGGGAGATATCTGTACACTGACTGGTGTCTCTCAGTCCCTGTCTCTCAGGGAGATATCTATACACTGAGTGGTGTCTCTCAGTGCCTGTCTCTCAGGGAGATATCTGTACACTGACTGGTGTCTCTCAGTCCCTCTCTCTCAGGGAGATATCTGTACGCTGACTAGTGTCTCTCAGTCCCTCTCTCTCAGGGAGATATCTGTACACTGAGTGGTGTCTCTCAGTCCCTCTCTCTCAGGGAGATATCTGTACACTGACTGGTGTCTCTCAGTCCCTGTCTCTCAGGGAGATATATGTACACTGACTGGTGTCTCTCAGTCCCTCTCTCAGGGAGGTATCTGTACACTGAGTGGTGTCTCTCAGTCCCTGTCTCTCAGGGAGATATATGTACACTGACTGGTGTCTCTCAGTCCTTGTCTCTCAGGGAGATATCTGTACACTGAGTGGTGTCTTTCAGTCCCTCTCTCTCAGGGAGATATCTGTACACTGAGTGGTGTCTCTCATTTCCTGTCTCTCAGGGAGATATCTGTACACTGAATGGTGTCTCTCAGTCCCTGTCTCTCAGGGAGATATATGTACACTGACTGGTGTCTCTCAGTCCCTCTCTCAGGGAGGTATCTGTACACTGAGTGGTGTCTCTCAGTCCCTGTCTCTCAGGGAGATATATGTACACTGACTGGTGTCTCTCAGTCCTTGTCTCTCAGGGAGATATCTGTACACTGAGTGGTGTCTTTCAGTCCCTCTCTCTCAGGGAGATATCTGTACACTGAGTGGTGTCTCTCAGTCCCTCTCTCTCAGGGAGATATCTGTACACTGAGTGTTGTCTCTCAGTCCCTCTCTCTCAGGGAGATATCTGTACACTGAATGGTGTCTCTCAGTCCCTCTCTCTCAGGGAGATATCTGTACTCTGACTGGTGTCTCTCAGTCCCTGTCTCTCAGGGAGATATCTGTGCACTGAGTGGTGTCTCTCAGTCCCTCTCTCTCAGGGAGATATCTGTACACTGACTGGTGTCTCTCAGTCCCTCTCTCTCAGGGAGGTATCTGTACACTGAGTGGTGTCTCTCAGTCCCTGTCTCTCAGGGACATATATGTACACTGACTGGTGTCTCTCAGTCCCTCTCTCTCAGGGACATATATGTACACTGACTGGTGTCTCACAGTCCCTCTCTCTCAGGGAGATATCTGTACACTGACTGGTGTCTCTCAGTCCCTCTCTCTCAGGGAGATATCTGTACACTGACTGGTGTCTCTCAGTCCCTCTCTCTCAGGGAGATATCTGTATACTGAGTGGTGTCTCACAGCCCCTGTCTCTCAGGGAGATATCGGTACACTGTCTGGTGTCTCTCAGTCCCTGTCTGTCAGGGAGATATCTATACACTGAGTGGTGTCTCTCAGTCCCTCTCTCTCAGGGAGATATCTGTACACTGACTGGTGTCTCACAGTCCCTCTCTCTCAGGGAGATATCTGTACACTGACTGGTGTCTCTCAGTCCCTGTCTCTCAGGGAGCTTTATGTACACTGAGTGGTGTCTCTCAGGGAGATATCTGTACACTGACTGGTGTCTCTCAGTCCCTGTCTCTCAGGGAGCTTTATGTACACTGAGTGGTGTCTCACAGTCCCTCTCTCTCAGGGAGATATCTGTACACTGACTGGTGTCTCTCAGTCCCTGTCTCTCAGGGAGATATCTATACACTGAGTGGTGTCTCTCAGTGCCTGTCTCCCAGGGAGATATCTGTACACTGACTGGTGTCTCTCAGTCCCTCTCTCTCAGGGAGATATCTGTACGCTGACTAGTGTCTCTCAGTCCCTCTCTCTCAGGGAGATATCTGTACACTGACTGGTGTCTCCCAGTCCCTGTCTCTCAGGGAGCTTTATGTACACTGAGTGGTGTCTCTCAGGGAGATATCTGTACACTGACTGGTGTCTCTCAGTCCCTGTCTCTCAGGGAGCTTTATGTACACTGAGTGGTGTCTCACAGTCCCTCTCTCTCAGGGAGATATCTGTACACTGAGTGGTGTCTCTCAGTCCCTCTCTCTCAGGGAGATATCTGTACACTGACTGGTGTCTCTCAGTCCCTCTCTCTCAGGGAGATATCTGTACGCTGACTAGTGTCTCTCAGTCCCTCTCTCTCAGAGAGATATCTGTACACTGAGTGGTGTCTCTCAATCCCTCTCTCTCAGGGAGATATCTGTACACTGACTGGTGTCTCTCAGTCCCTCTCTCAGGGAGGTATCTGTACACTGAGTGGTGTCTCTCAGGGAGATATATGTACACTGACTGGTGTCTCTCAGTCCTTGTCTCTCAGGGAGATATCTGTACACTGAGTGGTGTCTTTCAGTCCCTCTTTCTCAGGGAGATATCTGTACACTGAGTGATGTCTCTCAGTTCCTGTCTCTCAGGGAGATATGTGTACACTGAGTGGTGTCTCTCAGTCCCTGTCTCTCAGGGAGATATCTGTACTCTAACTGGTGTCTCTCAGTCCCTGTCTCTCAGGGAGATATCTGTGCACTGAATGGTGTCTCTCAGTCCCTCTCTCTCAGGGAGATATCTGTACTCTGACTGGTGTCTCTCAGTCCCTGTCTCTCAGGGAGATATCTGTGCACTGAGTGGTGTCTCTCAGTCCCTCTCTCTCAGGGAGATATCTGTACACTGACTGGTATCTCTCAGTCCCTCTCTCTCAGGGAGGTATCTGTACACTGAGTGGTGTCTCTCAGTCCCTGTCTCTCAGGGACATATATGTACACTGACTGGTGTCTCTCAGTTCCTCTCTCTCAGGGACATATATGTACACTGACTGGTGTCTCACAGTCCCTCTCTCTCAGGGAGATATCTGTACACTGACTGGTGTCTCTCAGTCCCTCTCTCTCAGGGAGATATCTGTACACTGACTGGTGTCTCTCAGTCCCTCTCTCTCAGGGAGATATCTGTACACTGAGTGGTGTCTCACAGCCCCTGTCTCTCAGGGAGATATCTGTACACTGTCTGGTGTCTCTCAGTCCCTGTCTGTCAGGGAGATATCTATACACTGAGTGGTGTCTCTCAGTCCCTCTCTCTCAGGGAGATATCTGTACACTGACTGGTGTCTCACAGTCCCTCTCTCTCAGGGAGATATCTGTACACTGACTGGTGTCTCTCAGTCCCTGTCTCTCAGGGAGCTTTATGTACACTGAGTGGTGTCTCTCAGGGAGATATCTGTACGCTGACTAGTGTCTCTCAGTCCCTCTCTCTCAGGGAGATATCTGTACACTGAGTGGTGTCTCTCAGTCCCTCTCTCTCAGGGAGATATCTGTACACTGACTGGTGTCTCACAGTCCCTGTCTCTCAGGGAGATATATGTACACTGACTGGTGTCTCTCAGTCCCTGTCTCTCAGGGAGATATCTGTACAGTGAGTGGTGTCTCTCAGTCCCTCTCTCTCAGGGAGATATCTGTACTCTGACTGGTGTCTCTCAGTCCCTGTCTCTCAGGGAGATATCTGTACACTGAGTGGTGTCTCTCAGTCCCTCTCTCTCAGAGAGATATCTGTACACTGACTGGTGTCTCTCAGTCCCTCTCTCTCAGGGAGGTATCTGTACACTGAGTGGTGTCTCTCAGTCCCTGTCTCTCAGGGAGATATCTGTACATTGACTGGTCTCTCTCAGTCCCTGTCTCTCAGTGAGCTTTATGTACACTGAGTGGTGTCTCTCAGGGAGATATCTGTACACTGAGTGGTGTCTCTCAGTCCCTCTCTCTCAGGGAGATATCTGTACACTGACTGGTGTCTCTCAGACCCTCTCTCTCAGGGAGATATCTGTGCACTGAGTGGTGTCTCACAGTCCCTCTCTCTCAGGGAGATATCTGTACACTGACTGGTGTCTCTCAGGGAGATATCTGTACACTGAGTGGTGTCTCTCAGTCCCTCTCTCTCAGGGAGATATCTGTACTCTGACTGGTGTCTCTCAGTCCCTGTCTCTGAGGGAGATATCTGTACACTGAGTGGTGTCTCTCAGTCCCTCTCTCTCAGGGAGATATCTGTACACTGACTGGTGTCTCTCAGTCCCTCTCTCTCAGGGAGATATCTGTACACTGAGTGGTGTCTCTCAGTCCCTCTCTCTCAGGGAGATATCTGTACACTGAGTGGTGTCTCTCAGTCCCTGTCTCTCAGGGAGATATATGTACACTGACTGGTGTCTCTCAGTCCCCCTCTCTCAGGGAGATATCTGTACACTGACTGGTGTCTCTCAGTCCCTCTCTCTCAGGGAAATATCTGTACACTGAGTGGTGTCTTACAGCCCCTGTCTCTCAGGGAGATATCTGTACACTGTCTGGTGTCTCTCAGTCCCTGTCTGTCAGGGAGATATCTATACACTGAGTGGTGTCTCTCAGTCCCTCTATCTCAGGGAGATATCTGTACACTGACTGGTGTCTCACAGTCCTTCTCTCTCAGGGAGATATCTGTACACTGACTGGTGTCTCTCAGTCCCTGTCTCTCAGGGAGCTTTATGTACACTGAGTGGTGTCTCTCAGGGAGATATCTGTACACTGACTGGTGTCTCTCAGTCCCTGTCTCTCAGGGAGCTTTATGTACACTGAGTGGTGTCTCTCAGTCCCTCTCTCTCAGGGAGATATCTGTACGCTGACTAGTGTCTCTCAGTCCCTCTCTCTCAGGGAGATATCTGTACACTGAGTGGTGTCTCTCAGTCCCTCTCTCTCAGGGAGATATCTGTACACTGACTGGTGTCTCTCAGTCCCTGTCTCTCAGGGAGATATATGTACACTGACTGGTGTCTCTCAGTCCCTCTCTCAGGGAGGTATCTGTACACTGAGTGGTGTCTCTCAGTCCCTGTCTCTCAGGGAGATATATGTACACTGACTGGTGTCTCTCAGTCCTTGTCTCTCAGGGAGATATCTGTACACTGAGTGGTGTCTTTCAGTCCCTGTCTCTCAGGGACATATATGTACACTGACTGGTGTCTCTCAGTCCCTCTCTCTCAGGGACATATATGTACACTGACTGGTGTCTCACAGTCCCTCTCTCTCAGGGAGATATCTGTACACTGAGTGGTGTCTCTCAGTCCCTCTCTCTCAGGGAGATATCTGTACACTGACTGGTGTCTCTCAGTCCCTCTCTCTCAGGGAGATATCTGTACACTGAGTGGTGTCTCACAGCCCCTGTCTCTCAGGGAGATATCTGTACACTGTTTGGTGTCTCTCAGTCCCTGTCTGTCAGGGAGATATCTATACACTGAGTGGTGTCTCTCAGTCCCTCTCTCTCAGGGAGATATCTGTACACTGACTGGTGTCTCACAGTCCCTCTCTCTCAGGGAGATATCTGTACACTGACTGGTGTCTCTCAGTCCCTGTCTCTCAGGGAGCTTTATGTACACTGAGTGGTGTCTCTCAGGGAGATATCTGTACACTGACAGGTGTCTCTCAGTCCCTGTCTCTCAGAGAGATATCTGTACACTGACTGGTGTCTCTCAGTCCCTCTCTCTCAGGGAGGTATCTGTACACTGAGTGGTGTCTCTCAGTCCCTGTCTCTCAGGGAGATATCTGTACATTGACTGGTGTCTCTCAGTCCCTGTCTCTCAGTGAGCTTTATGTACACTGAGTGGTGTCTCTCAGGGAGATATCTGTACACTGAGTGGTGTCTCTCAGTCCCTCTCTCTCAGGGAGATATCTGTACACTGACTGGTGTCTCTCAGACCCTCTCTCTCAGGGAGATATCTGTGCACTGAGTGGTGTCTCACAGTCCCTCTCTCTCAGGGAGATATCTGTACACTGACTGGTGTCTCTCAGGGAGATATCTGTACACTGAGTGGTGTCTCTCAGTCCCTCTCTCTCAGGGAGATATCTGTACTCTGACTGGTGTCTCTCAGTCCCTGTCTCTGAGGGAGATATCTGTACACTTAGTGGTGTCTCTCAGTCCCTCTCTCTCAGGGAGATATCTGTACACTGACTGGTGTCTCTCAGTCCCTCTCTCTCAGGGAGATATCTGTACACTGAGTGGTGTCTCTCAGTCCCTCTCTCTCAGGGAGATATCTGTACACTGAGTGGTGTCTCTCAGTCCCTGTCTCTCAGGGAGATATATGTACACTGACTGGTGTCTCTCAGTCCACCTCTCTCAGGGAGATATCTGTACACTGACTGGTGTCTCTCAGTCCCTCTCTCTCAGGGAAATATCTGTACACTGAGTGGTGTCTTACAGCCCCTGTCTCTCAGGGAGATATCTGTACACTGTCTGGTGTCTCTCAGTCCCTGTCTGTCAGGGAGATATCTATACACTGAGTGGTGTCTCTCAGTCCCTCTCTCTCAGGGAGATATCTGTACACTGACTGGTGTCTCACAGTCCCTCTCTCTCAGGGAGATATCTGTACACTGACTGGCGTCTCTCAGTCCCTGTCTCTCAGGGAGCTTTATGTACACTGAGTGGTGTCTCTCAGGGAGATATCTGTACACTGACTGGTGTCTCTCAGTCCCTGTCTCTCAGGGAGCTTTATGTACACTGAGTGGTGTCTCACAGTCCCTCTCTCTCAGGGAGATATCTGTACACTGACTGGTGTCTCTCAGTCCCTGTCTCTCAGGGAGATATCTGTACACTGAGTGGTGTCTCTCAGTCCCTCTCTCTCAGGGAGATATCTGTACACTGACTGGTGTCTCTCAGTCCCTGTCTCTCAGGGAGATATCTATACACTGAGTGGTGTCTCTCAGTGCCTGTCTCTCAGGGAGATATCTGTACACTGACTGGTGTCTCTCAGTCCCTCTCTCTCAGGGAGATATCTGTACGCTGACTAGTGTCTCTCAGTCCCTCTCTCTCAGGGAGATATCTGTACACTGACTGGTGTCTCTCAGTCCCTGTCTCTCAGGGAGATATATGTACACTGACTGGTGTCTCTCAGTCCCTCTCTCAGGGAGGTATCTGTACACTGAGTGGTGTCTCTCAGTCCCTGTCTCTCAGGGAGATATATGTACACTGACTGGTGTCTCTCAGTCCTTGTCTCTCAGGGAGATATCTGTACACTGAGTGGTGTCTTTCAGTCCCTCTCTCTCAGGGAGATATCTGTACACTGAGTGGTGTCTCTCATTTCCTGTCTCTCAGGGAGATATCTGTACACTGAATGGTGTCTCTCAGTCCCTGTCTCTCAGGGAGATATATGTACACTGACTGGTGTCTCTCAGTCCCTCTCTCAGGGAGGTATCTGTACACTGAGTGGTGTCACTCAGTCCCTGTCTCTCAGGGAGATATATGTACACTGACTGGTGTCTCTCAGTCCTTGTCTCTCAGGGAGATATCTGTACACTGAGTGGTGTCTTTCAGTCCCTCTCTCTCAGGGAGATATCTGTACACTGAGTGGTGTCTCTCAGTCCCTCTCTCTCAGGGAGATATCTGTACACTGAGTGTTGTCTCTCAGTCCCTCTCTCTCAGGGAGATATCTGTACACTGAATGGTGTCTCTCAGTCCCTCTCTCTCAGGGAGATATCTGTACTCTGACTGGTGTCTCTCAGTCCCTGTCTCTCAGGGAGATATCTGTGCACTGAGTGGTGTCTCTCAGTCCCTCTCTCTCAGGGAGATATCTGTACACTGACTGGTGCCTCTCAGTCCCTCTCTCTCAGGGAGGTATCTGTACACTGAGTGGTGTCTCTCAGTCCCTGTCTCTCAGGGACATATATGTACACTGACTGGTGTCTCTCAGTCCCTCTCTCTCAGGGACATATATGTACACTGACTGGTGTCTCACAGTCCCTCTCTCTCAGGGAGATATCTGTACACTGACTGGTGTCTCTCAGTCCCTCTCTCTCAGGGAGATATCTGTACACTGACTGGTGTCTCTCAGTCCCTCTCTCTCAGGGAGATATCTGTACACTGAGTGGTGTCTCACAGCCCCTGTCTCTCAGGGAGATATCGGTACACTGTCTGGTGTCTCTCAGTCCCTGTCTGTCAGGGAGATATCTATACACTGAGTGGTGTCTCTCAGTCCCTCTCTCTCAGGGAGATATCTGTACACTGACTGGTGTCTCACAGTCCCTCTCTCTCAGGGAGATATCTGTACACAGACTGGTGTCTCTCAGTCCCTGTCTCTCAGGGAGCTTTATGTACACTGAGTGGTGTCTCTCAGGGAGATATCTGTACACTGACTGGTGTCTCTCAGTCCCTGTCTCTCAGGGAGCTTTATGTACACTGAGTGGTGTCTCTCAGGGAGATATCTGTACACTGACTGGTGTCTCTCAGTCCCTGTCTCTCAGGGAGCTTTATGTACACTGAGTGGTGTCTCACAGTCCCTCTCTCTCAGGGAGATATCTGTACACTGAGTGGTGTCTCTCAGTCCCTCTCTCTCAGGGAGATATCTGTACACTGACTGGTGTCTCTCAGTCCCTGTCTCTCAGGGAGATATCTGTACGCTGACTAGTGTCTCTCAGTCCCTCTCTCTCAGAGAGATATCTGTACACTGAGTGGTGTCTCTCAGTCCCTCTCTCTCAGGGAGATATCTGTACACTGACTGGTGTCTCTCAGTCCCTCTCTCAGGGAGGTATCTGTACACTGAGTGGTGTCTCTCAGGGAGATATATGTACACTGACTGGTGTCTCTCAGTCCTTGTCTCTCAGGGAGATATCTGTACACTGAGTGGTGTCTTTCAGTCCCTCTTTCTCAGGGAGATATCTGTACACTGAGTGGTGTCTCTCAGTTCCTGTCTCTCAGGGAGATATGTGTACACTGAGTGGTGTCTCTCAGTCCCTGTCTCTCAGGGAGATATCTGTACTCTAACTGGTGTCTCTCAGTCCCTGTCTCTCAGGGAGATATCTGTGCACTGAATGGTGTCTCTCAGTCCCTCTCTCTCAGGGAGATATCTGTACTCTGACTGGTGTCTCTCAGTCCCTGTCTCTCAGGGAGATATCTGTGCACTGAGTGGTGTCTCTCAGTCCCTCTCTCTCAGGGAGATATCTGTACACTGACTGGTATCTCTCAGTCCCTCTCTCTCAGGGAGGTATCTGTACACTGAGTAGTGTCTCTCAGTCCCTGTCTCTCAGGGACATATATGTACACTGACTGGTGTCTCTCAGTCCCTCTCTCTCAGGGACATATATGTACACTGACTGGTGTCTCACAGTCCCTCTCTCTCAGGGAGATATCTGTACACTGACTGGTGTCTCTCAGTCCCTCTCTCTCAGGGAGATATCTGTACACTGACTGGTGTCTCTCAGTCCCTCTCTCTCAGGGAGATATCTGTACACTGAGTGGTGTCTCACAGCCCCTGTCTCTCAGGGAGATATCTGTACACTGTCTGGTGTCTCTCAGTCCCTGTCTGTCAGGGAGATATCTATACACTGAGTGGTGTCTCTCAGTCCCTCTCTCTCAGGGAGATATCTGTACACTGACTGGTGTCTCACAGTCCCTCTCTCTCAGGGAGATATCTGTACACTGACTGGTGTCTCTCAGTCCCTGTCTCTCAGGGAGCTTTATGTACACTGAGTGGTGTCTCTCAGGGAGATATCTGTACGCTGACTAGTGTCTCTCAGTCCCTCTCTCTCAGGGAGATATCTGTACACTGAGTGGTGTCTCTCAGTCCCTCTCTCTCAGGGAGATATCTGTACACTGACTGGTGTCTCTCAGTCCCTGTCTCTCAGGGAGATATATGTACACTGACTGGTGTCTCTCAGTCCCTGTCTCTCAGGGAGATATCTGTACAGTGAGTGGTGTCTCTCAGTCACTCTCTCTCAGGGAGATATCTGTACTCTGACTGGTGTCTCTCAGTCCCTGTCTCTCAGGGAGATATCTGTCCACTGACTGGTGTCTCACAGTCCCTCTCTCTCAGAGAGATATCTGTACACTGACTGGTGTCTCTCAGTCCCTCTCTCTCAGGGAGATATCTGTACACTGACTGGTGTCTCTCAGTCCCTCTCTCTCAGGGAGATATCTGTACACTGAGTGGTGTCTCACAGCCCCTGTCTCTCAGGGAGATATCGGTACACTGTCTGGTGTCTCTCAGTCCCTGTCTGTCAGGGAGATATCTATACACTGAGTGGTGTCTCTCAGTCCCTCTCTCTCAGGGAGATATCTGTACACTGACTGGTGTCTCACAGTCCCTCTCTCTCAGGGAGATATCTGTACACTGACTGGTGTCTCTCAGTCCCTGTCTCTCAGGGAGCTTTATGTACACTGAGTGGTGTCTCTCAGGGAGATATCTGTACACTGACTGGTGTCTCTCAGTCCCTGTCTCTCAGGGAGCTTTATGTACACTGAGTGGTGTCTCTCAGGGAGATATCTGTACACTGACTGGTGTCTCTCAGTCCCTGTCTCTCAGGGAGCTTTATGTACACTGAGTGGTGTCTCACAGTCCCTCTCTCTCAGGGAGATATCTGTACACTGAGTGGTGTCTCTCAGTCCCTCTCTCTCAGGGAGATATCTGTACACTGACTGGTGTCTCTCAGTCCCTGTCTCTCAGGGAGATATCTGTACGCTGACTAGTGTCTCTCAGTCCCTCTCTCTCAGAGAGATATCTGTACACTGAGTGGTGTCTCTCAGTCCCTCTCTCTCAGGGAGATATCTGTACACTGACTGGTGTCTCTCAGTCCCTCTCTCAGGGAGGTATCTGTACACTGAGTGGTGTCTCTCAGGGAGATATATGTACACTGACTGGTGTCTCTCAGTCCTTGTCTCTCAGGGAGATATCTGTACACTGAGTGGTGTCTTTCAGTCCCTCTTTCTCAGGGAGATATCTGTACACTGAGTGGTGTCTCTCAGTTCCTGTCTCTCAGGGAGATATGTGTACACTGAGTGGTGTCTCTCAGTCCCTGTCTCTCAGGGAGATATCTGTACTCTAACTGGTGTCTCTCAGTCCCTGTCTCTCAGGGAGATATCTGTGCACTGAATGGTGTCTCTCAGTCCCTCTCTCTCAGGGAGATATCTGTACTCTGACTGGTGTCTCTCAGTCCCTGTCTCTCAGGGAGATATCTGTGCACTGAGTGGTGTCTCTCAGTCCCTCTCTCTCAGGGAGATATCTGTACACTGACTGGTATCTCTCAGTCCCTCTCTCTCAGGGAGGTATCTGTACACTGAGAAGTGTCTCTCAGTCCCTGTCTCTCAGGGACATATATGTACACTGACTGGTGTCTCTCAGTCCCTCTCTCTCAGGGACATATATGTACACTGACTGGTGTCTCACAGTCCCTCTCTGTCAGGGAGATATCTGTACACTGACTGGTGTCTCTCAGTCCCTCTCTCTCAGGGAGATATCTGTACACTGACTGGTGTCTCTCTGTCCCTCTCTCTCAGGGAGATATCTGTACACTGAGTGGTGTCTCACAGCCCCTGTCTCTCAGGGAGATATCTGTACACTGTCTGGTGTCTCTCAGTCCCTGTCTGTCAGGGAGATATCTATACACTGAGTGGTGTCTCTCAGTCCCTCTCTCTCAGGGAGATATCTGTACACTGACTGGTGTCTCACAGTCCCTCTCTCTCAGGGAGATATCTGTACACTGACTGGTGTCTCTCAGTCCCTGTCTCTCAGGGAGCTTTATGTACACTGAGTGGTGTCTCTCAGGGAGATATCTGTACGCTGACTAGTGTCTCTCAGTCCCTCTCTCTCAGGGAGATATCTGTACACTGAGTGGTGTCTCTCAGTCCCTCTCTCTCAGGGAGATATCTGTACACTGACTGGTGTCTCTCAGTCCCTGTCTCTCAGGGAGATATATGTACACTGACTGGTGTCTCTCAGTCCCTGTCTCTCAGGGAGATATCTGTACAGTGAGTGGTGTCTCTCAGTCCCTCTCTCTCAGGGAGATATCTGTACTCTGACTGGTGTCTCTCAGTCCCTGTCTCTCAGGGAGATATCTGTCCACTGAGTGGTGTCTCTCAGTCCCTCTCTCTCAGAGAGATATCTGTACACTGACTGGTGTCTCTCAGTCCCTCTCTCTCAGGGAGGTATCTGTACACTGAGTGGTGTCTCTCAGTCCCTGTCTCTCAGGGAGATATCTGTACATTGACTGGTGTCTCTCAGTCCCTGTCTCTCAGTGAGCTTTATGTACACTGAGTGGTGTCTCTCAGGGAGATATCTGTACACTGAGTGGTGTCTCTCAGTCCCTCTCTCTCAGGGAGATATCTGTACACTGACTGGTGTCTCTCAGACCCTCTCTCTCAGGGAGATATCTGTGCACTGAGTGGTGTCTCACAGTCCCTCTCTCTCAGGGAGATATCTGTACACTGACTGGTGTCTCCCAGGGAGATATCTGTACACTGACTGGTGTCTCTCAGTCCCTCTCTCTCAGGGAAATATCTGTACACTGAGTGGTGTCTTACAGCCCCTGTCTCTCAGGGAGATATCTGTACACTGTCTGGTGTCTCTCAGTCCCTGTCTGTCAGGGAGATATCTATACACTGAGTGGTGTCTCTCAGTCCCTCTATCTCAGGGAGATATCTGTACACTGACTGGTGTCTCACAGTCCTTCTCTCTCAGGGAGATATCTGTACACTGACTGGTGTCTCTCAGTCCCTGTCTCTCAGGGAGCTTTATGTACACTGAGTGGTGTCTCTCAGGGAGATATCTGTACACTGACTGGTGTCTCTCAGTCCCTGTCTCTCAGGGAGCTTTATGTACACTGAGTGGTGTCTCTCAGTCCCTCTCTCTCAGGGAGATATCTGTACGCTGACTAGTGTCTCTCAGTCCCTCTCTCTCAGGGAGATATCTGTACACTGAGTGGTGTCACTCAGTCCCTCTCTCTCAGGGAGATATCTGTACACTGACTGGTGTCTCTCAGTCCCTGTCTCTCAGGGAGATATATGTACACTGACAGGTGTCTCTCAGTCCCTCTCTCAGGGAGGTATCTGTACACTGAGTGGTGTCTTTCAGTCCCTGTCTCTCAGGGACATATATGTACACTGACTGGTGTCTCTCAGTCCCTCTCTCTCAGGGACATATATGTACACTGACTGGTGTCTCACAGTCCCTCTCTCTCAGGGAGATATCTGTACACTGAGTGGTGTCTCTCAGTCCCTCTCTCTCAGGGAGATATCTGTACACTGACTGGTGTCTCTCAGTCCCTCTCTCTCAGGGAGATATCTGTACACTGAGTGGTGTCTCACAGCCCCTGTCTCTCAGGGAGATATCTGTACACTGTCTGGTGTCTCTCAGTCCCTGTCTGTCAGGGAGATATCTATACACTGAGTGGTGTCTCTCAGTCCCTCTCTCTCAGGGAGATATCTGTACACTGACTGGTGTCTCTCAGTCCCTGTCTCTCAGGGAGCTTTATGTACACTGAGTGGTGTCTCTCAGGGAGATATCTGTACACTGACTGGTGTCTCTCAGTCCCTGTCTCTCAGAGAGATATCTGTACACTGACTGGTGTCTCTCAGTCCCTCTCTCTCAGGGAGGTATCTGTACACTGAGTGGTGTCTCTCAGTCCCTGTCTCTCAGGGAGATATCTGTACATTGACTGGTGTCTCTCAGTCCCTGTCTCTCAGTGAGCTTTATGTACACTGAGTGGTGTCTCTCAGGGAGATATCTGTACACTGAGTGGTGTCTCTCAGTCCCTCTCTCTCAGGGAGATATCTGTACACTGACTGGTGTCTCTCAGACCCTCTCTCTCAGGGAGATATCTGTGCACTGAGTGGTGTCTCACAGTCCCTCTCTCTCAGGGAGATATCTGTACACTGACTGGTGTCTCTCAGGGAGATATCTGTACACTGAGTGGTGTCTCTCAGTCCCTCTCTCTCAGGGAGATATCTGTACTCTGACTGGTGTCTCTCAGTCCCTGTCTCTGAGGGAGATATCTGTACACTGAGTGGTGTCTCTCAGTCCCTCTCTCTCAGGGAGATATCTGTACACTGACTGGTGTCTCTCAGTCCCTCTCTCTCAGGGAGATATCTGTACACTGAGTGGTGTCTCTCAGTCCCTCTCTCTCAGGGAGATATCTGTACACTGAGTGGTGTCTCTCAGTCCCTGTCTCTCAGGGAGATATATGTACACTGACTGGTGTCTCTCAGTCCCCCTCTCTCAGGGAGATATCTGTACACTGACTGGTGTCTCTCAGTCCCTCTCTCTCAGGGAAATATCTGTACACTGAGTGGTGTCTTACAGCCCCTGTCTCTCAGGGAGATATCTGTACACTGTCTGGTGTCTCTCAGTCCCTGTCTGTCAGGGAGATATCTATACACTGAGTGGTGTCTCTCAGTCCCTCTATCTCAGGGAGATATCTGTACACTGACTGGTGTCTCACAGTCCTTCTCTCTCAGGGAGATATCTGTACACTGACTGGTGTCTCTCAGTCCCTGTCTCTCAGGGAGCTTTATGTACACTGAGTGGTGTCTCTCAGGGAGATATCTGTACACTGACTGGTGTCTCTCAGTCCCTGTCTCTCAGGGAGCTTTATGTACACTGAGTGGTGTCTCTCAGTCCCTCTCTCTCAGGGAGATATCTGTACGCTGACTAGTGTCTCTCAGTCCCTCTCTCTCAGGGAGATATCTGTACACTGAGTGGTGTCTCTCAGTCCCTCTCTCTCAGGGAGATATCTGTACACTGACTGGTGTCTCTCAGTCCCTGTCTCTCAGGGAGATATATGTACACTGACTGGTGTCTCTCAGTCCCTCTCTCAGGGAGGTATCTGTACACTGAGTGGTGTCTCTCAGTCCCTGTCTCTCAGGGAGATATATGTACACTGACTGGTGTCTCTCAGTCCTTGTCTCTCAGGGAGATATCTGTACACTGAGTGGTGTCTTTCAGTCCCTGTCTCTCAGGGACATATATGTACACTGACTGGTGTCTCTCAGTCCCTCTCTCTCAGGGACATATATGTACACTGACTGGTGTCTCACAGTCCCTCTCTCTCAGGGAGATATCTGTACACTGAGTGGTGTCTCTCAGTCCCTCTCTCTCTGGGAGATATCTGTACACTGACTGGTGTCTCTCAGTCCCTCTCTCTCAGGGAGATATCTGTACACTGAGTGGTGTCTCACAGCCCCTGTCTCTCAGGGAGATATCTGTACACTGTCTGGTGTCTCTCAGTCCCTGTCTGTCAGGGAGATATCTATACACTGAGTGGTGTCTCTCAGTCCCTCTCTCTCAGGGAGATATCTGTACACTGACTGGTGTCTCACAGTCCCTCTCTCTCAGGGAGATATCTGTACACTGACTGGTGTCTCTCAGTCCCTGTCTCTCAGGGAGCTTTATGTACACTGAGTGGTGTCTCTCAGGGAGATATCTGTACACTGACTGGTGTCTCTCAGTCCCTGTCTCTCAGGGAGCTTTATGTACACTGAGTGGTGTCTCACAGTCCCTCTCTCTCAGGGAGATATCTGTACACTGACTGGTGTCTCTCAGTCCCTGTCTCTCAGGGAGATATCTGTACACTGAGTGGTGTCTCTCAGTCCCTCTCTCTCAGGGAGATATCTGTACACTGACTGGTGTCTCTCAGTCCCTGTCTCTCAGGGAGATATCTATACACTGAGTGGTGTCTCTCAGTGCCTGTCTCTCAGGGAGATATCTGTACACTGACTGGTGTCTCTCAGTCCCTCTCTCTCAGGGAGATATCTGTACGCTGACTAGTGTCTCTCAGTCCCTCTCTCTCAGGGAGATATCTGTACACTGAGTGGTGTCTCTCAGTCCCTCTCTCTCAGGGAGATATCTGTACACTGACTGGTGTCTCTCAGTCCCTGTCTCTCAGGGAGATATATGTACACTGACTGGTGTCTCTCAGTCCCTCTCTCAGGGAGGTATCTGTACACTGAGTGGTGTCTCTCAGTCCCTGTCTCTCAGGGAGATATATGTACACTGACTGGTGTCTCTCAGTCCTTGTCTCTCAGGGAGATATCTGTACACTGAGTGGTGTCTTTCAGTCCCTCTCTCTCAGGGAGATATCTGTACACTGAGTGGTGTCTCTCATTTCCTGTCTCTCAGGGAGATATCTGTACACTGAATGGTGTCTCTCAGTCCCTGTCTCTCAGGGAGATATATGTACACTGACTGGTGTCTCTTAGTCCCTCTCTCAGGGAGGTATCTGTACACTGAGTGGTGTCTCTCAGTCCCTGTCTCTCAGGGAGATATATGTACACTGACTGGTGTCTCTCAGTCCTTGTCTCTCAGGGAGATATCTGTACACTGAGTGGTGTCTTTCAGTCCCTCTCTCTCAGGGAGATATCTGTACACTGAGTGGTGTCTCTCAGTCCCTCTCTCTCAGGGAGATATCTGTACTCTGACTGGTGTCTCTCAGTCCCTCTCTCTCAGGGAGATATCTGTGCACTGAGTGGTGTCTCTCAGTCCCTCTCTCTCAGGGAGATATCTGTACACTGACTGGTGTCTCTCAGTCCCTCTCTCTCAGGGAGGTATCTGTACACTGAGTGGTGTCTCTCAGTCCCTGTCTCTCAGGGACATATA
Organism: Heterodontus francisci; assembly: GCF_036365525.1. Lineage (NCBI taxonomy): Eukaryota > Metazoa > Chordata > Chondrichthyes > Heterodontiformes > Heterodontidae > Heterodontus > Heterodontus francisci. The sequence goes on along the minus strand of NC_090385.1, from coordinate 104,317,866 downwards.
TGTACACTGACTGGTGTCTCTCAGTCCCTCTCTCTCAGGGACATATATGTACACTGACTGGTGTCTCACAGTCCCTCTCTCTCAGGGAGATATCTGTACACTGACTGGTGTCTCTCAGTCCCTCTCTCTCAGGGAGATATCTGTACACTGACTGGTGTCTCTCAGTCCCTCTCTCTCAGGGAGATATCTGTACACTGAGTGGTGTCTCACAGCCCCTGTCTCTCAGGGAGATATCGGTACACTGTCTGGTGTCTCTCAGTCCCTGTCTGTCAGGGAGATATCTATACACTGAGTGGTGTCTCTCAGTCCCTCTCTCTCAGGGAGATATCTGTACACTGACTGGTGTCTCACAGTCCCTCTCTCTCAGGGAGATATCTGTACACTGACTGGTGTCTCTCAGTCCCTGTCTCTCAGGGAGCTTTATGTACACTGAGTGGTGTCTCTCAGGGAGATATCTGTACACTGACTGGTGTCTCTCAGTCCCTGTCTCTCAGGGAGCTTTATGTACACTGAGTGGTGTCTCACAGTCCCTCTCTCTCAGGGAGATATCTGTACACTGACTGGTGTCTCTCAGTCCCTGTCTCTCAGGGAGATATCTATACACTGAGTGGTGTCTCTCAGTGCCTGTCTCTCAGGGAGATATCTGTACACTGACTGGTGTCTCTCAGTCCCTCTCTCTCAGGGAGATATCTGTACGCTGACTAGTGTCTCTCAGTCCCTCTCTCTCAGGGAGATATCTGTACACTGAGTGGTGTCTCTCAGTCCCTCTCTCTCAGGGAGATATCTGTACACTGACTGGTGTCTCTCAGTCCCTGTCTCTCAGGGAGATATATGTACACTGACTGGTGTCTCTCAGTCCCTCTCTCAGGGAGGTATCTGTACACTGAGTGGTGTCTCACAGCCCCTGTCTCTCAGGGAGCTTTATGTACACTGAGTGGTGTCTCTCAGGGAGATATCTGTACACTGACTGGTGTCTCTCAGTCCCTGTCTCTCAGGGAGCTTTATGTACACTGAGTGGTGTCTCACAGTCCCTCTCTCTCAGGGAGATATCTGTACACTGACTGGTGTCTCTCATTCCCTCTCTCTCAGGGAGATATCTGTACAATGAGTGGTGTCTCTCAGTCCCTGTCTCTCAGGGAGATATCTGTACAGTGAGTGGTGTCTCTCAGTCCCTCTCTCTCAGGGAGAGATCTGTACTCTGACTGGTGTCTCTCAGTCCCTGTCTCTCAGGGAGATATCTGTACACTGAGTGGTGTCTCTCAGTCCCTCTCTCTCAGGGAGATATCTGTACACTGACTGGTGTCTCTCAGTCCCTCTCTCTCAGGGAGATATCTGTACACTGAGTGGTGTCTCTCAGTCCCTCTCTCTCAGGGAGATATCTGTACTCTGACTGGTGTCTCTCAGTCCCTGTCTCTGAGGGAGATATCTGCACACTGAGTGGTGTCTCTCAGTCCCTCTCTCACAAGGAGATATCTGTACACTGACTGGTGTCTCTCAGTCCCTCTCTCTCAGGGAGATATCTGTACACTGAGTGGTGTCTCTCAGTCCTTCTCTCTCAGGGAGATATCTGTACACTGAGTGGTGTCTCTCAGTCCCTGTCTCTCAGGGAGATATATGTACACTGACTGGTGTCTCTCAGTCCCTCTCTCTCAGGGAGATATCTGTACACTGAGTGGTGTCTCACAGCCCCTGTCTCTCAGGGAGATATCTGTACACTGTCTGGTGTCTCTCAGTCCCTGTCTGTCAGGGAGATATCTATACACTGAGTGGTGTCTGTCAGTCCCTCTCTCTCTGGGAGATATCTGTACACTGACTGGTGTCTCACAGTCCCTCTCTCTCAGGGAGATATCTGCACACTGACTGGTGTCTCTCAGTCCCTGTCTCTCAGGGAGCTTTATGAACACTGACTGGTGTCTCTCAGGGAGATATCTGTACACTGACTGGTGTCTCTCAGTCCCTGTCTCTCAGGGAGCTTTATGTACACTGAGTGGTGTCTCACAGTCCCTCTCTCTCAGGGAGATATCTGTACACTGACTGGTGTCTCTCAGTCCCTGTCTCTCAGGGAGATATCTGTACACTGAGTGGTGTCTCTCAGTCCCTCTCTCTCAGGGAGATATCTGTACACTGACTGGTGTCTCTCAGTCCCTGTCTCTCAGGGAGATATCTATACACTGAGTGGTGTCTCTCAGTCCCTGTCTCTCAGGGAGCTTTATGTACACTGAGTGGTGTCTCACAGTCCCTCTCTCTCAGGGAGATATCTGTACACTGACTGGTGTCTCTCAGTCCCTCTCTCTCAGGGAGATATCTGTACAATGAGTGGTGTCTCTCAGTCCCTGTCTCTCAGGGAGATATCTGTACAGTGAGTGGTGTCTCTCAGTCCCTCTCTCTCAGGGAGAGATCTGTACTCTGACTGGTGTCCCTCAGTCCCTGTCTCTCAGGGAGATATCTGTACACTGAGTGGTGTCTCTCAGTCCCTCTCTCTCAGGGAGATATCTGTACACTGACTGGTGTCTCTCAGTCCCTCTCTCTCAGGGAGATATCTGTACACTGAGTGGTGTCTCTCAGTCCCTCTCTCTCAGGGAGATATCTGTACTCTGACTGGTGTCTCTCAGTCCCTGTCTCTGAGGTAGATATCTGCACACTGAGTGGTGTCTCTCAGTCCCTCTCTCACAAGGAGATATCTGTACACTGACTGGTGTCTCTCAGTCCCTCTCTCTCAGGGAGATATCTGTACACTGAGTGGTGTCTCTCAGTCCCTCTCTCTCAGGGAGATATCTGTACACTGAGTGGTGTCTCTCAGTCCCTGTCTCTCAGGGAGATATATGTACACTGACTGGTGTCTCTCAGTCCCTATCTCTCAGGGAGATATCTGTACACTGAGTGGTGTCTCACAGCCCCTGTCTCTCAGGGAGATATCTGTACACTGTCTGGTGTCTCTCAGTCCCTGTCTGTCAGGGAGATATCTATACACTGAGTGGTGTCTCTCAGTCCCTCTCTCTCAGGGAGATATCTGTACACTGACTGGTGTCTCACAGTCCCTCTCTCTCAGGGAGATATCTGTACACTGACTGGTGTCTCTCAGTCCCTGTCTCTCAGGGAGCTTTATGTACTCTGAGTGGTGTCTCTCAGGGAGATATCTGTACACTGACTGGTGTCTCTCAGTCCCTGTCTCTCAGGGAGCTTTATGTACACTGAGTGTTGTCTCACAGTCCCTCTCTCTCAGGGAGATATCTGTACACTGACTGGTGTCTCTCAGTCCCTGTCTCTCAGGGAGATATCTGTACACTGACTGGTGTCTCTCAGTCCCTCTCTCTCAGGGAGATATCTGTACACTGAGTGGTGTCTCTCAGTCCCTCTCTCTCAGGGAGATATCTGTACACTGAGTGGTGTCTCTCAGTCCCTGTCTCTCAGGGAGATATATGTACACTGACTGGTGTCTCTCAGTCCCTCTCTCTCAGGGAGATATCTGTACACTGAGTGGTGTCTCACAGCCCCTGTCTCTCAGGGAGATATCTGTACACTGTCTGGTGTCTCTCAGTCCCTGTCTGTCAGGGAGATATCTATACACTGAGTGGTGTCTCTCAGTCCCTCTCTCTCAGGGAGATATCTGTACACTGACTGGTGTCTCACAGTCCCTCTCTCTCAGGGAGATATCTGTACACTGACTGGTGTCTCTCAGTCCCTGTCTCTCAGGGAGCTTTATGTACACTGAGTGGTGTCTCTCAGGGAGATATCTGTACACTGACTGGTGTCTCTCAGTCCCTGTCTCTCAGGGAGCTTTATGTACACTGAGTGGTGTCTCTCAGGGAGATATCTGTACACTGACTGGTGTCTCTCAGTCCCTGTCTCTCAGGGAGCTTTATGTACACTGAGTGGTGTCTCACAGTCCCTCTCTCTCAGGGAGATATCTGTACACTGAGTGGTGCCTCTCAGTCCCTGTCTCTCAGGGAGATATCTGTACACTGACTGGTGTCTCTCAGTCCCTCTCTCTCAGGGAGATATCTGTACACTGAGTGGTGTCTCTCAGTCCCTCTCTCTCAGGGAGATATCTGTACACTGAGTGGTGTCTCTCAGTCCCTGTCTCTCAGGGAGATATATGTACACTGACTGGTGTCTCTCAGTCCCTCTCTCTCAGGGAGATATCTGTACACTGAGTGGTGTCTCACAGCCCCTGTCTCTCAGGGAGATATCTGTACACTGTCTGGTGTCTCTCAGTCCCTGTCTGTCAGGGAGATATCTATACACTGAGTGGTGTCTCTCAGTCCCTCTCTCTCAGGGAGATATCTGTACACTGACTGGTGTCTCACAGTCCCTCTCTCTCAGGGAGATATCTGTACACTGACTGGTGTCTCTCAGTCCCTGTCTCTCAGGGAGCTTTATGTACACTGAGTGGTGTCTCTCAGGGAGATATCTGTACACTGACTGGTGTCTCTCAGTCCCTGTCTCTCAGGGAGCTTTATGTACACTGAGTGGTGTCTCACAGTCCCTCTCTCTCAGGGAGATATCTGTACACTGACTGGTGTCTCTCAGTCCCTGTCTCTCAGGGAGATATCTGTACACTGAGTGGTGTCTCTCAGTCCCTCTCTCTCAGGGAGATATCTGTACACTGAGTGGTGTCTCTCAGTCCCTCTCTCTCAGGGAGATATCTGTACACTGACTGGTGTCTCTCAGTCCCTGTCTCTCAGGGAGATATCTGTACACTGACTGGTGTCTCTCAGTCCCTCTCTCTCAGGGAGATATCTGTACACTGAGTGGTGTCTCTCAGTCCCTCTCTCTCAGGGAGATATCTGTACACTGAGTGGTGTCTCTCAGTCCCTCTCTCTCAGGGAGATATCTGTACACTGAGTGGTGTCTCTCAGTCCCTGTCTCTCAGGGAGATATATGTACACTGACTGGTGTCTCTCAGTCCCTGTCTCTCAGGGAGCTTTATGTACACTGAGTGGTGTCTCACAGTCCCTCTCTCTCAGGGAGATATCTGTACACTGACTGGTGTCTCTCAGTCCCTGTCTCTCAGGGAGATATCTGTACACTGAGTGGTGTCTCTCAGTCCCTCTCTCTCAGGGAGATATCTGTACACTGAGTGGTGTCTCTCAGTCCCTCTCTCTCAGGGAGATATCTGTACACTGACTGGTGTCTCTCAGTCCCTGTCTCTCAGGGAGATATCTGTACACTGACTGGTGTCTCTCAGTCCCTGTCTGTCAGGGAGATATCTATACACTGAGTGGTGTCTCTCAGTCCCTCTCTCTCAGGGAGATATCTGTACACTGAGTGGTGTCTCTCAGTCCCTCTCTCTCAGGGAGATATCTGTACACTGAGTGGTGTCTCTCAGTCCCTGTCTCTCAGGGAGATATATGTACACTGACTGGTGTCTCTCAGTCCCTGTCTCTCAGGGAGCTTTATGTACACTGAGTGGTGTCTCACAGTCCCTCTCTCTCAGGGAGATATCTGTACACTGACTGGTGTCTCTCAGTCCCTGTCTCTCAGGGAGCTTTATGTACACTGAGTGGTGTCTCTCAGGGAGATATCTGTACACTGACTGGTGTCTCTCAGTCCCTGTCTCTCAGGGAGCTTTATGTACTCTGAGTGGTGTCTCACAGTCCCTCTCTCTCAGGGAGATATCTGTACACTGACTGGTGTCTCTCAGTCCCTGTCTCTCAGGGAGATATCTGTACACTGAGTGGTGTCTCTCAGTCCCTCTCTCTCAGGGAGATATCTGTACACTGACTGGTGTCTCTCAGTCCCTGTCTCTCAGGGAGATATCTATACACTGAGTGGTGTCTCTCAGTGCCTGTCTCTCAGGGAGATATCTGTACACTGACTGGTGTCTCTCAGTCCCTCTCTCTCAGGGAGATATCTGTACGCTGACTAGTGTCTCTCAGTCCCTCTCTCTCAGGGAGATATCTGTACACTGAGTGGTGTCTCTCAGTCCCTCTCTCTCAGGGAGATATCTGTACACTGACTGGTGTCTCTCAGTCCCTGTCTCTCAGGGAGATATATGTACACTGACTGGTGTCTCTCAGTCCCTCTCTCAGGGAGGTATCTGTACACTGAGTGGTGTCTCTCAGTCCCTGTCTCTCAGGGAGATATATGTACACTGACTGGTGTCTCTCAGTCCTTGTATCTCAGGGAGATATCTGTACACTGAGTGGTGTCTTTCAGTCCCTCTCTCTCAGGGAGATATCTGTACACTGAGTGGTGTCTCTCATTTCCTGTCTCTCAGGGAGATATCTGTACACTGAATGGTGTCTCTCAGTCCCTGTCTCTCAGGGAGATATATGTACACTGACTGGTGTCTCTCAGTCCCTCTCTCAGGGAGGTATCTGTACACTGAGTGGTGTCTCTCAGTCCCTGTCTCTCAGGGAGATATATGTACACTGAGTGGTGTCTCTCAGTCCCTCTCTCTCAGGGAGATATCTGTACACTGACTGGTGTCTCTCAGTCCCTGTCTCTCAGGGAGATATCTATACACTGAGTGGTGTCTCTCAGTGCCTGTCTCTCAGGGAGATATCTGTACACTGACTGGTGTCTCTCAGTCCCTCTCTCTCAGGGAGATATCTGTACGCTGACTAGTGTCTCTCAGTCCCTCTCTCTCAGGGAGATATCTGTACACTGAGTGGTGTCTCTCAGTCCCTCTCTCTCAGGGAGATATCTGTACACTGACTGGTGTCTCTCAGTCCCTGTCTCTCAGGGAGATATATGTACACTGACTGGTGTCTCTCAGTCCCTCTCTCAGGGAGGTATCTGTACACTGAGTGGTGTCTCTCAGTCCCTGTCTCTCAGGGAGATATATGTACACTGACTGGTGTCTCTCAGTCCTTGTATCTCAGGGAGATATCTGTACACTGAGTGGTGTCTTTCAGTCCCTCTCTCTCAGGGAGATATCTGTACACTGAGTGGTGTCTCTCATTTCCTGTCTCTCAGGGAGATATCTGTACACTGAATGGTGTCTCTCAGTCCCTGTCTCTCAGGGAGATATATGTACACTGACTGGTGTCTCTCAGTCCCTCTCTCAGGGAGGTATCTGTACACTGAGTGGTGTCTCTCAGTCCCTGTCTCTCAGGGAGATATATGTACACTGACTGGTGTTTCTCAGTCCTTGTCTCTCAGGGAGATATCTGTACACTGAGTGGTGTCTTTCAGTCCCTCTCTCTCAGGGAGATATCTGTACACTGAGTGGTGTCTCTCAGTCCCTCTCTCTCAGGGAGATATCTGTACTCTGACTGGTGTCTCTCAGTCCCTCTCTCTCAGGGAGATATCTGTGCACTGAGTGGTGTCTCTCAGTCCCTCTCTCTCAGGGAGATATCTGTACACTGACTGGTGTCTCTCAGTCCCTCTCTCTCAGGGAGGTATCTGTACACTGAGTGGTGTCTCTCAGTCCCTGTCTCTCAGGGACATATATGTACACTGACTGGTGTCTCTCAGTCCCTCTCTCTCAGGGACATATATGTACACTGACTGGTGTCTCACAGTCCCTCTCTCTCAGGGAGATATCTGTACACTGACTGGTGTCTCTCAGTCCCTCTCTCTCAGGGAGATATCTGTACACTGACTGGTGTCTCTCAGTCCCTCTCTCTCAGGGAGATATCTGTACACTGAGTGGTGTCTCACAGCCCCTGTCTCTCAGGGAGATATCGGTACACTGTCTGGTGTCTCTCAGTCCCTGTCTGTCAGGGAGATATCTATACACTGAGTGGTGTCTCTCAGTCCCTCTCTCTCAGGGAGATATCTGTACACTGACTGGTGTCTCACAGTCCCTCTCTCTCAGGGAGATATCTGTACACTGACTGGTGTCTCTCAGTCCCTGTCTCTCAGGGAGCTTTATGTACACTGAGTGGCGTCTCTCAGGGAGATATCTGTACACTGACTGGTGTCTCTCAGTCCCTCTCTCTCAGGGAGGTATCTGTACACTGAGTGGTGTCTCTCAGTCCCTGTCTCTCAGGGAGATATATGTACACTGACTGGTGTCTCTCAGTCCCTGTCTCTCAGGGAGATATCTGTACACTGAGTGGTGTCTCTCAGTCCCTCTCTCTCAGGGAGATATCTGTACACTGAGTGGTGTCTCTCAGTCCCTCTCTCTCAGGGAGATATCTGTACACTGAGTGGTGTCTCTCAGTCCCTGTCTCTCAGGGAGATATATGTACACTGACTGGTGTCTCTCAGTCCCTGTCTCTCAGGGAGCTTTATGTACACTGAGTGGTGTCTCACAGTCCCTCTCTCTCAGGGAGATATCTGTACACTGACTGGTGTCTCTCAGTCCCTGTCTCTCAGGGAGCTTTATGTACACTGAGTGGTGTCTCTCAGGGAGATATCTGTACACTGACTGGTGTCTCTCAGTCCCTGTCTCTCAGGGAGCTTTATGTACACTGAGTGGTGTCTCACAGTCCCTCTCTCTCAGGGAGATATCTGTACACTGACTGGTGTCTCTCAGTCCCTGTCTCTCAGGGAGATATCTGTACACTGAGTGGTGTCTCTCAGTCCCTCTCTCTCAGGGAGATATCTGTACACTGACTGGTGTCTCTCAGTCCCTGTCTCTCAGGGAGATATCTATACACTGAGTGGTGTCTCTCAGTGCCTGTCTCTCAGGGAGATATCTGTACACTGACTGGTGTCTCTCAGTCCCTCTCTCTCAGGGAGATATCTGTACGCTGACTAGTGTCTCTCAGTCCCTCTCTCTCAGGGAGATATCTGTACACTGAGTGGTGTCTCTCAGTCCCTCTCTCTCAGGGAGATATCTGTACACTGACTGGTGTCTCTCAGTCCCTGTCTCTCAGGGAGATATATGTACACTGACTGGTGTCTCTCAGTCCCTCTCTCAGGGAGGTATCTGTACACTGAGTGGTGTCTCTCAGTCCCTGTCTCTCAGGGAGATATATGTACACTGACTGGTGTCTCTCAGTCCTTGTCTCTCAGGGAGATATCTGTACACTGAGTGGTGTCTTTCAGTCCCTCTCTCTCAGGGAGATATCTGTACACTGAGTGGTGTCTCTCATTTCCTGTCTCTCAGGGAGATATCTGTACACTGAATGGTGTCTCTCAGTCCCTGTCTCTCAGGGAGATATATGTACACTGACTGGTGTCTCTCAGTCCCTCTCTCAGGGAGGTATCTGTACACTGAGTGGTGTCTCTCAGTCCCTGTCTCTCAGGGAGATATATGTACACTGACTGATGTCTCTCAGTCCTTGTCTCTCAGGGAGATATCTGTACACTGAGTGGTGTCTTTCAGTCCCTCTCTCTCAGGGAGATATCTGTACACTGAGTGGTGTCTCTCAGTCCCTCTCTCTCAGGGAGATATCTGTACTCTGACTGGTGTCTCTCAGTCCCTCTCTCTCAGGGAGATATCTGTGCACTGAGTGGTGTCTCTCAGTCCCTCTCTCTCAGGGAGATATCTGTACACTGACTGGTGTCTCTCAGTCCCTCTCTCTCAGGGAGGTATCTGTACACTGAGTGGTGTCTCTCAGTCCCTGTCTCTCAGGGACATATATGTACACTGACTGGTGTCTCTCAGTCCCTCTCTCTCAGGGACATATATGTACACTGACTGGTGTCTCACAGTCCCTCTCTCTCAGGGAGATATCTGTACACTGACTGGTGTCTCTCAGTCCCTCTCTCTCAGGGAGATATCTGTACACTGACTGGTGTCTCTCAGTCCCTCTCTCTCAGGGAGATATCTGTACACTGAGTGGTGTCTCACAGCCCCTGTCTCTCAGGGAGATATCGGTACACTGTCTGGTGTCTCTCAGTCCCTGTCTGTCAGGGAGATATCTATACACTGAGTGGTGTCTCTCAGTCCCTCTCTCTCAGGGAGATATCTGTACACTGACTGGTGTCTCACAGTCCCTCTCTCTCAGGGAGATATCTGTACACTGACTGGTGTCTCTCAGTCCCTGTCTCTCAGGGAGCTTTATGTACACTGAGTGGTGTCTCTCAGGGAGATATCTGTACACTGACTGGTGTCTCTCAGTCCCTGTCTCTCAGGGAGCTTTATGTACACTGAGTGGTGTCTCACAGTCCCTCTCTCTCAGGGAGATATCTGTACACTGACTGGTGTCTCTCAGTCCCTGTCTCTCAGGGAGATATCTATACACTGAGTGGTGTCTCTCAGTGCCTGTCTCTCAGGGAGATATCTGTACACTGACTGGTGTCTCTCAGTCCCTCTCTCTCAGGGAGATATCTGTACGCTGACTAGTGTCTCTCAGTCCCTCTCTCTCAGGGAGATATCTGTACACTGAGTGGTGTCTCTCAGTCCCTCTCTCTCAGGGAGATATCTGTACACTGACTGGTGTCTCTCAGTCCCTGTCTCTCAGGGAGATATATGTACACTGACTGGTGTCTCTCAGTCCCTCTCTCAGGGAGGTATCTGTACACTGAGTGGTGTCTCACAGCCCCTGTCTCTCAGGGAGCTTTATGTACACTGAGTGGTGTCTCTCAGGGAGATATCTGTACACTGACTGGTGTCTCTCAGTCCCTGTCTCTCAGGGAGCTTTATGTACACTGAGTGGTGTCTCACAGTCCCTCTCTCTCAGGGAGATATCTGTACACTGACTGGTGTCTCTCAGTCCCTCTCTCTCAGGGAGATATCTGTACAATGAGTGGTGTCTCTCAGTCCCTGTATCTCAGGGAGATATCTGTACAGTGAGTGGTGTCTCTCAGTCCCTCTCTCTCAGGGAGAGATCTGTACTCTGACTGGTGTCTCTCAGTCCCTGTCTCTCAGGGAGATATCTGTACACTGAGTGGTGTCTCTCAGTCCCTCTCTCTCAGGGAGATATCTGTACACTGACTGGTGTCTCTCAGTCCCTCTCTCTCAGGGAGATATCTGTACACTGAGTGGTGTCTCTCAGTCCCTCTCTCTCAGGGAGATATCTGTACTCTGACTGGTGTCTCTCAGTCCCTGTCTCTGAGGGAGATATCTGCACACTGAGTGGTGTCTCTCAGTCCCTCTCTCACAAGGAGATATCTGTACACTGACTGGTGTCTCTCAGTCCCTCTCTCTCAGGGAGATATCTGTACACTGAGTGGTGTCTCTCAGTCCCTCTCTCTCAGGGAGATATCTGTACACTGAGTGGTGTCTCTCAGTCCCTGTCTCTCAGGGAGATATATGTACACTGACTGGTGTCTCTCAGTCCCTCTCTCTCAGGGAGATATCTGTACACTGAGTGGTGTCTCACAGCCCCTGTCTCTCAGGGAGATATCTGTACACTGTCTGGTGTCTCTCAGTCCCTGTCTGTCAGGGAGATATCTATACACTGAGTGGTGTCTGTCAGTCCCTCTCTCTCTGGGAGATATCTGTACACTGACTGGTGTCTCACAGTCCCTCTCTCTCAGGGAGATATCTGCACACTGACTGGTGTCTCTCAGTCCCTGTCTCTCAGGGAGCTTTATGAACACTGACTGGTGTCTCTCAGGGAGATATCTGTACACTGACTGGTGTCTCTCAGTCCCTGTCTCTCAGGGAGCTTTATGTACACTGAGTGGTGTCTCACAGTCCCTCTCTCTCAGGGAGATATCTGTACACTGACTGGTGTCTCTCAGTCCCTGTCTCTCAGGGAGATATCTGTACACTGAGTGGTGTCTCTCAGTCCCTCTCTCTCAGGGAGATATCTGTACACTGACTGGTGTCTCTCAGTCCCTGTCTCTCAGGGAGATATCTATACACTGAGTGGTGTCTCTCAGTCCCTGTCTCTCAGGGAGCTTTATGTACACTGAGTGGTGTCTCACAGTCCCTCTCTCTCAGGGAGATATCTGTACACTGACTGGTGTCTCTCAGTCCCTCTCTCTCAGGGAGATATCTGTACAATGAGTGGTGTCTCTCAGTCCCTGTCTCTCAGGGAGATATCTGTACAGTGAGTGGTGTCTCTCAGTCCCTCTCTCTCAGGGAGAGATCTGTACTCTGACTGGTGTCCCTCAGTCCCTGTCTCTCAGGGAGATATCTGTACACTGAGTGGTGTCTCTCAGTCCCTCTCTCTCAGGGAGATATCTGTACACTGACTGGTGTCTCTCAGTCCCTGTCTCTCAGGGAGATATCTGTACACTGAGTGGTGTCTCTCAGTCCCTCTCTCTCAGGGAGATATCTGTACACTGACTGGTGTCTCTCAGTCCCTCTCTCTCAGGGAGATATCTGTACACTGAGTGGTGTCTCTCAGTCCCTCTCTCTCAGGGAGATATCTGTACTCTGACTGGTGTCTCTCAGTCCCTGTCTCTGAGGTAGATATCTGCACACTGAGTGGTGTCTCTCAGTCCCTCTCTCACAAGGAGATATCTGTACACTGACTGGTGTCTCTCAGTCCCTCTCTCTCAGGGAGATATCTGTACACTGAGTGGTGTCTCTCAGTCCCTCTCTCTCAGGGAGATATCTGTACACTGAGTGGTGTCTCTCAGTCCCTGTCTCTCAGGGAGATATATGTACACTGACTGGTGTCTCTCAGTCCCTATCTCTCAGGGAGATATCTGTACACTGAGTGGTGTCTCACAGCCCCTGTCTCTCAGGGAGATATCTGTACACTGTCTGGTGTCTCTCAGTCCCTGTCTGTCAGGGAGATATCTATACACTGAGTGGTGTCTCTCAGTCCCTCTCTCTCAGGGAGATATCTGTACACTGACTGGTGTCTCACAGTCCCTCTCTCTCAGGGAGATATCTGTACACTGACTGGTGTCTCTCAGTCCCTGTCTCTCAGGGAGCTTTATGTACACTGAGTGGTGTCTCTCAGGGAGATATCTGTACACTGACTGGTGTCTCTCAGTCCCTGTCTCTCAGGGAGCTTTATGTACACTGAGTGTTGTCTCACAGTCCCTCTCTCTCAGGGAGATATCTGTACACTGACTGGTGTCTCTCAGTCCCTGTCTCTCAGGGAGATATCTGTACACTGACTGGTGTCTCTCAGTCCCTCTCTCTCAGGGAGATATCTGTACACTGAGTGGTGTCTCTCAGTCCCTCTCTCTCAGGGAGATATCTGTACACTGAGTGGTGTCTCTCAGTCCCTGTCTCTCAGGGAGATATATGTACACTGACTGGTGTCTCTCAGTCCCTCTCTCTCAGGGAGATATCTGTACACTGAGTGGTGTCTCACAGCCCCTGTCTCTCAGGGAGATATCTGTACACTGTCTGGTGTCTCTCAGTCCCTGTCTGTCAGGGAGATATCTATACACTGAGTGGTGTCTCTCAGTCCCTCTCTCTCAGGGAGATATCTGTACACTGACTGGTGTCTCACAGTCCCTCTCTCTCAGGGAGATATCTGTACACTGACTGGTGTCTCTCAGTCCCTGTCTCTCAGGGAGCTTTATGTACACTGAGTGGTGTCTCTCAGGGAGATATCTGTACACTGACTGGTGTCTCTCAGTCCCTGTCTCTCAGGGAGCTTTATGTACACTGAGTGGTGTCTCTCAGGGAGATATCTGTACACTGACTGGTGTCTCTCAGTCCCTGTCTCTCAGGGAGCTTTATGTACACTGAGTGGTGTCTCACAGTCCCTCTCTCTCAGGGAGATATCTGTACACTGACTGGTGCCTCTCAGTCCCTGTCTCTCAGGGAGATATCTGTACACTGACTGGTGTCTCTCAGTCCCTCTCTCTCAGGGAGATATCTGTACACTGAGTGGTGTCTCTCAGTCCCTCTCTCTCAGGGAGATATCTGTACACTGAGTGGTGTCTCTCAGTCCCTGTCTCTCAGGGAGATATATGTACACTGACTGGTGTCTCTCAGTCCCTCTCTCTCAGGGAGATATCTGTACACTGAGTGGTGTCTCACAGCCCCTGTCTCTCAGGGAGATATCTGTACACTGTCTGGTGTCTCTCAGTCCCTGTCTGTCAGGGAGATATCTATACACTGAGTGGTGTCTCTCAGTCCCTCTCTCTCAGGGAGATATCTGTACACTGACTGGTGTCTCACAGTCCCTCTCTCTCAGGGAGATATCTGTACACTGACTGGTGTCTCTCAGTCCCTGTCTCTCAGGGAGCTTTATGTACACTGAGTGGTGTCTCTCAGGGAGATATCTGTACACTGACTGGTGTCTCTCAGTCCCTGTCTCTCAGGGAGCTTTATGTACACTGAGTGGTGTCTCACAGTCCCTCTCTCTCAGGGAGATATCTGTACACTGACTGGTGTCTCTCAGTCCCTGTCTCTCAGGGAGATATCTGTACACTGAGTGGTGTCTCTCAGTCCCTCTCTCTCAGGGAGATATCTGTACACTGAGTGGTGTCTCTCAGTCCCTCTCTCTCAGGGAGATATCTGTACACTGACTGGTGTCTCTCAGTCCCTGTCTCTCAGGGAGATATCTGTACACTGACTGGTGTCTCTCAGTCCCTCTCTCTCAGGGAGATATCTGTACACTGAGTGGTGTCTCTCAGTCCCTCTCTCTCAGGGAGATATCTGTACACTGAGTGGTGTCTCTCAGTCCCTCTCTCTCAGGGAGATATCTGTACACTGAGTGGTGTCTCTCAGTCCCTGTCTCTCAGGGAGATATATGTACACTGACTGGTGTCTCTCAGTCCCTGTCTCTCAGGGAGCTTTATGTACACTGAGTGGTGTCTCACAGTCCCTCTCTCTCAGGGAGATATCTGTACACTGACTGGTGTCTCTCAGTCCCTGTCTCTCAGGGAGATATCTGTACACTGAGTGGTGTCTCTCAGTCCCTCTCTCTCAGGGAGATATCTGTACACTGAGTGGTGTCTCTCAGTCCCTCTCTCTCAGGGAGATATCTGTACACTGACTGGTGTCTCTCAGTCCCTGTCTCTCAGGGAGATATCTGTACACTGACTGGTGTCTCTCAGTCCCTGTCTGTCAGGGAGATATCTATACACTGAGTGGTGTCTCTCAGTCCCTCTCTCTCAGGGAGATATCTGTACACTGAGTGGTGTCTCTCAGTCCCTCTCTCTCAGGGAGATATCTGTACACTGAGTGGTGTCTCTCAGTCCCTGTCTCTCAGGGAGATATATGTACACTGACTGGTGTCTCTCAGTCCCTGTCTCTCAGGGAGCTTTATGTACACTGAGTGGTGTCTCACAGTCCCTCTCTCTCAGGGAGATATCTGTACACTGACTGGTGTCTCTCAGTCCCTGTCTCTCAGGGAGCTTTATGTACACTGAGTGGTGTCTCTCAGGGAGATATCTGTACACTGACTGGTGTCTCTCAGTCCCTGTCTCTCAGGGAGCTTTATGTACTCTGAGTGGTGTCTCACAGTCCCTCTCTCTCAGGGAGATATCTGTACACTGACTGGTGTCTCTCAGTCCCTGTCTCTCAGGGAGATATCTGTACACTGAGTGGTGTCTCTCAGTCCCTCTCTCTCAGGGAGATATCTGTACACTGACTGGTGTCTCTCAGTCCCTGTCTCTCAGGGAGATATCTATACACTGAGTGGTGTCTCTCAGTGCCTGTCTCTCAGGGAGATATCTGTACACTGACTGGTGTCTCTCAGTCCCTCTCTCTCAGGGAGATATCTGTACGCTGACTAGTGTCTCTCAGTCCCTCTCTCTCAGGGAGATATCTGTACACTGAGTGGTGTCTCTCAGTCCCTCTCTCTCAGGGAGATATCTGTACACTGACTGGTGTCTCTCAGTCCCTGTCTCTCAGGGAGATATATGTACACTGACTGGTGTCTCTCAGTCCCTCTCTCAGGGAGGTATCTGTACACTGAGTGGTGTCTCTCAGTCCCTGTCTCTCAGGGAGATATATGTACACTGACTGGTGTCTCTCAGTCCTTGTATCTCAGGGAGATATCTGTACACTGAGTGGTGTCTTTCAGTCCCTCTCTCTCAGGGAGATATCTGTACACTGAGTGGTGTCTCTCATTTCCTGTCTCTCAGGGAGATATCTGTACACTGAATGGTGTCTCTCAGTCCCTGTCTCTCAGGGAGATATATGTACACTGACTGGTGTCTCTCAGTCCCTCTCTCAGGGAGGTATCTGTACACTGAGTGGTGTCTCTCAGTCCCTGTCTCTCAGGGAGATATATGTACACTGAGTGGTGTCTCTCAGTCCCTCTCTCTCAGGGAGATATCTGTACACTGACTGGTGTCTCTCAGTCCCTGTCTCTCAGGGAGATATCTATACACTGAGTGGTGTCTCTCAGTGCCTGTCTCTCAGGGAGATATCTGTACACTGACTGGTGTCTCTCAGTCCCTCTCTCTCAGGGAGATATCTGTACGCTGACTAGTGTCTCTCAGTCCCTCTCTCTCAGGGAGATATCTGTACACTGAGTGGTGTCTCTCAGTCCCTCTCTCTCAGGGAGATATCTGTACACTGACTGGTGTCTCTCAGTCCCTGTCTCTCAGGGAGATATATGTACACTGACTGGTGTCTCTCAGTCCCTCTCTCAGGGAGGTATCTGTACACTGAGTGGTGTCTCTCAGTCCCTGTCTCTCAGGGAGATATATGTACACTGACTGGTGTCTCTCAGTCCTTGTATCTCAGGGAGATATCTGTACACTGAGTGGTGTCTTTCAGTCCCTCTCTCTCAGGGAGATATCTGTACACTGAGTGGTGTCTCTCATTTCCTGTCTCTCAGGGAGATATCTGTACACTGAATGGTGTCTCTCAGTCCCTGTCTCTCAGGGAGATATATGTACACTGACTGGTGTCTCTCAGTCCCTCTCTCAGGGAGGTATCTGTACACTGAGTGGTGTCTCTCAGTCCCTGTCTCTCAGGGAGATATATGTACACTGACTGGTGTTTCTCAGTCCTTGTCTCTCAGGGAGATATCTGTACACTGAGTGGTGTCTTTCAGTCCCTCTCTCTCAGGGAGATATCTGTACACTGAGTGGTGTCTCTCAGTCCCTCTCTCTCAGGGAGATATCTGTACTCTGACTGGTGTCTCTCAGTCCCTCTCTCTCAGGGAGATATCTGTGCACTGAGTGGTGTCTCTCAGTCCCTCTCTCTCAGGGAGATATCTGTACACTGACTGGTGTCTCTCAGTCCCTCTCTCTCAGGGAGGTATCTGTACACTGAGTGGTGTCTCTCAGTCCCTGTCTCTCAGGGACATATATGTACACTGACTGGTGTCTCTCAGTCCCTCTCTCTCAGGGACATATATGTACACTGACTGGTGTCTCACAGTCCCTCTCTCTCAGGGAGATATCTGTACACTGACTGGTGTCTCTCAGTCCCTCTCTCTCAGGGAGATATCTGTACACTGACTGGTGTCTCTCAGTCCCTCTCTCTCAGGGAGATATCTGTACACTGAGTGGTGTCTCACAGCCCCTGTCTCTCAGGGAGATATCGGTACACTGTCTGGTGTCTCTCAGTCCCTGTCTGTCAGGGAGATATCTATACACTGAGTGGTGTCTCTCAGTCCCTCTCTCTCAGGGAGATATCTGTACACTGACTGGTGTCTCACAGTCCCTCTCTCTCAGGGAGATATCTGTACACTGACTGGTGTCTCTCAGTCCCTGTCTCTCAGGGAGCTTTATGTACACTGAGTGGCGTCTCTCAGGGAGATATCTGTACACTGACTGGTGTCTCTCAGTCCCTCTCTCTCAGGGAGGTATCTGTACACTGAGTGGTGTCTCTCAGTCCCTGTCTCTCAGGGAGATATATGTACACTGACTGGTGTCTCTCAGTCCCTGTCTCTCAGGGAGATATCTGTACACTGAGTGGTGTCTCTCAGTCCCTCTCTCTCAGGGAGATATCTGTACACTGAGTGGTGTCTCTCAGTCCCTCTCTCTCAGGGAGATATCTGTACACTGAGTGGTGTCTCTCAGTCCCTGTCTCTCAGGGAGATATATGTACACTGACTGGTGTCTCTCAGTCCCTGTCTCTCAGGGAGCTTTATGTACACTGAGTGGTGTCTCACAGTCCCTCTCTCTCAGGGAGATATCTGTACACTGACTGGTGTCTCTCAGTCCCTGTCTCTCAGGGAGCTTTATGTACACTGAGTGGTGTCTCTCAGGGAGATATCTGTACACTGACTGGTGTCTCTCAGTCCCTGTCTCTCAGGGAGCTTTATGTACACTGAGTGGTGTCTCACAGTCCCTCTCTCTCAGGGAGATATCTGTACACTGACTGGTGTCTCTCAGTCCCTGTCTCTCAGGGAGATATCTGTACACTGAGTGGTGTCTCTCAGTCCCTCTCTCTCAGGGAGATATCTGTACACTGACTGGTGTCTCTCAGTCCCTGTCTCTCAGGGAGATATCTATACACTGAGTGGTGTCTCTCAGTGCCTGTCTCTCAGGGAGATATCTGTACACTGACTGGTGTCTCTCAGTCCCTCTCTCTCAGGGAGATATCTGTACGCTGACTAGTGTCTCTCAGTCCCTCTCTCTCAGGGAGATATCTGTACACTGAGTGGTGTCTCTCAGTCCCTCTCTCTCAGGGAGATATCTGTACACTGACTGGTGTCTCTCAGTCCCTGTCTCTCAGGGAGATATATGTACACTGACTGGTGTCTCTCAGTCCCTCTCTCAGGGAGGTATCTGTACACTGAGTGGTGTCTCTCAGTCCCTGTCTCTCAGGGAGATATATGTACACTGACTGGTGTCTCTCAGTCCTTGTCTCTCAGGGAGATATCTGTACACTGAGTGGTGTCTTTCAGTCCCTCTCTCTCAGGGAGATATCTGTACACTGAGTGGTGTCTCTCATTTCCTGTCTCTCAGGGAGATATCTGTACACTGAATGGTGTCTCTCAGTCCCTGTCTCTCAGGGAGATATATGTACACTGACTGGTGTCTCTCAGTCCCTCTCTCAGGGAGGTATCTGTACACTGAGTGGTGTCTCTCAGTCCCTGTCTCTCAGGGAGATATATGTACACTGACTGATGTCTCTCAGTCCTTGTCTCTCAGGGAGATATCTGTACACTGAGTGGTGTCTTTCAGTCCCTCTCTCTCAGGGAGATATCTGTACACTGAGTGGTGTCTCTCAGTCCCTCTCTCTCAGGGAGATATCTGTACTCTGACTGGTGTCTCTCAGTCCCTCTCTCTCAGGGAGATATCTGTGCACTGAGTGGTGTCTCTCAGTCCCTCTCTCTCAGGGAGATATCTGTACACTGACTGGTGTCTCTCAGTCCCTCTCTCTCAGGGAGGTATCTGTACACTGAGTGGTGTCTCTCAGTCCCTGTCTCTCAGGGACATATATGTACACTGACTGGTGTCTCTCAGTCCCTCTCTCTCAGGGACATATATGTACACTGACTGGTGTCTCACAGTCCCTCTCTCTCAGGGAGATATCTGTACACTGACTGGTGTCTCTCAGTCCCTCTCTCTCAGGGAGATATCTGTACACTGACTGGTGTCTCTCAGTCCCTCTCTCTCAGGGAGATATCTGTACACTGAGTGGTGTCTCACAGCCCCTGTCTCTCAGGGAGATATCGGTACACTGTCTGGTGTCTCTCAGTCCCTGTCTGTCAGGGAGATATCTATACACTGAGTGGTGTCTCTCAGTCCCTCTCTCTCAGGGAGATATCTGTACACTGACTGGTGTCTCACAGTCCCTCTCTCTCAGGGAGATATCTGTACACTGACTGGTGTCTCTCAGTCCCTGTCTCTCAGGGAGCTTTATGTACACTGAGTGGTGTCTCTCAGGGAGATATCTGTACACTGACTGGTGTCTCTCAGTCCCTGTCTCTCAGGGAGCTTTATGTACACTGAGTGGTGTCTCACAGTCCCTCTCTCTCAGGGAGATATCTGTACACTGACTGGTGTCTCTCAGTCCCTGTCTCTCAGGGAGATATCTATACACTGAGTGGTGTCTCTCAGTGCCTGTCTCTCAGGGAGATATCTGTACACTGACTGGTGTCTCTCAGTCCCTCTCTCTCAGGGAGATATCTGTACGCTGACTAGTGTCTCTCAGTCCCTCTCTCTCAGGGAGATATCTGTACACTGAGTGGTGTCTCTCAGTCCCTCTCTCTCAGGGAGATATCTGTACACTGACTGGTGTCTCTCAGTCCCTGTCTCTCAGGGAGATATATGTACACTGACTGGTGTCTCTCAGTCCCTCTCTCAGGGAGGTATCTGTACACTGAGTGGTGTCTCACAGCCCCTGTCTCTCAGGGAGCTTTATGTACACTGAGTGGTGTCTCTCAGGGAGATATCTGTACACTGACTGGTGTCTCTCAGTCCCTGTCTCTCAGGGAGCTTTATGTACACTGAGTGGTGTCTCACAGTCCCTCTCTCTCAGGGAGATATCTGTACACTGACTGGTGTCTCTCAGTCCCTCTCTCTCAGGGAGATATCTGTACAATGAGTGGTGTCTCTCAGTCCCTGTATCTCAGGGAGATATCTGTACAGTGAGTGGTGTCTCTCAGTCCCTCTCTCTCAGGGAGAGATCTGTACTCTGACTGGTGTCTCTCAGTCCCTGTCTCTCAGGGAGATATCTGTACACTGAGTGGTGTCTCTCAGTCCCTCTCTCTCAGGGAGATATCTGTACACTGACTGGTGTCTCTCAGTCCCTCTCTCTCAGGGAGATATCTGTACACTGAGTGGTGTCTCTCAGTCCCTCTCTCTCAGGGAGATATCTGTACTCTGACTGGTGTCTCTCAGTCCCTGTCTCTGAGGGAGATATCTGCACACTGAGTGGTGTCTCTCAGTCCCTCTCTCACAAGGAGATATCTGTACACTGACTGGTGTCTCTCAGTCCCTCTCTCTCAGGGAGATATCTGTACACTGAGTGGTGTCTCTCAGTCCCTCTCTCTCAGGGAGATATCTGTACACTGAGTGGTGTCTCTCAGTCCCTGTCTCTCAGGGAGATATATGTACACTGACTGGTGTCTCTCAGTCCCTCTCTCTCAGGGAGATATCTGTACACTGAGTGGTGTCTCACAGCCCCTGTCTCTCAGGGAGATATCTGTACACTGTCTGGTGTCTCTCAGTCCCTGTCTGTCAGGGAGATATCTATACACTGAGTGGTGTCTGTCAGTCCCTCTCTCTCTGGGAGATATCTGTACACTGACTGGTGTCTCACAGTCCCTCTCTCTCAGGGAGATATCTGCACACTGACTGGTGTCTCTCAGTCCCTGTCTCTCAGGGAGCTTTATGAACACTGACTGGTGTCTCTCAGGGAGATATCTGTACACTGACTGGTGTCTCTCAGTCCCTGTCTCTCAGGGAGCTTTATGTACACTGAGTGGTGTCTCACAGTCCCTCTCTCTCAGGGAGATATCTGTACACTGACTGGTGTCTCTCAGTCCCTGTCTCTCAGGGAGATATCTGTACACTGAGTGGTGTCTCTCAGTCCCTCTCTCTCAGGGAGATATCTGTACACTGACTGGTGTCTCTCAGTCCCTGTCTCTCAGGGAGATATCTATACACTGAGTGGTGTCTCTCAGTCCCTGTCTCTCAGGGAGCTTTATGTACACTGAGTGGTGTCTCACAGTCCCTCTCTCTCAGGGAGATATCTGTACACTGACTGGTGTCTCTCAGTCCCTCTCTCTCAGGGAGATATCTGTACAATGAGTGGTGTCTCTCAGTCCCTGTCTCTCAGGGAGATATCTGTACAGTGAGTGGTGTCTCTCAGTCCCTCTCTCTCAGGGAGAGATCTGTACTCTGACTGGTGTCCCTCAGTCCCTGTCTCTCAGGGAGATATCTGTACACTGAGTGGTGTCTCTCAGTCCCTCTCTCTCAGGGAGATATCTGTACACTGACTGGTGTCTCTCAGTCCCTCTCTCTCAGGGAGATATCTGTACACTGAGTGGTGTCTCTCAGTCCCTCTCTCTCAGGGAGATATCTGTACTCTGACTGGTGTCTCTCAGTCCCTGTCTCTGAGGGAGATATCTGCACACTGAGTGGTGTCTCTCAGTCCCTCTCTCACAAGGAGATATCTGTACACTGACTGGTGTCTCTCAGTCCCTCTCTCTCAGGGAGATATCTGTACACTGAGTGGTGTCTCTCAGTCCCTCTCTCTCAGGGAGATATCTGTACACTGAGTGGTGTCTCTCAGTCCCTGTCTCTCAGGGAGATATATGTACACTGACTGGTGTCTCTCAGTCCCTCTCTCTCAGGGAGATATCTGTACACTGAGTGGTGTCTCACAGCCCCTGTCTCTCAGGGAGATATCTGTACACTGTCTGGTGTCTCTCAGTCCCTGTCTGTCAGGGAGATATCTATACACTGAGTGGTGTCTGTCAGTCCCTCTCTCTCTGGGAGATATCTGTACACTGACTGGTGTCTCACAGTCCCTCTCTCTCAGGGAGATATCTGCACACTGACTGGTGTCTCTCAGTCCCTGTCTCTCAGGGAGCTTTATGAACACTGACTGGTGTCTCTCAGGGAGATATCTGTACACTGACTGGTGTCTCTCAGTCCCTGTCTCTCAGGGAGCTTTATGTACACTGAGTGGTGTCTCACAGTCCCTCTCTCTCAGGGAGATATCTGTACACTGACTGGTGTCTCTCAGTCCCTGTCTCTCAGGGAGATATCTGTACACTGAGTGGTGTCTCTCAGTCCCTCTCTCTCAGGGAGATATCTGTACACTGACTGGTGTCTCTCAGTCCCTGTCTCTCAGGGAGATATCTATACACTGAGTGGTGTCTCTCAGTCCCTGTCTCTCAGGGAGCTTTATGTACACTGAGTGGTGTCTCACAGTCCCTCTCTCTCAGGGAGATATCTGTACACTGACTGGTGTCTCTCAGTCCGTGTCTCTCAGGGAGGTATCTGTACACTGAGTGGTGTCTCTCAGTCCCTCTCTCTCAGGGAGATATCTGTACGCTGACTAGTGTCTCTCAGTCCCTCTCTCTCAGGGAGATATCTGTACACTGACTGGTGTCTCTCAGTCCCTCTCTCTCAGGGAGATATCTGTACACTGAGTGGTGTCTCACAGCCCCTGTCTCTCAGGGAGATATCTGTACACTGTCTGGTGTCTCTCAGTCCCTGTCTGTCAGGGAGATATCTATACACTGAGTGGTGTCTCTCAGTCCCTCTCTCTCAGGGAGATATCTGTACACTGACTGGTGTCTCACAGTCCCTCTCTCTCAGGGAGATATCTGTACACTGACTGGTGTCTCTCAGTCCCTGTCTCTCAGGGAGCTTTATGTACACTGAGTGGTGTCTCTCAGGGAGATATCTGTACACTGACTGGTGTCTCTCAGTCCCTGTCTCTCAGGGAGCTTTATGTACACTGAGTGGTGTCTCACAGTCCCTCTCTCTCAGGGAGATATCTGTACACTGACTGGTGTCTCTCAGTCCCTGTCTCTCAGGGAGATATCTGTACACTGAGTGGTGTCTCTCAGTCCCTCTCTCTCAGGGAGATATCTGTACACTGAGTGGTGTCTCTCAGTCCCTCTCTCTCAGGGAGATATCTGTACACTGACTGGTGTCTCTCAGTCCCTGTCTCTCAGGGAGATATCTGTACACTGACTGGTGTCTCTCAGTCCCTCTCTCTCAGGGAGATATCTGTACACTGAGTGGTGTCTCACAGCCCCTGTCTCTCAGGGAGATATCTGTACACTGACTGGTGTCTCTCAGTCCCTGTCTGTCAGGGAGATATCTATACACTGAGTGGTGTCTCTCAGTCCCTCTCTCTCAGGGAGATATCTGTACACTGACTGGTGTCTCTCAGTCCCTCTCTCTCCGGAGATATATGTACACTGACTGCTGTCTCTCAGTCCCTCTCTCTCAGGGAGGTATCTGTACACTGAGTGGTGTCTCTCAGTCCCTGTCTCTCAGGGAGATATATGTACACTGACTGGTGTCTCTCAGTCCCTGTCTCTCAGGGAGATATCTGTACACTGAGTGGTGTCTCTCAGTCCCTCTCTCTCAGGGAGATATCTGTACACTGAGTGGTGTCTCTCAGTCCCTCTCTCTCAGGGAGATATCTGTACACTGAGTGGTGTCTCTCAGTCCCTGTCTCTCAGGGAGATATATGTACACTGACTGGTGTCTCTCAGTCCCTCTCTCTCAGGGAGATATCTGTACACTGACTGGTGTCTCTCAGTCCCTCTCTCTCAGGGAGATATCAGTACACTGAGTGGTGTCTCACAGCCCCTGTCTCTCAGGGAGATATCTGTACACAGTCTGGTGTCTCTCAGTCCCTGTCTGTCAGGGAGATATCTATACACTGAGTGGTGTCTCTCAGTCCCTCTCTCTCTGGGAGATATCTGTACACTGACTGGTGTCTCACAGTCCCTCTCTCTCAGGGAGATATCTGCACACTGACTGGTGTCTCTCAGTCCCTGTCTCTCAGGGAGCTTTATGAACACTGACTGGTGTCTCTCAGGGAGATATCTGTACACTGACTGGTGTCTCTCAGTCCCTGTCTCTCAGGGAGCTTTATGTACACTGAGTGGTGTCTCACAGTCCCTCTCTCTCAGGGAGATATCTGTACACTGACTGGTGTCTCTCAGTCCCTGTCTCTCAGGGAGATATCTGTACACTGAGTGGTGTCTCTCAGTCCCTCTCTCTCAGGGAGATATCTGTACACTGACTGGTGTCTCTCAGTCCCTGTCTCTCAGGGAGATATCTATACACTGAGTGGTGTCTCTCAGTCCCTGTCTCTCAGGGAGCTTTATGTACACTGAGTGGTGTCTCACAGTCCCTCTCTCTCAGGGAGATATCTGTACACTGACTGGTGTCTTTCAGTCCCTGTCTCTCAGGGAGATATCTGTACACTGAGTGGTGTCTCTCAGTCCCTCTCTCTCAGGGAGATATCTGTACGCTGACTAGTGTCTCTCAGTCCCTCTCTCTCAGGGAGATATCTGT
Organism: Heterodontus francisci; assembly: GCF_036365525.1. NCBI lineage: Eukaryota > Metazoa > Chordata > Chondrichthyes > Heterodontiformes > Heterodontidae > Heterodontus > Heterodontus francisci. The sequence continues at coordinate 104,293,254 of NC_090385.1, read as the reverse complement.
ACACTGACTGGTGTCTCTCAGTCCCTCTCTCTCAGGGAGATATCTGTCCACTGACTGGTGTCTCTCAGTCCCTGTCTCTCAGGGAGATATATGTACACTGACTGGGGTCTCTCAGTCCCTCTCTCAGGGAGGTATCTGTACACTGAGTGGTGTCTCTCAGTCCCTGTCTCTCAGGGAGCTTTATGTACACTGAGTGGTGTCTCACAGTCCCTCTCTCTCAGGGAGATATCTGTACACTGACTGGTGTCTCTCAGTCCCTGTCTCTCAGGGAGGTATCTGTACACTGAGTGGTGTCTCTCAGTCCCTCTCTCTCAGGGAGATATCTGTACGCTGACTAGTGTCTCTCAGTCCCTCTCTCTCAGGGAGATATCTGTACACTGACTGGTGTCTCTCAGTCCCTCTCTCTCAGGGAGATATCTGTACACTGAGTGGTGTCTCACAGCCCCTGTCTCTCAGGGAGATATCTGTACACTGTCTGGTGTCTCTCAGTCCCTGTCTGTCAGGGAGATATCTATACACTGAGTGGTGTCTCTCAGTCCCTCTCTCTCAGGGAGATATCTGTACACTGACTGGTGTCTCACAGTCCCTCTCTCTCAGGGAGATATCTGTACACTGACTGGTGTCTCTCAGTCCCTGTCTCTCAGGGAGCTTTATGTACACTGAGTGGTGTCTCTCAGGGAGATATCTGTACACTGACTGGTGTCTCTCAGGCCCTGTCTCTCAGGGAGCTTTATGTACACTGAGTGGTGTCTCACAGTCCCTCTCTCTCAGGGAGATATCTGTACACTGACTGGTGTCTCTCAGTCCCTGTCTCTCAGGGAGATATCTGTACACTGAGTGGTGTCTCTCAGTCCCTCTCTCTCAGGGAGATATCTGTACACTGAGTGGTGTCTCTCAGTCCCTCTCTCTCAGGGAGATATCTGTACACTGACTGGTGTCTCTCAGTCCCTGTCTCTCAGGGAGATATCTGTACACTGACTGGTGTCTCTCAGTCCCTCTCTCTCAGGGAGATATCTGTACACTGAGTGGTGTCTCACAGCCCCTGTCTCTCAGGGAGATATCTGTACACTGACTGGTGTCTCTCAGTCCCTGTCTGTCAGGGAGATATCTATACACTGAGTGGTGTCTCTCAGTCCCTCTCTCTCAGGGAGATATCTGTACACTGACTGGTGTCTCTCAGTCCCTCTCTCTCCGGGAGATATATGTACACTGACTGCTGTCTCTCAGTCCCTCTCTCTCAGGGAGGTATCTGTACACTGAGTGGTGTCTCTCAGTCCCTGTCTCTCAGGGAGATATATGTACACTGACTGGTGTCTCTCAGTCCCTGTCTCTCAGGGAGATATCTGTACACTGAGTGGTGTCTCTCAGTCCCTCTCTCTCAGGGAGATATCTGTACACTGAGTGGTGTCTCTCAGTCCCTCTCTCTCAGGGAGATATCTGTACAATGAGTGGTGTCTCTCAGGGAGATATCTGTACAGTGAGTGGTGTCTCTCAGTCCCTCTCTCTCAGGGAGAGATCTGTACTCTGACTGGTGTCTCTCAGTCCCTGTCTCTCAGGGAGATATCTGTACACTGAGTGGTGTCTCTCAGTCCCTCTCTCTCAGGGAGATATCTGTACACTGACTGGTGTCTCTCAGTCCCTCTCTCTCAGGGAGGTATCTGTACACTGAGTGGTGTCTCTCAGTCCCTCTCTCTCAGGGAGATATCTGTACACTGACTGGTGTCTCTCAGTCCCTGTCTCTCAGTGAGCTTTATGTACACTGAGTGGTGTCTCACAGTCCCTCTCTCACAGGGAGATATCTGTACACTGACTGGTGTCTCTCAGTCCCTGTCTCTCAGGGAGATATCTGTACACTGAGTGGTGTCTCTCAGTCCCTCTCTCTCAGGGAGATATCTGTACACTGACTGGTGTCTCTCAGTCCCTGTCTCTCAGGGAGATATCTATACACTGAGTGGTGTCTCTCAGTCCCTGTCTCTCAGGGAGCTTTATGTACACTGAGTGGTGTCTCTCAGTCCCTCTCTCTCAGGGAGATATCTGTACGCTGACTAGTGTCTCTCAGTCCCTCTATCTCAGGGAGATATCTGTACACTGACTGGTGTCTCTCAGTCCCTCTCTCTCAGGGAGATATCTGTCCACTGACTGGTGTCTCTCAGTCCCTGTCTCTCAGGGAGATATATGTACACTGACTGGTGTCTCTCAGTCCCTCTCTCAGGGAGGTATCTGTACACTGAGTGGTGTCTCTCAGTCCCTGCCTCTCAGGGAGATATATGTACACTGACTGGTGTCTCTCAGTCCCTCTCTCTCAGGGAGATATCTGTACACTGACTGGTGTCTCTCAGTCCCTCTCTCTCAGGGAGATATCTGTACACTGAGTGGTGTCTCACAGCCCCTGTCTCTCAGGGAGATATCTGTACACTGTCTGGTGTCTCTCAGTCCCTGTCTGTCAGGGAGATATCTATACACTGAGTGGTGTCTCTCAGTCCCTCTCTCTCAGGGAGATATCTGTACACTGACTGGTGTCTCACAGTCCCTCTCTCTCAGAAAGATATCTGACCACTGACTGGTGTCTCTCAGTCCCTGTCTCTCAGGGAGCTTTATGTACACTGAGTGGTGTCTCACAGTCCCTCTCTCTCAGGGAGATATCTGTACACTGACTGGTGTCTCTCAGTCCCTGTCTCTCAGGGAGATATCTGTACACTGAGTGGTGTCTCTCAGTCCCTCTCTCTCAGGGAGATATCTGTACACTGAGTGGTGTCTCTCAGTCCCTCTCTCTCAGGGAGATATCTGTACACTGACTGGTGTCTCTCAGTCCCTGTCTCTCAGGGAGATATCTGTACACTGACTGGTGTCTCTCAGTCCCTCTCTCTCAGGGAGATATCTGTACACTGAGTGGTGTCTCACAGCCCCTGTCTCTCAGGGAGATATCTGTACACTGTCTGGTGTCTCTCAGTCCCTGTCTGTCAGGGAGATATCTATACACTGAGTGGTGTCTCTCAGTCCCTCTCTCTCTGGGAGATATCTGTACACTGACTGGTGTCTCACAGTCCCTGTCTCTCAGGGAGCTTTATGAACACTGACTGGTGTCTCTCAGGGAGATATCTGTACACTGAGTGGTGTCTCTCAGTCCCTCTCTCTCAGGGAGATATCTGTACACTGACTGGTGTCTCTCAGTCCCTGTCTCTCAGGGAGATATCTATACACTGAGTGGTGTCTCTCAGTCCCTGTCTCTCAGGGAGCTTTATGTACACTGAGTGGTGTCTCTCAGTCCCTCTCTCTCAGGGAGATATCTGTACGCTGACTAGTGTCTCTCAGTCCCTCTATCTCAGGGAGATATCTGTACACTGACTGGTGTCTCTCAGTCCCTCTCTCTCAGGGAGATATCTGTCCACTGACTGGTGTCTCTCAGTCCCTGTCTCTCAGGGAGATATATGTACACTGACTGGTGTCTCTCAGTCCCTCTCTCAGGGAGGTATCTGTACACTGAGTGGTGTCTCTCAGTCCCTGCCTCTCAGGGAGATATATGTACACTGACTGGTGTCTCTCAGTCCCTCTCTCTCAGGGAGATATCTGTACACTGACTGGTGTCTCTCAGTCCCTCTCTCTCAGGGAGATATCTGTACACTGAGTGGTGTCTCACAGCCCCTGTCTCTCAGGGAGATATCTGTACACTGTCTGGTGTCTCTCAGTCCCTGTCTGTCAGGGAGATATCTATACACTGAGTGGTGTCTCTCAGTCCCTCTCTCTCAGGGAGATATCTGTACACTGACTGGTGTCTCACAGTCCCTCTCTCTCAGAAAGATATCTGACCACTGACTGGTGTCTCTCAGTCCCTGTCTCTCAGGGAGCTTTATGTACACTGAGTGGTGTCTCTCAGGGAGATATCTGTACAATGACTGGTGTCTCTCAGTCCCTGTCTCTCAGGGAGCTTTATGTACACTGAGTGGTGTCTCACAGTCCCTCTCTCTCAGGGAGATATCTGTACACTGACTGGTGTCTCTCAGTCCCTGTCTCTCAGGGAGATATCTGTACACTGAGTGGTGTCTCTCAGTCCCTCTCTCTCAGGGAGATATCTGTACACTGAGTGGTGTCTCTCAGTCCCTCTCTCTCAGGGAGATATCTGTACACTGACTGGTGTCTCTCAGTCCCTGTCTCTCAGGGAGATATCTGTACACTGACTGGTGTCTCTCAGTCCCTCTCTCTCAGGGAGATATCTGTACACTGAGTGGTGTCTCACAGCCCCTGTCTCTCAGGGAGATATCTGTACACTGTCTGGTGTCTCTCAGTCCCTGTCTGTCAGGGAGATATCTATACACTGAGTGGTGTCTCTCAGTCCCTCTCTCTCTGGGAGATATCTGTACACTGACTGGTGTCTCACAGTCCCTCTCTCTCAGGGAGATATCTGCACACTGACTGGTGTCTCTCAGTCCCTGTCTCTCAGGGAGCTTTATGAACACAGACTGGTGTCTCTCAGGGAGATATCTGTACACTGACTGGTGTCTCTCAATCCCTGTCTCTCAGGGAGCTTTATGTACACTGAGTGGTGTCTCACAGTCCCTCTCTCTCAGGGAGATATCTGTACACAGACTGGTGTCTCTCAGTCCCTGTCTCTCAGGGAGATATCTGTACACTGAGTGGTGTCTCTCAGTCCCTCTCTCTCAGGGAGATATCTGTACACTGACTGGTGTCTCTCAGTCCCTGTCTCTCAGGGAGATATCTATACACTGAGTGGTGTCTCTCAGTCCCTGTCTCTCAGGGAGCTTTATGTACACTGAGTGGTGTCTCACAGTCCCTCTCTCTCAGGGAGATATCTGTACACTGACTGGTGTCTTTCAGTCCCTGTCTCTCAGGGAGATATCTGTACACTGAGTGGTGTCTCTCAGTCCCTCTCTCTCAGGGAGATATCTGTACGCTGACTAGGGTCTCTCAGTCCCTCTCTCTCAGGGAGATATCTGTACACTGACTGGTGTCTCTCAGTCCCTCTCTCTCAGGGAGATATCTGTACACTGACTGGTGTCTCTCAGTCCCTCTCTCTCAGGGAGATATCAGTACACTGAGTGGTGTCTCACAGCCCCTGTCTCTCAGGGAGATATCTGTACACTGTCTGGTGTCTCTCAGTCCCTGTCTGTCAGGGAGATATCTATACACTGAGTGGTGTCTCTCAGTCCCTCTCTCTCTGGGAGATATCTGTACACTGACTGGTGTCTCACAGTCCCTCTCTCTCAGGGAGATATCTGCACACTGACTGGTGTCTCTCAGTCCCTGTCTCTCAGGGAGCTTTATGAACACTGACTGGTGTCTCTCAGGGAGATATCTGTACACTGACTGGTGTCTCTCAGTCCCTGTCTCTCAGGGAGCTTTATGTACACTGAGTGGTGTCTCACAGTCCCTCTCTCTCAGGGAGATATCTGTACACTGACTGGTGTCTCTCAGTCCCTGTCTCTCAGGGAGATATCTGTACACTGAGTGGTGTCTCTCAGTCCCTCTCTCTCAGGGAGATATCTGTACACTGACTGGTGTCTCTCAGTCCCTGTCTCTCAGGGAGATATCTATACACTGAGTGGTGTCTCTCAGTCCCTGTCTCTCAGGGAGCTTTATGTACACTGAGTGGTGTCTCACAGTCCCTCTCTCTCAGGGAGATATCTGTACACTGACTGGTGTCTTTCAGTCCCTGTCTCTCAGGGAGATATCTGTACACTGAGTGGTGTCTCTCAGTCCCTCTCTCTCAGGGAGATATCTGTACGCTGACTAGTGTCTCTCAGTCCCTCTCTCTCAGGGAGATATCTGTACACTGACTGGTGTCTCTCAGTCCCTCTCTCTCAGGGAGATATCTGTCCACTGACTGGAGTCTCTCAGTCCCTGTCTCTCAGGGAGATATATGTACACTGACTGGGGTCTCTCAGTCCCTCTCTCAGGGAGGTATCTGTACACTGAGTGGTGTCTCTCAGTCCCTGTCTCTCAGGGAGATATATGTACACTGACTGGTGTCTCTCAGTCCCTCTCTCTCAGGGAGATATCTGTACACTGACTGGTGTCTCTCAGTCCCTCTCTCTCAGGGAGTTATCTGTACACTGAGTGGTGTCTCACAGCCCCTGTCTCTCAGGGAGATATCTGTACACTGTCTGGTGTCTCTCAGTCCCTGTCTGTCAGGGAGATATCTATACACTGAGTGGTGTCTCTCAGTCCCTCTCTCTCAGGGAGATATCTGTACACTGACTGGTGTCTCACAGTCCCTCTCTCTCAGGGAGATATCTGTACACTGACTGGTGTCTCTCAGTCCCTGTCTCTCAGGGAGCTTGATGTACACTGAGTGGTGTCTCTCAGGGAGATATCTGTACACTGACTGGTGTCTCTCAGTCCCTGTCTCTCAGGGAGCTTTATGTACACTGAGTGGTGTCTCACAGTCCCTCTCTCTCAGGGAGATATCTGTACACTGACTGGTGTCTCTCAGTCGCTGTCTCTCAGGGAGATATCTGTACACTGAGTGGTGTCTCTCAGTCCCTCTCTCTCAGGGAGATATCTGTACACTGAGTGGTGTCTCTCAGTCCCTCTCTCTCAGGGAGATATCTGTACACTGACTGGTGTCTCTCAGTACCTCTCTCTCAGGGAGATATCTGTACACTGACTGGTGTCTCTCAGTCCCTCTCTCTCAGGGAGATATCTGTACACTGAGTGGTGTCTCACAGCCCCTGTCTCTCAGGGAGATATCTGTACACTGACTGGTGTCTCTCAGTCCCTCTCTCTCCGGGAGATATATGTACACTGACTGCTGTCTCTCAGTCCCTCTCTCTCAGGGAGGTATCTGTACTCTGAGTGGTGTCTCTCAGTCCCTGTCTCTCAGGGAGATATATGTACACTGACTGGTGTCTCTCAGTCCCTGTCTCTCAGGGAGATATCTGTACACTGAGTGGTGTCTCTCAGTCCCTCTCTCTCAGGGAGATATCTGTACAATGAGTGGTGTCTCTCAGGGAGATATCTGTACAGTGAGTGGTGTCTCTCAGTCCCTCTCTCTCAGGGAGAGATCTGTACTCTGACTGGTGTCTCTCAGTCCCTGTCTCTCAGGGAGATATCTGTACACTGAGTGGTGTCTCTCAGTCCCTCTCTCTCAGGGAGATATCTGTACACTGACTGGTGTCTCTCAGTCCCTCTCTCTCAGGGAGGTATCTGTACACTGAGTGGTGTCTCTCAGTCCCTCTCTCTCAGGGAGATATCTGTACACTGACTGGTGTCTCTCAGTCCCTGTCTCTCAGTGAGCTTTATGTACACTGAGTGGTGTCTCACAGTCCCTCTCTCTCAGGGAGATATCTGTACACTGACTGGTGTCTCTCAGTCCCTGTCTCTCAGGGAGATATCTGTACACTGAGTGGTGTCTCTCAGTCCCTCTCTCTCAGGGAGATATCTGTACACTGACTGGTGTCTCTCAGTCCCTGTCTCTCAGGGAGATATCTATACACTGAGTGGTGTCTCTCAGTCCCTGTCTCTCAGGGAGCTTTATGTACACTGAGTGGTGTCTCTCAGTCCCTCTCTCTCAGGGAGATATCTGTACGCTGACTAGTGTCTCTCAGTCCCTCTATCTCAGGGAGATATCTGTACACTGACTGGTGTCTCTCAGTCCCTGTCTCTCAGGGAGATATATGTACACTGACTGGTGTCTCTCAGTCCCTCTCTCAGGGAGGTATCTGTACACTGAGTGGTGTCTCTCAGTCCCTGTCTCTCAGGGAGCTTTATGTACACTGAGTGGTGTCTCTCAGTCCCTCTCTCTCAGGGAGATATCTGTACGCTGACTAGTGTCTCTCAGTCCCTCTATCTCAGGGAGATATCTGTCCACTGACTGGTGTCTCTCAGTCCCTGTCTCTCAGGGAGATATATGTACACTGACTGGTGTCTCTCAGTCCCTCTCTCAGGGAGGTATCTGTACACTGAGTGGTGTCTCTCAGTCCCTGCCTCTCAGGGAGATATATGTACACTGACTGGTGTCTCTCAGTCCCTCTCTCTCAGGGAGATATCTGTACACTGACTGGTGTCTCTCAGTCCCTCTCTCTCAGGGAGATATCTGTACACTGAGTGGTGTCTCTCAGTCCCTCTCTCTCAGGGAGATATCTGTACACTGTCTGGTGTCTCTCAGTCCCTGTCTGTCAGGGAGATATCTATACACTGAGTGGTGTCTCTCAGTCCCTCTCTCTCAGGGAGATATCTGTACACTGACTGGTGTCTCACAGTCCCTCTCTCTCAGAAAGATATCTGACCACTGACTGGTGTCTCTCAGTCCCTGTCTCTCAGGGAGATTTATGTACACTGAGTGGTGTCTCTCAGGGAGATATCTGTACAATGACTGGTGTCTCTCAGTCCCTGTCTCTCAGGGAGCTTTATGTACACTGAGTGGTGTCTCACAGTCCCTCTCTCTCAGGGAGATATCTGTACACTGACTGGTGTCTCTCAGTCCCTGTCTCTCAGGGAGATATCTGTACACTGAGTGGTGTCTCTCAGTCCCTCTCTCTCAGGGAGATATCTGTACACTGAGTGGTGTCTCTCAGTCCCTCTCTCTCAGGGAGATATCTGTACACTGACTGGTGTCTCTCAGTCCCTGTCTCTCAGGGAGATATCTGTACACTGACTGGTGTCTCTCAGTCCCTCTCTCTCAGGGAGATATCTGTACACTGAGTGGTGTCTCACAGCCCCTGTCTCTCAGGGAGATATCTGTACACTGTCTGGTGTCTCTCAGTCCCTGTCTGTCAGGGAGATATCTATACACTGAGTGGTGTCTCTCAGTCCCTCTCTCTCTGGGAGATATCTGTACACTGACTGGTGTCTCACAGTCCCTCTCTCTCAGGGAGATATCTGCACACTGACTGGTGTCTCTCAGTCCCTGTCTCTCAGGGAGCTTTATGAACACTGACTGGTGTCTCTCAGGGAGATATCTGTACACTGAGTGGTGTCTCTCAGTCCCTCTCTCTCAGGGAGATATCTGTACACTGACTGGTGTCTCTCAGTCCCTGTCTCTCAGGGAGATATCTATACACTGAGTGGTGTCTCTCAGTCCCTGTCTCTCAGGGAGCTTTATGTACACTGAGTGGTGTCTCTCAGTCCCTCTCTCTCAGGGAGATATCTGTACGCTGACTAGTGTCTCTCAGTCCCTCTATCTCAGGGAGATATCTGTACACTGACTGGTGTCTCTCAGTCCCTCTCTCTCAGGGAGATATCTGTCCACTGACTGGTGTCTCTCAGTCCCTGTCTCTCAGGGAGATATATGTACACTGACTGGTGTCTCTCAGTCCCTCTCTCAGGGAGGTATCTGTACACTGAGTGGTGTCTCTCAGTCCCTGCCACTCAGGGAGATATATGTACACTGACTGCTGTCTCTCAGTCCCTCTCTCTCAGGGAGATATCTGTACACTGACTGGTGTCTCTCAGTCCCTCTCTCTCAGGGAGATATCTGTACACTGAGTGGTGTCTCACAGCCCCTGTCTCTCAGGGAGATATCTGTACACTGTCTGGTGTCTCTCAGTCCCTGTCTGTCAGGGAGATATCTATACACTGAGTGGTGTCTCTCAGTCCCTCTCTCTCAGGCAGATATCTGTACACTGACTGGTGTCTCACAGTCCCTCTCTCTCAGAAAGATATCTGACCACTGACTGGTGTCTCTCAGTCCCTGTCTCTCAGGGAGCTTTATGTACACTGAGTGGTGTCTCTCAGGGAGATATCTGTACAATGACTGGTGTCTCTCAGTCCCTGTCTCTCAGGGAGCTTTATGTACACTGAGTGGTGTCTCACAGTCCCTCTCTCTCAGGGAGATATCTGTACACTGACTGGTGTCTCTCAGTCCCTGTCTCTCAGGGAGATATCTGTACACTGAGTGGTGTCTCTCAGTCCCTCTCTCTCAGGGAGATATCTGTACACTGAGTGGTGTCTCTCAGTCCCTCTCTCTCAGGGAGA